>NW_004444015.1:2135386-2183684 GCF_000243295.1 Trichechus manatus latirostris
ATATGAAATTCAACTTTTAATGTTCATAAAGTTTTATTGAAACAGTCTTGCCCATTCATTTATATAATGTCTGTGGTTGATTTCATGGGAAAATAGCGAAGTTGGATCCATAGTTCACAAAGCCTAAAATATTTACCATCTGACTCTTTAGAGAAAAAAATTCCCTCACCTCTCTTCTGGTAGCTTAAGATCAAACTTATCTAACTTGGGAATGAGATCAAAACAAAGCAAGTTTCCCACATATTTTGTTTCAGAAAACGTATAAATATACTAGCGTTGTTGTTGTTAGGTGTCGTTTAGTCGGTTCTGACTCTTGGCGACGCTACCGACAACAGAATGAAACACTGTCCGGTCCTGCGCCATCCTCCCGATCGTTGTCATGCTTGAGCCCATTGTTGCACTCCGTCGTTGCAATCCATCTTATTGATGGTCTTCCCCTTTTTCACTGACCCTCTACATCACCGAGCATGATGTGCTTCTCCAGGGACTGATCACTCTGGATAACATGTCCAGAAGAAAAAATTAAGAAATCCGTCTTGGAAAAAGTACAGCCAGAATGCCCCTTTAGAAGCAAGGATGGCGAGACTTCTTCTCTCATACTTTGGATGAACGGAAGAAATGATGAAGTGATAGAGCTGAACAGAAGATTTCAAAGGGTGGCTCGAGAAGACAATATATAGTGTTACATATATTATATATATATATATATATATGTAGAGAGAGAGAGAGAGAGATCATGTAGGTATTTACTACTTATTCTGAGAGTCTTGAGTTGAAGTAAGTAACTCAGGTAGAGGGACTCAGATCTTTGGGTGACAAGTCTGGAGTTGGTGAGATGGAGTGAATTTTCTGCCCAACTATAGGATCTGGAGAGTGCAAACCACTTATTAATGCTTTATTTCTAACAATGGGAAAAGAAACAGGATGAGTTGTGCAAGGATATTTTCTCCATGAACAAGAGAACCTAGGAGGAAGGCTCAGTGGTTCTCAGTTCTGAGATCTGCCTTGTAAAACCTACAACACGTGAGAGGACAGGACTCAGTGAGGGATGGATCAGGAGGGGCAATGGGCTGGGCACTGCACAGGGCCTTAGGACAAATGCTGGTGTCCACTCACAGCATGAAAGCATTGGGGGCTGTTTGACAGGTACGTGAGTGGCTGTTTCTTCAGGGCTGCCATCCTTAGATGCGCTGTGTGTGGTACCTTACTACAGAAGGCGACAATCATATATATTCTTGAAGTTTGATTGTCACTGATGGAGTGTAATAACACATGACATATATGACAAATGGGATGGCACTGTGGGTACTTTGGGGCCTTTAGTTGCATGAAGAGGCTTTTTCTTTTCCTAGAGCACATGTATACTTCCCACACCTCCAGTGCCGGGCTACCTTGAGTACTCTCTATTCACCTTCCCTGTAAAAGGCTTCCCCGTTGAATTCCTTCTGGGATTCATATCTTTTTTCCCAAAGTTGTCTGATGTATATGGGGGCTAGAAATTCAGTGTGGTCAAGGGGTCCCTCTTTGCCTGTAGAGTATTTTTCCTTTTGCTGAACCGTTTCCCAACCCCAACTCCTAAATCAGTGAACCTGTTCTCTCCCATCAGCTCCCTCCATCATTTTCTAAGTTTCTCTTTAGTTCTTTCAACATTCCCTTGCTTCTCAGATCTCTACCCCACTGAAACCAAAAGTCTTTTGACCTTTGGGTTTTGAAACTCCTTCTTTCTTCATGGGTTGAGAAGATCCACAAATTCTTTTCAAAATGCCTTAGACTTCTCTCTAAGTTACCAGTTAGGGGTTGCATGTAGTATCAAGAAAATCTTAATGTTTGATGTTATTTCATTTCATTGCTGTTGCTGTTTTTAAAGTTATGTATGTTTTTGTTTGTTTTTTCTCTTCATTCGATGTTCTCAGTCTTGGCCAAATTCTTCCCTCACACAAAATGTATAAGCCACTGCTCTGGAGTTGGAGTCAAGGTCAGTGGTCTCCTTCTCTCACAGGGACACTCGTGCTTTATGAGCAGGGTGCTGAGTGGCGACAGTAGATTCTCATATCCTCATATTGTGTCTGTTGGTGTGGAAGTGACACCAAACAATTGATTTGGGAGCAGGGCATTCTGGGCTCCAGTATTATCAGCCTGCCACACCTGGAGGTGTGGAGCCCCAAACCTATGATAGGGCCTAGGGTGTAGCAAAGGTCCCAGACCTCTAGCCACACATTCCTGGTAGTTAGCCTCTGCACCACAAAGCTGGAGCAGGTAACAGATGAGAAATGCTAGTGACAAACTTCTGCCAGAAAAATACCATAACCCTTGACTGGGAGTTAGTGGGAGAGGGAACCCCATATTGTTGACCACATTCTTCTCAATTCCTCAGTCACCAGCCTCTGGCATCTATTCCGTATATATATATTTGTCTGTACATTCCTATCTTAGTGTGACAAGGGAAATGCAGACATCTAATAGTATGTGTTTCAAAATGGAAAAGTGCAAAAACATGCTCAGAAAAGCCCAGGGAAAGATTCAGAAAACATAGAAGCTGAAAGGAATATACAGGAATATCCAGGCGCCAAGCACATTTTCTGTCTTCTAGATCACTATCAGTCACTAAATTGAAGATTTTTCACTCCAGTGTCTCAGAAGAAACGGGATTTCTATTCGTTTCAACCCATCATCTACTACTGATTATTCTCACTGTCTTTGCTTCCAGGATCCTGTATGTGTTGTTGTTGTTGTTCTTAGTTGCCCTCAAGTCGGTTCTGACTCATAGTGACCCTCTGCACCACAGAAGGAAACTCTGCCTGGTCTGCGCCATGCTCACAATCATTGTTATGCTTGAACGCACTGCTACAGCCACTATGTCAGTCCATCTCTTTGAGGGTCTCCTCTTTTTCACTGACCCTGTACTTTACCAAGCATGATGTCCTTCTCCAGGGCCTGATCCCTCCTGAAAACATGTCCAAAGTATGTAAGATGCAGTCTCACCATCCTTCCTTCTAAGGAGCATTCTGGTTGTACTTCTTCCAAGACAGATTTCTTTGTTCTTTTGGCGTCCATGGTATATTCAATATTCTTCACCAACACCACAATTCAAAGGCATCAATTCTTCTTTGGTCTTCCTTATTTATTTTCCAGCTTTTGTATGCATTTGATGTGATTGGAAATGCCATGGCTTGAGTCAGACGCATCTTAGTCTTCAGGGTGACATCTTTGCTTTTCAACACTTTAAAGAGGTCTTTTGCAGCAGATTTTCCCAATGCAACGCGTCTTTTGATTTCCTGACTGCTGCTTCCATGGGTGTAGATTATGGATCCAAGTAAAATGAAATCTTTGACAACTTCAATCTTCTCTCCGTTTATCGTGATGTTGCTTATTCATCCAGTTGTGAGAATGTTCATTTTCTTTATGATGAGGTGTAATCCACACTGAAGACTGTGGACTTCGATCTTCATCAGTAAGTGCTTCAAGTCCTCTTCACTTTCGGCAAGCAAGGTTGTGTCATCTGCATAACGCAGGTCATAGACGAGACTTCCTCCAATCCTGATTCCCCATTCTTCTTCATATAGCCACTAGGATGGTTATAATCAGAAAGTCAGACAATGGAAAACTGAAAAACCATGCTCAGGGAAAGATTCAGAAAATGCAGGAGTTGAAAGGAGTATACGGGAATCTCTAGGTGCCAAGCATATTTTCTGTCTTCTAGATCATTATTGGTCCCTAAAATGAAGTTTTTTACTCAAGTGTCTGAGAAATAAATGAGATTTCTGCTCGTTTCATCCCATCGTCTACTACTGATTATTCTCACTCTCTTTATTTCCAGGATCCCGTATGTATTTAGTACTTGCTCTGAGGGTCTGGAGTTGAGGTAAGTAACTCAGGTAGAGAGACTGAGATGTTTGGGGGACAAGGCTGGGGTAGGCGAAGTGGGATGTATTTTCTGCTTAACATTAGGATCAGGGAATGCAAACCACTTGTTAATGCTTTATTTATAATAATGGGAAAAGGAACAGGGTAAGTTGTGCAAGGATATTTTCTCCGTGAACAAGAGAACCGAGGAGGAAGGCTCAGAGGTTCTCAGTTCTGAGAACTGCCTTGTAAATCCTGCAGCACGTGAGAGGACAGGACTCGGTGAGGGATGGATGAGGAGGGGCGATGGGGTGGGCGCTGCAAGGGGCCATTATACAAATGCAGGTGTCCACTCACAGCCTGAAAGCATTGGGGACCGTTTGACAGGTGGGTGAGTGGGTGTTTTTGCAGGGCTGCCATCCTTAGACGTGCTGTGTGTGGTACCTTACTCCAGAAGTCGGCAATCATATGTATTCTTTAAGTTTGATTGTCACTGCTGGAGTGGAATAACACATGACGTATACGACAAATGAGATGGCACTGTGGGTTCTTTGGGGGTGTTGAGTTGCATGCAGAGGGGACTACTTTGTCTAGAGTGAAGGTATACCCCCTCTTCAGCCCGTTCACTTCTCTTAGTGCTGGACTAAGTCAGGGAGCTCTCTTAGGTACCTTCTCAGAGGCAAGACCTAGCAACTGAGTTTCCTCCCCCACCAAAAGCCACTCATCTACTTTCTTCTGGGACTCATATCCCCTTTCCTAAAATTGGAACAAGATTTTCACTGTGGTTATTGTGTTTCTCTCTGCCAGTGGAGTATATTTTCAGAACTTATTCCCAAGCCCAACCCCCAAATCAGATAACCTGTTTTCACCTATCAGCTCCCCTCACCATTTCCAAGGCTTCTCCATGAGTCCTTCCCCAATTTCCCTTGCTCTTCAGATCCTTACGCTGCTGAAGCCCAAAGTCTTTTGTGCCTCATGTATTGTAGCTCTTTCTTTCTTTGTGGGCCTAGAAAATCCTCTTTCTTTTGAAAATAGTTTTATATCTCTATAAGTCACCAATTTATTAAGGATTATTCATAGTTGTCATAAAATTTTAATCTTTGCTATTATTTTATCTTATTACTTCTAAAAAATGGACCTACCTTTTGTTTTTGAGAGAAGAAGTGTCATGGAGGATAAGCACCATACACCTGGGTACCATCATCTGAACTAGAGAGGTTTCGGGGGCATATAAATTTTACGTTTTTGTTTTTGGCAAAGGGAGATATCTTGGTGCGTCCCTTCTTTAATTCTGTTCAGGGAGTTGTGCTGAAAGAGGCTCCTTGTGTAATTTTGTCTGTATTAATAAGCTGTATATATAAGCTTACTTACATTCTGAGGAAAATTTTAGTTACCAAGAGGGGAAACTTGCTCTCTCTTGTGCGTTTTATCATGTCTACTGGTCATAGTGCTTTGATAGTGGTTTGATGTGGCTCTTCCTTCCCCCCTCTCCGTTATTTGATTTATCTTTTTCATGTGTGTTTTTGGGGATGCTCTTTTTATTAATATTTTACTTGCAGTATTTGGGTGAAAATTTGTTTTTTATGGGTTTTCTTATTTTTATTTTGATTTATCAGTTTGCATAGTTGCTATTGTTTTGTTTTGTTTTAAAGCAACAGGGATATAAAACAGCCCCATACCCCAAAGCCTTCTCTGATTTCAGAGAGCAGCTCAAAGACAGAATTTTCTGCTCAGGGCACTGATCCTGAGAAATAGGCATTTTGAAAGAAAAAATTAAGATACAATAAGATTCTCCCTTTATGGTTTAGATTTCAAGAGGTTTTGATAAATGCATATAGTCTTGTATCCACCACCATGGTCATCATACAGAAGAGTGCCATCACCCCCCACATCCCCTCATGTTGCCACTTGTATTTAACTGCACCCCAACCAAACCCCTAGTAACCACAGAACTGCTTTCCATCTTTATATTTTGTCTTTTCCAGAATGTCATATAAATGAAATCATGCAGTACGTAGCTCTTAGGACTAGCTCCTCTCACTTAAGAAAATGCATTGAGAATCATTCACATTTGTGTGTGACTCACGAATTTGTTTCTTATTTTTGATGAGTAGTGTTCCATTCACAGGTGAAGAACATCTGGGTTGTTTCAGTTGCTGGTGATTACCAATAAATCTGCTATAAATATTTGCATACAGGAGTATGTGTGAACATAGGTTTTATTTCAAAGGTGTAAATATCCAGGAGAAAGATTGCTGAGTCGTATGGTAAGTGTATGTTGAAATTTAGATGACTCTGAAGAACAAACATTTGTTTTCCAGAATGAAGTGCTACTTTGCATTTCTGTAAACAAAATATCCAAGATCCAGTTGCCCAAATCCTCACCAGCACTTTCTAAAGACAGGTTCTGTTTTGTATTTTTTCAGCCAGTCTATCTTGTATGTAGTTCTCTCTTATAATTGTTTTAATTTGCATTAACTTATTGGCTAATGATGTTGAGCATCTTTTCATATACTTATTTTCCATTCGTGCATCATCTTTGAAATGTCTGTTGATATATTTTTCTCATTTTTATTGTGTGTGTGTTCTTATTATTGTTCAGAGTTTTTATATTTTCTGATTGCAAGTCCTTTGACGTGTGATTTGTAACTATTATTCTCAGTCTGTGGTTCTTATGTTGATTATCTTAATAGTGCATTTTGCAGAGGAAAAGATTTCAGTTCTGATGCAGTCTAAATTGCCATTTTTAAAAATTTTTTGGATTATGCTTTTCATGCCACATTTAAGAATTATTAGCCCAATCTTACGGGTTGAATTGTATCTCCCCAAAAATATATATTAAACTCCTGACCCCTACACCTGTGGATGTGATCTTGTTTGAAAATAGGGTTTTCTTTCTTATATTAATTAGGTCAAACCAGTGTATGTTGGGTCCTAAACCTAATCACTTCTGAGTAACAAAAAGAGCCATATAGACACAGGGGAGATACAACATCTGAAAACAGACACACACAGGAGATGCATCGAAAACCCAGGAGCACCAAGGATTATTGGTAACTACTAGAAGCTGAAATAGGCAAAGAAGGACCTCCCTCTAGAACCATGTCCTGAGTTTGGACTTCTAGCCTCCTGAACTGTGAGAAAATAAAATTTCTGTTCTTTAAAGCCACCCACTTGTGTATTTCTGTTATGGCAACACTAGGTAACTAAGACCTTGCTCAGGGTCACGAAGATTTTCTCCTCTTCTGTAAGTTTTACATTTTTACCTAATACATTGAGGAGTATGAGTGTGCTTTGGAACTCTTCTTTGTGTGTGTGAGGACATATTATCTTTCCATTTGTGTTTTCAGAAATCGTTTTGGTTTATGAATTTAATTCTTGCTTGGTCTTTATGTGTTGGTTGTTCATTTATATTTTGGTTTCTGTGTTCACTTTCTGTTGGTTTGTTGCTTTATTTTTGTTGCTGTAGAGTTTTGCATCAATGAATTTATGTTTGGCCTTTCTAAGTTCCTTGTTATTGGTGTTTGATTTGTGTGTTATATATGTGCAGTTTAGAATTTGAGATTTTTTTTTGATGTTTGTTGTAATTTTTATTGGCTTATTCTCTCTGTGGTGTGATTATCTGATTCACGATTTGTGTTTGCATTTTTGATGGTTGAAATTTGCTTTGTGTGTGTTAGGGGTCTTTTGCTTATATTTGCGTTTGGGTTCACTCATTTTATTTATTTTTTTGTTAGTTTTCTTCTCTTAGCCGTTAGTCTCAGCTATCTCTGAAATGTAGGAAGCTGTTAAAATGAATACTTCGTGGTTACTGAGAGAGAGGATGTGGACAAGCATCATTTTAAGCTCTTGACACTGAGGTAGGCCCCTCAGTGCTACGGGACTTGGGAAGGTCCGCATTAAATGTTTCTCACCTCATTTTCTCTCTCTCTCTCCATGGAAAGTAATTTAGCTAATTGCGTATTTTCCTAAATACACCTTCCTCCTTCTCCACAGACATTTGCTTAACTCAGCTCCCTGGTTCTTAAAACATAAGTGGTTTTGGGGTCTGTGAATCTCTTTCACCTGCTTACTTCCACTATCGCTCAGCTTCAGTTTTTAAAAGGAAAGACAGATCCTTGGAGGCCTGTCTCCAAATGACAAAGTTAGAAGAGATCCTCTCAACAATGAGAATTTTAGGATCAGTTGAGAAATTCAGGGCTTTGTTGTTGTTAGTTGCCATTGAGTTGGATCCAACCCATGGTGACCTTATGTAGAACAGGATGAACCATTGCTTGGTACTATGCCATCTTCATGATTGTTGATATGTTTGAGCCCCTTGTTCTGGCTGTCGTGTCAATCCATCTCAGACAGGGTTTCCCTTGTTTTCACTGACTCTCTACTTTAACGGAGAGGATGTCCCTTTCTAGGAATTGGTCTTTCCTGGTGATGTGTCCAAAGTCAGCAAAACAAAATCTCACCATCCTTGTTCCTAAGGAGCATTCTGGCTGTACTTCCTCCAAGACTGACTTGTTCATTCTTCTGGTAGTCCATGGTATATTCAATATTCTTCCCCAACACCACAATTCAAATACATCAGTTCTTCTTCTGTCTTCCTTGTTCATAGTCCAGCTTTCCCATGTATATGAAGCAATTGAAAAGACCAAGGTCAGGCACACCTTAGTCATCAAAATGACATTTTTCCTTTTAAAAAGTTTAAATAGATCTTTTGCAGCAGATTTTCCCAGTGCAATACACTGTTTGATTTCTTGACTGTTGATTCCACTGCTGATAGGTAGGAAGAAAAGTGCACTCCTAGGCTCTAGCCCATCTCTCTTGGGAATGACTCCAAGCAAGGTAAGTGATATGACAATTTCTGAGGCCAACTCTTCAGACAGGGATGGGACTGGACAGTGGGACATAAAGTGATACACATGAGGAATGTGCCTCTTAGCACAAGTAGATACAACTGACTAAATGAACAGATCCAAGAGACTAAAGGAGCAGCATCTGTCTGGAGGTGAGATGGGAAGGCAGAGAGGGTTAGGAGCTGGCTGAATGGAAATGGGTTATCAGGAGTGGAAAGGAGGAGTGTGCTGTCACAGTAGGCAGAGAGCAATTAGGGTCACATAACAATGTATGTATAAATTTTTGCATGGGAGACTAACTTGAAATGTAAACTTCATTTAAACTACAACAACGGAAAAAAAGAAAAAAAGAAAGGTAAGTGATATGTATGCTCTCTAAGAACTTTTGAGAAAACAAGAATTTCTGCCTTGTGAATCCTAGAACTACCTAAATTATCTCCCCTTCTCACTTGAGGATGCTGTGTGCTTAACGTTGCTTCTTTTACGATTTTGGAGTTAAGGTACAGAACTCTGAACAAGGGACAGGGAAGACTGGGGCACAGAGGCATACGAATGTGTATTTGGGGGAAGTTTTAGCTTTGATGGAAAGCAAACCATTTTTAATATGCCATATCTAATACCTTGAAAATCAACAGGAAAATGCTGAAGAGGTTATTTCTGAGGCGAGGAAGAAAGAAAGGGAGGAAAGCTTGTTCTATCTAGGTCCTCAAATCTAGCACATTAAATATGCAGCCGTTAAAGGGTATTCACTCCAGGAGGGTCAGAGGAGGGCAATGGGGTGGCCATTCACATGCTGAAAATTATGCGTTGTATGAAAACTGCATGGGTGTTTTGGCATAGGGTCACCACCTTCAGCTGAGTGTAGTGCACTGCTCCAGAGCGTATCATTCGCATAAACTAAAACATGACTGTCACCTTTTTGAGTAGAGTAATGCACATAATGTACGATATGTGTGGTGGCTCACTCAGGGATTGTGTCTACCTATTCCCTGGGGACCTCTTCCTTTAAATATTGATTTGCATTCTGTCTGGTTACCATGTCAGTAGGGAATTAAGATAGAAACTCGTTGCCACTGAGCCGACTATGACTCATAGTGACCCTGTCTCCATACACTAGATCTATGTTCTATTTAAATTTTTATTTTAACTTTAAAGTTTTGTGTAAAGGCTTGACACGATGAGAGAATCCACCTCTCAGAAGTTTTGAAAATCAGGAAATATTGCATTGACTTTTCTATCTGACTTTTCATGAGTTGCCCATTCTTAACCCAGGGCAGAGAAGCAGAAGAGGGAAAGAGAAGAAAGGGAAGACAGCAAACAAACACCAAGCCCTGGAGACCATCGTGGACAGAAGCGCAACCTGGGAACCAACGGTGTAAATGTTACATTCCTGTACTGGCAAAGGCATCTACCCTGACATCTCATCACCTCCCAAGTAAGACCTTTTAAACCATGTCAAGCTGTTGAGCTGGCAACTGATGGTTGTGGATTTCGTTGATCGTCTCACTCAGAGCCAGGAGTAGTTTTAGGCTGTAATGAGAGGAGAGGAATTTCTCTTCTTTATCTCCAATCATTGTTACTGGGGATGTTGTTGCTATTTTCTGCCATTGAAGTACCATATCAAAAAAAAAAAAAAAAAAACCACTTGCCATTGAGTTGATTGTGACACACTGTGACCCCATGTGTATAGAATAGAACCGCTTCATAGAGTTTTCAAAGTTGTGACCTTTCTGAAGCAGATCACCAGTCCATTCTTTTGGGGTGACTCTGGGTGGATTAAACATTGTGTAACTCAGGGACTCCTAATGGGTACCACATGTACTTAATTCTCACAGGGTTCCTTCCTCTCTTTCGGCACTCTCAGCATTTTATTTAACAACTGACTTGTGGGAAATGGAAACTAGTTATTCATGCACCAGCCAGATTAAGAAACTCAGAAGAACAATGCAGGAAAGTATTCTAAGTCCCAGAGGAAAAGGCAAAGGGAGGAAAGCTTATTCCCTCCCAGTCCTGAAGTCTGTCCATCTAATGCAAACGGTGGAGGGGATGCACACTCAGGGAGGGGTGAAGAAGACAGGAGAGAGGATGGTGGGTCCATCTTGCTGGTCCCGCAAGAAGGACAGTGTTGGGGTGATGATTGAAATGGTGTGGTGGCGGGTGTTGGGTTTGGGCAGGATTGCCACCTCCAGCCAAGCTGTGTGCAGTGCTCCACTTGAGGAGGTGCCATTCAAGTGGATAGAGATATGAATGGCATTTCTTTGAGTGAAGTAATGCATGACACAGACGACACAGGTTGGGACCCTGGGAGAAGGGATGTGGCTACCGGCACACGGATGCCCTGCCTTGAATTGAGGTACATCCGGGGACCGTTTTAATATCCTTCTATGGGGTAAAACCTAGGGCATGGGGCCCCTAGGAAACCTTCACCTGTATGTCCTTGAGGGTTTATATCACTTTGTCCAAAAGGGGCCTGATTATTTGGGACCAACAACGTGCAGTGTGGTCATGGGGCCCCTCTAGTCTTCTTGTTTAGTTTCCTCTGTGGAGAACCAAATTTATCCCTTTTTCAAGAATTCACTTTAATCTTATCTGAAGTCATCAGAGTATTAGGGGTTAAGCATGGCTAAGCTAATTTTGGCTCTGTTAGTTTCTTTGACAATTTTAATTCTTATTTATTGATTAGTTATTTTTGTGGGTTTATTCATTTATTTCTTAGTTTTAAACGAAGGATAGATGGACAAGAAGGAACCACAGTTCAGGACTGTCAAAAATGAGGTGGCATTTCCTAGGTCATATGGATAAATCCTAGGTACAGGTGTCATGCCATGGGTGGGGGGAATGTCATGAATTCTGCGTTGGAAATAGGGCATTTTCAGCACCTTCAGCCATGCTGTGTGCAGTGCCCTACTTAGAAAGCTTTATTCGTACAAATGATATATGAAGGAAGCCTTTCTGAGTAGAGTAATGTGCAACATAAACAATGTTTATGGTGGTCTTGGAGTTTGGGGATGGAGCTGCAGGCACAAAGTTTTACTCCGTGATCCCAGGTACCAACCCCTCAGTGTTGGCCACCTCAGAGAACTCTTAAGCACATCTTGAGAGACCTGAACTAGAACCTGATGGTCCCTGAGAAAATTCTCCCTTGTAGGGTTCTCAGAGAAAGATTATACAGATTGGGAACCAAATTTGCGGTAGGAAAACATCTTTTCTCTCTTCCACCTTGTCTTAAGCTGAGTTCTCTAGAGAAGCAAAACCAGTGAAGTGTGTGGGTGTATGTATATATATAGACAGAGTGAGAGAGAGAGAGAGAGGGAGTTTTTTCTCAAGGAAATGGCTCACATGGTTACAGAGGCTTGCTAGTCCCAAGTCTGTGGGTCAGGCATCAGGCTGGAGGCTTCTCCTAACTCACAGAGCTGCAGAGGCTGACGAAGCTAATTGGCAGGTGAGACAGCAGGCCACTGGATCACAGGCTACAGAGGCTATTCGTTCCCAAGAACAGCAGGTAAGCTGGTAGCTCAAGTGCCAAGAGGCAGAGGTCAGATTATGAGAAGCCAGATGCAGTATTCAGAGGCAGCAAAAGGCAGCGAGCTTTGCCAGAATTTTCATATATATTGGGTGCAGGCCACACCCCCAAGGAAACTCCTCCTACAACTGATTGGCTTCTCATAGCCGATCTCGTCATGGAGATGATTACATTATATCCGATCACATCATGGAGGTGATTATTTCATGGAAGAGCAATCTGTCCAATGTCTGCCAGATTACATCATTACATAACTGCCAAACCACTGAGAATCATGGCCCAGCCAAGTTGACACATAACCTTAACCATCACACACCTCTTAGTTTTTCCTGTCTGCACAATGCAACTATACCTCCTGCCCTCAAAACCCATGAAAAATTTACTCTTATCTGCTTTTCTCACAATGTTCAAATCTGCTTTTTTAGAGTGCCTGAATTCCCAGACCATGATCTTCTCAATTGTCTCATATGCTTGTGTCATCGAGACAAAGAACAAGGAAGACCAAAGAAGAATTGATGCATTTGAATTGTGGTGTTGATGAAGAATATTGACTATACTGTGGACTGCCAGAAGAATGGACTAATCAGTCTTTGAAGAAATACAACCAGAATGCTCCTTAGATGTGAGGATGGTGAGACTTCAACTTGCTTACATTGGACCCATCATCAGGAAAGAGCAATCGCTAGAAAAAGACACCGTGTTTGGTAAAATAGAGGAAACCGTCCATGAGATGGATTATTACAACAGCCACAACAATGGATTCAAACACAACATCATCATGAAGATGACGCAGGACTGGGCAACATTTCATTCTGTTGTCCATAAGGTTACCATGAGTTGGAGCTGACTCCAGGGCAACTAACAACAACAAAACACCCTCCTGCCGCAGATCTCTCCCAGGCTGAAACTCCGCCTCAAGGCTTAGGTGTTCCCCATACCTTTGACTATTCCTGTCTATCCTCCCTGATGTCATCATAACAGCAGGGGTTAAGGTGGTGCCCAAACCTTGCTCTCAATTAGACTCTTTAAGCTTTTTTTCATTTTTAGCTGATTGCTTTATAAATTTTATGTGAAAGGATGAGGTGATGAGACTATCCATCTCTCAGTCCACTTGAAAACTAGAAAATATCCTATTGGCTCTTCTTTTTCCATGTTTTGGGCAGTGGCGTCATTAGGGGAATGCAGGGGGTGCGGATCGCACCGGTTGACATTGTCAGAAGGGATGACACCAGTATGATTGTCTATACCATTTTTATGCGGTGTTTCAGCAGAAAGTTATTGCTTTTTTAAAAAATTCCTGTAGTCAGTTTAAGCAACAGCAAAAAATTTCATAAGCCCTGCTTACATGTATCCATATACCTACAAGGCTAAAATTCTATGCTAATTTACTTTTTGAACCTTTTAATACCCCTCCGGTCAGAGGTGTCTTTATTACACAATTACAATAACGCTTCAAATCCTGTGGTTTTGTCTGCCCACGGTACAAGCACGTGCTGCTGTTTTCCTTGTGGCCCGTGTTTTTATAGTTGCTGATTTTGTCAAATTTTCTGGTGTTTTAGCTACAATATTGTAGCAATTAGCATGGGGGGGTGACACTATGAGTTATTGCACTGGGTGACACTGACCTTAGTGATGCCACTGGTGTTTGGGATATTCTTTCTTAAACCACGGCTATTACAGAGAAACAAAGAGAATGTTATCTATCTATCTAAAGTATCCATCAAGGATCCTTGTTGGCTCTACGGTTAAACCCTCAGCTGCTAACCAAAAGATTGGTGGTTCAAACCCTTCCCGCAGCTCTGTGGGAGAAAGACCTGGCAATATGCTCCAGTAAAGATTAAAGCCAAGAAAACGCTATGGGGTATTTCCACCCTGTAATACATGGAGTCATTATGAGTTGGAATCAACTTGATGGCATGTAACAACAACAATCTGTCTGTCTGCATATCTTTCTATCTGTCTGTTGATCTATCGATCTCTTCAACCGTCCATCCGTCCTTCCATCCGTCTGTCTACCTACCTACCTACCTACCTACCTATCTTTATCTATCTATCTATCTAAAGAGAGAAACAGAGAAAGAGTGGGGACTGGAACAGAATCTCTTACATATTGCTGTGTTGGGAAAGTTGGTGCCCTAGTGGCGCAGTAGTTAAGAGCTTCGCTGCTAACCAAAAGTTCGGCATTTTGAATCCATAAGCTGCTCCACGGAAATCCTATGAGGCAGTTCTATTCTGTCCTATAGGGTCGTAATGAATTCGAATCGACTTGACAGCAATAGGTTTGGTTGGGAAATGTGGGTTGCAGAACTCAAAGTCTAGTAAAAAGAGCAGACTTAATGGTCTGAGACTGGAGGAACCCCAGAAAGCATGACCCACGGATTCTCTGTCAGCCCAGAAATAAAACAATTTCAGAGGCCAGCTCTTCAGACAAGGATTGGACTGATCTGTGGGACATAAAATGATACTAGTGAGGAGATTGTTTCTTAGCCCTAGTAGATACATGAGACTAAATGGACAGCTTCTGTCCAGAGGTGAGATGAGAAGGCAGAGAGGGTTGGGAGCTGGTTGAACGGACATGGGAAGTCAGCGGTGGAAAGGAGGAGTGTGCTATCACAGTACAGGGAGAGCAATTAGGGTCACGTATCAATGTATGTATAAATTTTTGTATAAGAGACTAACTTGAAATGTAACCTTCCACTTAAACTACAACAATAAAACACAAAATGATTTACAATACATAAAAAAAAAGAGTGATTTGAAAAAAAAAAGAACAGCCGAGATTGTGAGGATGGCGCAGGACAAGGCAGTGTTTTGTTCTGTTGTACATAGGGTCTCTTTGGGTCGGAACCAACTCAAAGGCACCTAACATCAACCTAACAGCATGAAGTGAGGCTGAGAATGTGGGGAGAACAGAAAGCTTTGGTGAGTGAGTGGTAGATTCTTTCTGCTTAACCAGTGACTTTGAGGGAATATAAACCACTTTTTAATGACATGTCAAAAATAACTTGGAAATCAATAGAATAATGCAGGTAAGGAGTATTCACCTATGAGGAGGAGAAAAAGCACAAAACTTTATTTTTTCTCAGTCTGGGAATGTATATGTTAAATACATAGGCTGTAAGGCAACACTCACTCAGGAAAGAATGAGAAAAGGACACTGGGGTAGATGTTGCATAAGTCCCTTGTATAAGTCTTGGGAGCTACACAAAGGAAGGATGTTGTTAGGATTTGAATGAAACGTGCGCGGATGGAGAGCATTTTGTTTGGGCTACCACATTCAGCCATTCAGTGTGCAGTGCCTTTCACAAGAAGGTGTCATTCACATAGACTAAAATATGACTGACGCCTTTTTGTGAAGAGTAATGTACAACATGTGCGGCATATGTGGTGTCTTAGATGGACCTGGAACTGGAAGCACAGAGCTGTTGGTTTTGGAGTCCAGGCATTCACCCTTCAGTGCTGGGCCACCTCAGTGAACTTTCTGTACTTTCTAAGAGACCATATATAGGAGCTATGAGCTCCTGGTTAATCCCTTTCATTTAGGATCTTCAAAAGTCATGAAGATGACTCAATACCAGCCAATGTGTTATTCTATTGTTCATGGGGTCGCCATGAGACCAAGCTGACGTGAGAGCAACTATCAACAACGTTTCCTTCCTAATTCCGGAGATGGAATACTTGTGAACCATATAAAACGTCTAAGTTTGATCACAGTCAGTTCATAGAAGGTAGATAGAAATTCATGGCTTGATAAATAAAAATACTGAGGCCCAGGAAGAGCGGAATTCCATGTTTTTGTATGGCTGTCAAGCTGGGAATGGTTTTTAAAGTTTTAAATGGCTGGGAGGGGGGAAGAACAATTTTCTGTGATATAGAAAAATTATATGAAATTCAACTTTTAATGTTCATAAAGTTTTATTGAAACAGTCATGCCCATTCATTTATATAATGTCTGGGTTGATTTCCTTTGAAAATAGCAAAGTTGGATACATAGTCCACAAAGCATAAAATGTTTAAGATCTGAGTCTTTAGAGAAAAAAATTCACTGACCCCTCTTGTAGTAGCCTAAGATCAAACTTATCTAATTTGAGAATGAAATCAAAACCAAGCAAGTTTACCACATATTTTGTTTCAGAAAATGTATAAATATACTAGCGTTGTTGTTGTTGTTAGGTGTCGTTGAGTCGGTTCCATCTCTTAGCGACACTATGTACAACAGACTGAAACACTGTCCTGTCCTGTGCCATCCTCACGATCGTTGTTATGCTTGAGCCCGTTGTTGCACTCCATCGTTGCAATCCATCTTATTGAAGGTCTCCCTCCTTTTCGCTGACCCTCTACTATACCAAGCATGATGTACTTCTCCAGGGACTGATCTCTCCTGGTAATGTCTAGAAGAACATACTAACAAATCTGTCTTGGAAGAAGTACAGCCAAAATGCCCCTTAGAAGCAAGGATGACGAGACTTCCTCTCACATACTTTGGACACTTTATCAGGAGGGACCAGTCCCTGGAGAAGGACGTCATACTTGGTAAAATAGAGGGTCAGAGAAGAACAGGAACACCCTCAATGAGATAGATTGACACAGTAGCTGCAACAATGACCTCCAACATAGCAACAATAATGAGGATGGCAAAGGACCAGGCAGTGTTTTGTTCTTTTGTACATTGAGTCACTATGAGTGGAAATCAACTTGATGGCACCTAACAACAACAACATGTACTAAACACTATGTTTTCTCTCTGGATTTCAAGAAATTCAACGGAAGGGATGGAGGTCTTTAGAATTACTGTGCTCTCTGGACTATGGTTCCTTGGCCATGGCCCAATGCTGAGATGAACCTGTGTGTTTCCCTGTCTTTTAAGGGTTGTAGATGTTTAGTAGACTGATGGGAACAATGCACAGGAATGCTAGAGACAGAGAATCTTCATTGTTCTCCCCTACCACCTAAAAAAAATACATGGTTACTGTTCATGATGCGCCTACTAATGAGTCTTCCTAAACCGAATGCAGAATGATCAAAGCTAGGACCACATGGATGTATAAACAAGGGTATTCTTGTTGGGAAGGAGGATTTTTGTCCAGTACTCTGCCAACGCCTCAGCTTCATCATATTCACAGTGTATACATGAGAGGGAGCACCTATTTAACTGTGGTCTACTATTTCTATTAGAGTTGCTCTAGAAATCAGGAAGAAAGTGATGTCTAGAGTTGAGACTGAGAGACAGGAGAGTTTAAAGAGTCTGTTTTCCTTGGGAATATCTCTTGAGAGGATGAACTGAGAGTCATAGGTTATCATAAGTGTCCCTGGAATATACAGAAATATTAGGGAATGTGTAAAGTTTCCTGTGTTTAAGGGAGATGGGCCCTCAATTTACAGACAATTGCAGACCAGGGAATACCTGAAGACTGGTGGACTAGGGAACATTCTGATTGCATTTCCCTTGTCCCTATCTTTCTTTACTTCAAAGGTAAGAACCATAGCTGGTAAGTATTTACACAAATCCTCTAATATCTCTCTTTAAGATAATTTCTAGAATCAGTTTTCTGTATTTTAAAAACAAGCCTGTCTTTGCTCTGGTATTCTCTTCTGCGCTTCTTCCACCTGTTCCCAGGATCAGTTTACTCAGGGAAATGCAGACACCTTGTAAAGTATGTCTCAAATGGAAAGATGGAGAACATGCTCACAACACCCCTGCCAGTAATGAAAGGCTCAGAAAATTCAGGAGCTGAGAGGCATATAAGGGCCTCCTTGGGTCCCAAGCTTGTATCCGTCTTATAAATCATTCTCGTTAAGTAAAATGACTTTTTCTCTCCTGGGTCTGAGCCATTTTTGCTCTCTCCATCCCACCACACACTGATTATCCTCTCCTTCTCTACCTGCAGATTCCTGGGTGGTTTTGCTGCTTATTCTGTGGTTCTGGAGTTGAGGTAAGTAACTCAGGTAGAGGGACTCAGATCTTTGGGTGACAAGGCTGCGGTAGGTGAAGTGGGGTGAATTTTCTGCTTAACTTTAGGACCAGGGAATGCAAACCACTTGTTAATGCTTTATTTATAATAATGGGAAAAGGAACAGGGTAAGTTGTGCAAGGATATTTTCTCCATGAACAAGAGAAACTAGGAGGAAGGCTCAGAGGTTCTCAGTTCTGAGAACTGCCTTGTAAAACCTGCAACACGTGAGAGGACAGGACTTGGTGAGGGATGGATGCGGAGGGGCAATGGATTGGGTGTTGCACGGGCCTTTGGACAAATGCAGGTGTCCACTCACAGCCTGAAAGCATTGGGGACAGTCGTTTGACAGATGCGTGAGTGGGTGTTTCTGCAGGGCTGCCATCCTTAGATGTGCTGTGTGTGGTACCTTACTCCAGAAGTCGGCAATCATATGTATTCTTTAAGTTTGATTGTCACTGCTGGAGTGGAATAACACATGACATATACGACAAATGAGATGGCACTGTGGGTTCTTTGGGGGGTGTTGAATTGCATGCAGAGGGGACTACTTTGTCTAGAGTGAAGGTATACCCTCTCCTCAGCCCGTTCACTTCTCCTAGTGCTGGGCTGCATCAGGAGCTGTCTTAGGTACCTTCTCAGAGGCAAGACCTAGCAACTGAGTTTCCTCCCCCACCAAAAGCCGCTCATCTACTTTCTTCTGGGACTCATATCCCCTTTCCTAAAATTGGAAAAAGATTTTCATTGTGGTAATGGTGTTTCTGTCTGCCAGTGGAGTATATTTACAGAACTTATTCCCAACCCCAACCCCCAAATCAGGTAACCTGTTTTCACCTATCAGCTCCCCTCGCCGTTTTCAAAGCTTCTCCATGAGTCCTTCCCCAATTTCCCTTGCTCTTCAGATCCTTACACTGCCGAAACCCAAAGTCTTTTGTGCCTCATGTATTGTAGCTCTTTCTTTTGAAAATATTTTTAAATCTCTATAAGTCACCAATTTATTAACGATTATTTATAGTTTTCATAACATTTTAATCTTTGCTATTATTTTATTTTATTACTTCTAAAAAATGGACATACCTTTTGTTTTTGAGAGAAGAAGTGTCAGGGAGGATAAGCACCATACACCTGGGTACCATCATCTGAACTAGAGAGTTTTCTGGGGAGTATAAATTTTACATTTTTGATTTGGGCAAAGGGAGATAACTTGGTGCCTCACTTCTTTAATTCTGTTCAGGGAGTTGTGCTGAAAGAGGCTCCTTGTGTAATTTTGTCTGTATTAATAAGCTGTATATATACAAGCTTACTTAGAGTCTTAGGAAAATTTTAGTCACCAAGAGGGGAAACTTGCTCTCTCTTGTCCGTTTTACCATGTCTACTGGTCATAGTCCTTGGATTGTGGTTTGATGTGGCTCTTCCTTCCCTCTCCCCGTTATTTGATTTATTTTTTGCATGTGTGTTTTTGGGGATGCTCTTTTTTTTATGTTTCACTTGCAGTATTTGGGTGAAAATTTGTTTTTTATGTGTTTTCTTATTTTTATTTTGATTTATCAGTTTGCATAGTTGCTATTGCTTTGTTTTGTTTTAAAGCAACTGTGATATAAAACAGCCCCATATCCCAAAGCCTTCTGATTTCAGAGAGCAACTCAAAGACAGAATTTTCTTCTCAGGGCACTGATCCTGAGAAATAGGCATTTTGAAAGAAAAAATTAAGATACAATAAGATTCTCCCTTTATGGTTTAGATTTCAAGAGGTTTTGATAAATGCGTATAGTCTTGTATCCCCCACAATGGTTATCATACAGACGAGTGCCATCACCCCCCAAATCCCCTCATCTTGCCACTTGTATTCAACTGCACCCCAACCGAACCCCTGGTAACCATTGAACTGCTTTCCATCTTTATATTTTGTCTTTTCCAGAATGTCATATAAATGAAATCATGCAGTATGTAGCTCTTAGGACTAGCTCCTCTCACTTAAGAAAATGCATTGAGAATCATTCACATTTGTGTGTTACTCACTAATTTGTTTCTTATTTTTGAAGAGTAGTGTTCCAGTCACAGGTGAAGAACATTTGGGTTGTTTTCAGTTTTTGGTGATTATCAATAAGCTGCTATAAATATTTGCATACAGGTGTATGTGTGAACATATGTTTTATCTCACAGGTGTAATTTTCCAGGACAAAGATTGCTGAGTCATATGGTAAGTGTATGTTTCAATTTAGAAGAATCTAAAAAGCAAACATCTGTTTTCCAGAATGAGGTGCTACTTTGCATTTGTGTAAACAAAATATCCAAGATCCAGTTGCCCAAATCCTCACCAGCACTTTGTAAAGACAGGTTCTGTTTTGTATTTTTTCAGCCAGTCTCTCTTGTATGTAGTTTTCTCTTATAATTGTTTTAATTTGCATTACCTTTTTGACTAATGATGTTGAGCATCTTTTCATATACTTATTTTCCACTCGTGCATCATCTTTGAAATGTCTCTTGAGATATTTTTCTCATTTTTATTGTGTGTGTGTTCTTATTATTGTTCAGAGTTTTTATATTTTCTGATTGCAAGTCCTTTGACGTGTGATTTTTAACTATTATTCTCAGTCTGTAGTTCTTATGTTGATTATCTTAATAGTGCATTTTGCAGAGGAAATGTTTTTGGTTCTGATGCAGTACAAATTGTCATTTTTAAAAATTTTGTGGATTATGATTTTCATGCCACATCTAAGAATTTTTGGCCCTACTCCTATGGGTTGAATCATATCCCCCCAAAAAATATGTATTGAAGTCCTGACCTCTACACCTGTGGATGTGATCTTGTTTGAAAATAGGGTTTTCTTTCTTATATTAATTAGGTCATACCAGTGTAATTTGGGTCCTAAACCTAATCACTTCTGAGTAACAAAAAGAGCCATATAGACACAGGGGAGATACAACATCTGAAAACAGACACACAGAGCAGATGCCTCGAAAGCCCAGGAGCACCAAGGATTATTGGTAACTACTAGAAGCTGAAAAAGACAAAGAAGGACCTCCCTCTAGAGCCATGTCCTGAGTTTGGACTTCTAGCCTCCTGAACTGTGAGAAAATAAAATTTCTGTTCTTTAAAGCCACCCACTTGTGTATTTCTGTTATGGCAACACTCGGTAACTAAGACCTTGCTCAGGGTCACGAAGATTTTCTCCTCTTCTGTAAGTTTTACATTTTTACCTAATACATTGAGGAGTATGAGTGTGCTTTGGAACTCTTCTTTGTGTGTGTGAGGACATATTATCTTTCCATTTGTGTTTTCAGAAATCGTTTTGGTTTATGAATTTAATTCTTGCTTGGTCTTTATGTGTTGGTTGTTCATTTATATTTTGGTTTCTGTGTTCACTTTCTGTTGGTTTGTTGCTTTATTTTTGTTGCTGTAGAGTTTTGCATCAATGAATTTATGTTTGGCCTTTCTAAGTTCCTTGTTATTGGTGTTTGATTTGTGTGTTATATATGTGCAGTTTAGAATTTGAGATTTTTTTTTGATGTTTGTTGTAATTTTTATTGGCTTATTCTCTCTGTGGTGTGATTATCTGATTCACGATTTGTGTTTGCATTTTTGATGGTTGAAATTTGCTTTGTGTGTGTTAGGGGTCTTTTGCTTATATTTGCGTTTGGGTTCACTCATTTTATTTATTTTTTTGTTAGTTTTCTTCTCTTAGCCGTTAGTCTCAGCTATCTCTGAAATGTAGGAAGCTGTTAAAATGAATACTTCGTGGTTACTGAGAGAGAGGATGTGGACAAGCATCATTTTAAGCTCTTGACACTGAGGTAGGCCCCTCAGTGCTACGGGACTTGGGAAGGTCCGCATTAAATGTTTCTCACCTCATTTTCTCTCTCTCTCTCCATGGAAAGTAATTTAGCTAATTGCGTATTTTCCTAAATACACCTTCCTCCTTCTCCACAGACATTTGCTTAACTCAGCTCCCTGGTTCTTAAAACATAAGTGGTTTTGGGGTCTGTGAATCTCTTTCACCTGCTTACTTCCACTATCGCTCAGCTTCAGTTTTTAAAAGGAAAGACAGATCCTTGGAGGCCTGTCTCCAAATGACAAAGTTAGAAGAGATCCTCTCAACAATGAGAATTTTAGGATCAGTTGAGAAATTCAGGGCTTTGTTGTTGTTAGTTGCCATTGAGTTGGATCCAACCCATGGTGACCTTATGTAGAACAGGATGAACCATTGCTTGGTACTATGCCATCTTCATGATTGTTGATATGTTTGAGCCCCTTGTTCTGACTGTTGTGTCAATCCATCTCAGGGAGGGTTTCCCTTGTTTTCTCTGACTCTCTAGCGGAGAGGATGTCCTTTTCTAGGAATTGGTCTTTCCTGATGATGTGTCCAAAGTCAGCAAAACAAAATCTCACCATCCTTGTTCCTAAGGAGCATTCTGGCTGTACTTCCTCCAAGACTGACTTGTTCATTCTTCTGGTAGTCCATGGTATATTCAATATTCTTCCCCAACACCACAATTCAAATACATCAGTTCTTCTTCTGTCTTCCTTGTTCATAGTCCAGCTTTCCCATGTATATGAAGCAATTGAGAAGACCAAGGTCAAGCACACCTTAGTCATCAAAATGACATTTTTCCTTTTAAAAACTTTAAAGAGGTGTTTTGCAGCTGATTTCCCCAATGCAATACATTGTTTGATTTCTTGACTGCTGATTCCACTGCTGATAGGTAGGAAGAAAAGTGCACTCCTAGGCTCTAGCCCATCTCTCTTGGGAATGACTCCAAGCAAGGTAAGTGATATGACAATTTCTGAGGCCAACTCTTCAGACAGGGATGGGACTGGACAGTGGGACATAGAGTGATACACATGAGGAATGTGCCTCTTAGCATAAGTACATACAAGAGACTAAACGAGCAGATCCAAGAGACTAAAGGAGCAGCAACCGTCTGGAGGTGAGATGGGAAGGCAGAGAGGGTTAGGAGCTGGCTGAACGGACATGGGAAGTCAGCGGTGGAAAGGAGGAGTGTGCTGTCACAGTAGGCGGAGAGCAGTTAGGGTCACCTAAAAATGTACGTATAAATTTTTGCATGGGAGACTAACTTGAAATGTAAACTTCATTTAAACTACAACAATGGAAAAAAAGAAAGAAAAAAAGGTAAGTGATATGTATGCTCTCCAAGAACTTTGGAGAAAACAAGAATTTCTGCCTTGTGAATCCTAGAACTACCTAAATTATCTCCCCTTCTCACTTGAGGTTGCTGTGTGCTTAACGTTGCTTCTTTTATGATTTCGGAGTTAAGGTACAGAACTCTGAACAAGGGACAGGGAAGACTGGGGCACAGAGGCATACGAATGTGTATTTGGGGGAAGTTTTAGCTTTGATGGAAAGCAAACCTTTTTTAATATGCCATTTCTAACACCTTGAAAATCAACAGGAAAATGCTGATGAGGTTATTTCTGAGGCGAGGAAGAAAGAAAGGGAGGAAAGCTTGTTCTATCTGGGTCCTCAAAACTAGCACATTAAATGTCCATCTGATGAGGGATATTCACTCCAGGAGGGTCAGAGGAGAGCAATGGGGTGGCCATTCACATGCTGAAAATTACCGGTTGTATGAAAACTGCATGGGTGTTTTGGCGTAGGGCCACCACCTTCAGCTGAGTATAGTGCACTGCTCCAGAGGGTGTCATTCACATAAACTAAAACATGACTGTCACCTTTTTGAGTGCAATATGTGTGGTGGCTCTCTCAGGGAGAGTCTACCTATTCCCTGGGGATCTCTTCCTTTAAATATTGATTTGCATTCTCTCTGGTTACCGTGTCAGTAGGGAATTAACATAGAAACTCATTGCCACTGAGCAGACTCTGACTCATAGTGACCATATCTCCATAGACTAGATCTATGTTCTATTTACATTTTTATTTTAACATTTTAAAGTTTTGTGTAGAGGCATGACACGATGAGAGAATCCACCTCTCAGAAGTTTTGAAAATCAGGAAATATTGCATGGACTTTTCTATCTGGCTTTTCATGAGTTGCCCATTCTTAACCCAGGGCAGACAAGCAGAAGAGAGAAAGAGAAGAAAGGGAAGACAGCAAACAAACACCAAGCCCTGGAGACCATCGTGGACTGAAGCACAACCTGGGAACCAACGGTGTAAATGTTACATTCCTGTATTGGCAAAGGAATCTACCCTGAGATCTCATCACCTCCCAAGTAAGCCCTTTTAAACCATGTCAAGGTGTTGAGCTGGCAACTGGTGTTTGTGGATTTTGTTGCCCGTCTCACTCAGAGAAGGAGGAATTTTAGGCTGTAATGAGAAGAGAGGAATTTCTCTTCTTTATCTCCTATCATTGTTACTGGGGATGTCATTGCTATTTTGTTCCAATGAAGTACCAGTCCAAAAAAAAAAAAAAAAAAACACTTGCCATTGAGTTGATTTGTGACACACGGCGACCCCAGGTATACAGAATAGAACTCCTTCATAGAGTTTTCAAAGCTGTGACCTTTGCGAAGCAGATCACCAGGCCATTCTTCTGAGGTGACTCTGGGTAGATTAACCATTTGTGTAAGTCAGGAACTCCTAATGGGGTACCACATGTACTTAATTCTCACAGGGTTCCTTACTCTCTTTTCTGCATTCTCAGCATTTCTATTTAGCAACTGACACGTGGGGAATGAAAACTAGTTATTCATGCACCAGCCAGATTAAGAAACTCAGAAGGACAATTCCGGCAAGTATTCTAAGTCCCAGCGGA
Organism: Trichechus manatus latirostris; assembly: GCF_000243295.1. Lineage (NCBI taxonomy): Eukaryota > Metazoa > Chordata > Mammalia > Sirenia > Trichechidae > Trichechus > Trichechus manatus. Next base: position 2,160,286 of record NW_004444015.1, read on the forward strand.
AAAAGGAAAGGGAGGAAATTTTTTTCTCTCCCAGTCCTGAAGTCTGTCCATCTAATGCAAATGGTGGAGGGGATGCGCACTCAGGGAAGGGTGAAGAAGACTGGACAGAGGACGGTGGGTCCGTCTTGCTGGTCCTGCATGGAGGAGAGTGTTGGGGCGATGATTGAAATGGTGTGGTGGTGGGTGTTGGTGTTGGGCAGGATTGCCACCTCCAGCCAAGCTGTGTGCAGTGCTCCACTTGAGGAAGTGCCATTCAAGTGGATAGAGATATGAATGGCATTTCTTTGAGTGAAGTAATGCATGACACGGACGGCACTGGTGGGGACCCAGGGAGAAGGGATGTGGCTACCGACACACAGATGCCCTGCCTTGAATTGAGGTACATCCAGAAACCCTTTCAATAGCCTTCTGTGGGGTAAAACCTAGGGCGCGGGGTCCCTAGAAAACCTTCACATGTATGTCCTTGAGGGTTTATATCACTTTGTCCAGAAGGGACCTGAGTATATGGGACCAACGGCGTGCGGTGTGGTCATGGGGCCCCTCTAGTCTTCCTGTTTAGTTTCTTATGTTGAGAACCATATTTCTCCCTTTTTCAAAAATTCACTTTTAATCTTATTTGAAGTCAAAAGAGTATTAGGGGTTAAGTATGGTTAAGCTAATTTTGGCTCCGTTAGTTTCTTTCACAGTTTTAATTCTTACTGATTGATTAGTTATTTTTGTGGCTTTATTCATTTATTTCTTAGTTTTATATGAAGGATGGATGGACAAGAAGGAAGCACAGTTCAGGACTCTCGACAATGAGATGGCATTTCCTAGGTCTTATGCATAAATCCTAGGTACAGGTGTCATGCCATGTGTGGGGTGATGTCATGAATTCTGCATTGGAATTTGGGCATTTTCAGCACCTTCAGCCATGCAGTGTGCAGTGCCCTACTCAGAAAGCGTTCATACAGATGATAAATGAATGAAGCCATTCTGAGTAAGTAATGTGCAACATAAACAATGTTTATGGTGGTCTTGGGGTTGGGGGATGGAGCTACAGGCACAAACTTTTACTCCCTGATCCCAGGTACCAACCCCTCAGTGTTGGGCCACCTCAGAGGCTCTGAAGTACCTCTTGAGAGACCTGATCTAGAACCTGATGGTCCCTGAGAAAATTCTCCCTTGTAGGGTTCTCAGAGAAATATTAACCAGATTGGGAACCAAGATTGGGAGAGGAACACATCTTTTCTCTGTTCCACCTTGTCTTAAGCTGGGTTCTCTAGAGAAGCAAAACCAGTGAAGTGTGTGGGTGTATGTATATATATAGACAGAGTGAGAGAGAGAAAGAGAGAGAGAGGGAGATTTTTCTCAAGGAAATGGTTCACATGGATATAGAGGCTGGCTAGTCCCACGTCTGTGGGTCAGGCATCAGGCTGGAGGTTTCTCCTAACTCACAAAGCTGCAGAGGCTGACGAAGCTAATTGGCAGCTGAGACAGCAAGCCACTGGCTCACAGGCTACAGAGACTCTTGGTTCCCAAGAACAGAAGGTAAGCTGGTAGCTTAAGTGCCAAGAACCAGAGGTCAGATTATGACAAGAAAGATGCAGTATTCAGAGCCAGCAAAAGGCAGCGAGCTTTGCCAGAAATTTCGTATATATTGGGTGAAGGCCACACTCCCAAGGAAACTCCCCCTACAACTGATTGGCTTCTCATAGCAGATCTCATCATGGAGATGATTACATTATATCCGATCACATCATGCAGGTGATTATTTTATGGAAGAGCAAGCTGTCCAATGTCTGCCAGATTACATCATTACATAACTGCCAAACCACTGAGAATCATGGCCCAACCAAGTTGACACATAACCTTAACCATCACACACCTCTTAGTTTTTCCTGTCTGCACAATCCAAATATACCTCCTGCCCTCAAAACCCATGAAAAATTTACCCTTATCTGCTTTTCTCACAGTGTTCAAGTCTTCTTTTTTAGAGTTTCTAAACTCCCACATCATGATCTTCTCAATCTTCTCATATGCATGTGTAAGCGAGACAATGAACAAGGAAGACCAAAGAAGAATTGATGCATTTGAATTGTGTTGATGAAGAATATTAACTATACTGTGGCCTGCCAGAAGAATGGACTAACCAGTCTTGGAAGAAATACAACCAGAATGCTACTTAGATGTGAGGATGGTGAGACTTCAACTTGCTTACTTTGGACCCATCATCAGGAAAGACCAATCGCTAGAAAAAGACACCGTGTTTGGTAAAATAGAGGAAACCGTCCATGAGATGGATTATTGCAACAGCCACAACAATGGATTCAAACACACCAGTCATCATGAAGATGATGCAGGACCGGGCAACATTTCATTCTGTTGTCCATAAGGTTACCATGAGTTGGAGCTGACAACAGGGCAACTAACAGCAACAAAACACCCTCCTGCCGCAGATCTCTCCCAGGCTGAAACTCCGCCTCAAGGCTTAGGTGCTCCCCATACCTTTGACTATTCCTGTCTATCCTCCCTGATGTCATCATAACAGCAGGGGTTAAGGTGGTGCCCAAACCTTGCTCTCAATTAGACTCTTTAAGCTTTTTTTCATTTTTGCTGATTGCTTTATAAATTTTATGTGAAAAGATGAGGTGATGAGACTATCCATCTCTCAGTCCTCTTGAAATTTAGAAAATATCCCACTGGCTCTTCTCTTTCCAAGTTTTGGGCAGTGGCGTCATTAGGGGGATGAAGGGGCCGCGGATCGCACCGGCTGACGTTGTCAGAGGGGATGACACCAAAATGATTGGAATCTCTAGGTGACAAGCCTAATTTCTGTCTTCTAGATTATTATTGGTCCCTCAAATGAACTTTTCTCACTCCAGTGTCTGAGAGGAAATGGGATTTGTGCTCTTTCATCCCATCATCTACTACTGATTATTCTCAATCTCTTTGCTTCCAGGATCTCGTATGTATTTAGTACTTATTCTGAGGGTCTGGAGTTGAGGTAAGTAACTCAGGTAGAGGGACTCAGATCTTTGTGTGACAAAGCTGAGGTAGGTGAAGTGGGGTGAATTCTCTGCTTAATTTTAGGAACAGGGAATGCAAACCACTTATTAATGCTTTATTTATAATAATGGGAAAAGGAAAAGGGTAAGCTGTGAAAGGATATTTTCTCCATGAGCAAGAGAACCTAGGAGGAAGGCTCAGTGGTTCTCAGTTCTGAGAACTGCCTTGTAAAACCTGCAACACGTGAGAGGACAGGACTCAGTCAGGGATGGATCAGGTGGGGCAATGGGCTGGGTGCTGCACAGGGCCTTGGGACAAATGCTGGTGTCCACTCACAGCCTGAAAACATTGGTGGCCGTTTGACAGGTACGTGAGTGGGTGTTTTTGCAGGGCTGCCATCTTTAGACATGCTGTGTGTGTTACCTTACTCCAGAAGGTGGCAATCATATATATTCTGTAAGTTTGATTGTCACTGCTGGAGTGGAATAACACATGACATATACGACAAATGGGATGGCACTGTGGGTGCTTTGGGGCCTTTAGTTGCATGAAGAGGCTTTTTCTTTTCTTAGAGCACAAGTATACTTCCCACACCCCCAGTGCTGGGCTCCCTTGAGTACTCTCTATTCACCTTCCCTGTAAAAGTCTTCCCTGTTGAATTCCTTCTGGGATTCCTATCTTTTTTCCCAAAGTTATCTGATGTATATGGGGCTAGAAATTCAGTGTGGTCATGGGATCCCTCTTTGTCTGTAGAGTATTTTTCCTTTTGCTGAACCGTTTTCCAACCCCAACTCCTAAATCAGTGAACCTGTTCTGTCCTATCACCTCCCACCACTGTTCTCTAATTTTCTCTTTCGTTCTTTCAATCTTCCCTTGCTTCTCAGATTTCTACCCTCCTGAAGAAAAGTCTTTTGACCTTCGGGTTTTGAAACTCCTTCTTTCTTCAAGGGTTCAGAAGATCCAGAAATTCTTTTCAAAATACCTTAGACTTCTCTCTAAGTTACCAGTTCGGGGTTGTGTGTAGTATCCAAAAAATGTTATTGTTTGACGTTATTTCATTTCAATGCTGTTGCTGTTTTTAAAGTTATATATCTTTTTGTTTGCCTGTTTTTTCTCTTAATTGGTATTCTCAGCCTACGGCCAAACTCTTCACTCGCACAAAATGTATAAGCCACTGCTCTGGAGTTGGAGTCAAGGACAGTGGTCTCCTTCTCTCACAGAGACACTCGTGCTTTATGAGCAGAGTGCTGAGTGGCGACAGTAGATTTTCGTATCTTCAAATTGTGTCTGTTGGTGTGGAACTTACACCAAACAACTGAGTTGGGAGCAGGGCATTCTGGGACCCAGTATTATCAGCCTCCCGCACTTGGATGTGTGGATCCTCAACCATATGATAGGGCATAGGGTGTAGAAAGAGTCCCAGATTTCTAGCCACACATTCCTGGTAATTAGCCTGCGCAACTCAAAGCTGGAGCAGGGAACAGATGAGAAATGCTGGTGGCAAACTTCTCCCAAAATAATACCATAACCCTTGACTGGGAGTTAGGGGGAAGGGAACCCCATATTGTTGACCACACACTGCTCAATTCCTCAATCACCAGCCTCTGACTTCCATTCACTATATATATTTTTTACCTGTATATTCCTATCTTAGTGTGTCAAGGGAAATGCTAGCATCTAGTAGTGTGGGTTTCCAAATGGAAAAGTGCAAAAACATGCTCACAAAAACCCAAGGAAAGATTCAGAAAACGCAGAAGCTGAAAGGAGTATATGGGAATCTGGAGGTGCCAAGCACATTTTCTGTCTTCTAGGTCATTATTCTTAACTAAAATGAACTTTTTCATTTCAGTATCTGAGGAAGAAAAATGGGATTTCTGCTCTTTTCATCCCGTCATCTACTGCTGATTATTCTCAACGTCGTTGCTTTCAGGATCCTGTATGTATTTACTAGTTATTCTGAGGGTCTGGAGTTGAGGTAAGTAACTCAGGCAGAAGGACTCAGATCTTTGTGTGACAAGGCTGGGATAGGTGCAGTGGGATGTATTTTCTGCCTAAGTTTAGGATCAGGGAATGCAAACCACTTGTTAATGCTTTATTTATAATAACGGGAAAAGGAACAGGGTATGTTGTGCAAGAAACGCTTTTCCATGAGCAAGAGAACCTAGGAGGAAGGCTCAGTGGTTCTCAGTTCTGAGAACTGCCTTGTAAAACCTACAACATGTGAGAGGACAGGACTGGATGAGGGATGGATGAGGAGGGGCAATGGGGTGGGCGCTGCACAGGGCCATTGTACAAATGCTGGTATCCACTCATAGCCTGAAAGCGTTGGGGGCTGTTTGACAGGTGCGTGAGTGGGTATTTCTGCAGTGCTGCCATGCTTAGACGTGCCGTGTGTGGTACCTCACTCCAGAAGGCAGCAATCATATATATTCTTGAAGTTTGATTGTCACTGCTGGAGTGGAATAACACATGACATATAGGACAAATGGGGTGGCTCTGTGGGTACTTTGGGGCCTTTAGTTGCATGCATGGGGGCGGCTTCTGCTAGAGCACAGGTACACTTCGAACAAACCTAAGTGCTGGACTACCTTGGGGTACTCTCTTTGGTTACCTCAGGGAACTCTTCACGAGATACCTGTCCTCCACACTTGTAGACAGCTGAATTGGCCTGGGCCTGCTCCCATGAATCACTCACTTATCAAACATCACTATGTTGGTTTTATGGCTTCTCTGTTTGGTGCTGATCCCTGGGTTTCAATGGAATGTGATATGAGATAAGAGACATCATTGTAAATATACCTATTAGAACATTTCCTATGTCACATTATTTTCTAGATTTTTAAGACACACAAGTAATTTTGTTTCTTTTATTGATAAGCCTTTACTATAAGCCCCCTCTGAAGCTGAGTCATTTGGTTCCCAGTTTTATATGGGTTACAATTGCCTGGTAGACAATTGAAGTCTGAGCCCAGGAATGTCTTGCGGAGGAAAACTTACTTGCTATTTAACACCCCATTTACACAGAGGGACCATGGGTATTGCTGTTGCAGCTGTTGCTGCTATTGCTGCAGTACTCTTACACTGAAGATATGATAACCAAGCCCATGCTCCTTCAGTGACCGGTCAGAGAGAGGAAGTGTCAGGATACACAGCCCCCAAATCTCCACTGGAATTGTGGTATTTTCATAGGATGGGCACCCCCTGCCTGTTGTCATCTCTCCAGGAGCAAGGAACACAGGTGTCTAGCAGATTTCAAGTACCCAGGGGAATTAAGGCTGTGAGTAGAAAGCACATATGTTCTTTGGCAAATCTAATAATACTCCAAGAAGGAAGTTTATTTAATAATTGAAAAAAGATCATTACACTGTGTTGAAGAAAGCAGATAACAAAGAGTGAGTACTATAATATGCCATTTACATAAAATTGTAGAAAGTGCACCTTGATATTGTGTTGTTTTGTTGCTATTGTTTGCGCTTCCAGGTGTGTCTTTTCACTTGTTATCAATTTGTATTTTTTGTTTGAACTCTATTTTCTTTTTCTCGATTATTTTGGAAGATTGTGCTTATTTTGATGTTCACTTTGTAGCACATGGGTATGTGTATGTCTTGTTCATTTTGGTGTGGTTTCTTTGTATTTGGTTTTAGCTTTAATTGTTAAGTCAGCCTGGCATCCTTCGGCAGTGAGTTTCAGCTCCCTCTGATATGTGCACCATAGTGGTTGTTGTTGTCATTGCTAGGTGCTGTCGAGTCGGTTCGAACTCATAGCTACCTTGTGTACAACAGAATGACACACAGCCCTGTCCTCACAGTGGTTGCTGTGCTTGAACCCATTGTCATAGCCTCTGTTTCAATAGATCTTGTTGAAGGTCTTCCTCTTTTTTACTGACCCTCAGCTTTATCAACTGTGATGTCCTTCTCCACGCACTGGTCCCTCTAGATCACATGTCCAAAGTTACATATGATGAAGTCTTGCCATGCTTGCTTCTGTGGAGCATTCTGGCTGCACTCCTTCCAAGACAGATTTATTCGTTCTTCCGGCAGTCCATGGTATATTCAATATTCTTTGCCAACACCATAATTCAAAGGCATCAGTTCTTTTTCGGTCTTCCTTATTCATTGTCCAGCTTTCCCATGCGTATGAGACAATTGAAAAAACCATGGCTTGAGTCTGCTGTGGTAGTTACTCCTTTGAAATTATGTTCAGCTCTCTGTTTCTGCTTTTTTGTTATGGGGGTGCTGCTCATATCTATCCATTTTATTGTGATTTGGTTTGTCTGTATTGTATGTACGGTTATCAGTTTGTGTGAGGTATTTTTCTTTCTAATTTTATTTTGATATTTGTAAGGTTTGAAGTTGTAATTACTTGAGATTTGTCAGTGTTTACTTATTTTTAGGGTTTTTATTTTTATTGCAGTTTTGTTCGTTTATTTCTTTGGGAATGAGTTCTGCACCATTTTTCTTTTTGTGGTGTGTGTGTATGTGAATTATTGAAATATTGATATGTATTTTTAAAATATATTTATACACTGAATTTTCAGTTTTGGTTGCTTTTGGTTATTTTCAATATTTAGACTTTATATTCTATGTGGTTAGTGTTTTATTCTGTAATTGGTTTTCACGTTTTTATACAGTAGTTTTCGGCTGGGGCTTTGTGGGATTTCTTTGGATCTTTAGGTTTTGGCGATTAAGTGTGGGGATTTTTGTTTTGTTTGGGTTTCTAAAGATATTTAATTTTTCTGTTTCTTATATCAAGCGGTGGTATAAGGAAGAGGATCATCAGGCAGGAGTGACTGTCCTTAACCTTTCTACCAACACAGCTCATGAGACCTGCAGTGTCTACATGAGATTTGACAACCTTCTACTGAGGTTTTTCAGTTGTGTTAGCGTTGCCTTATGGAATAAGAGAAAATGGCTGTGTTCACATTTATGACAAGATGGGAAGAATGAAAGCTGGGTAGGACTTTTAAGAACAACAGACTGAGGACCTCAACAAATCCTCTACATTAGAAGGTCATTATAAACCTCATAAAACATTTAAAAATATGTATTTCAGAACTGTCAAAATTTACTAAAGGCAAAGAAAAAACAAAAAGCACTTATTTGAGAAAAAAACTACTGAAACTCAGTATGAAAAGCAGGCTCTATAGAGTTTTAACTTGGGCTGTTTATTTCCCCTCTCCTAATAGATCAGTGGTGAGGTAGCCATGAAGAACAGAAGTGTGACTGCCACTGGAGGGAGCTGACTTAAAAACCTGAGCCAAGGAGTCCCCATCCCCAGGGCATTATTTAAAACAATAGCAGTTAGTAGCCAACAGTTGGGGAAGGCCAAAGGTGCAACTGCCTGAAGCTACAGTGTCAGTCATGGCCAGCAAGGGACCAACCAAGGATTTAAAAAGGACAACTGAGAAATAGAGGGAGTTAAAGGGCTTTGAAAAACTTCCTGGAAATCTGGAAAGCTGCCAGCATGCACAGTACTGCATGCACACTCAGAAGAGAAAGTCAAAGGTCCAAGTTATCACCTATTCCCAGGTATATCATCAGCCCCTATACAATCAGCAAATAAAAGATAAGGCAGACTTCTAAGTACCTAAGTCTGAGCATGTGGTCATACCCACAAGCAGATCATTTTGAGGAATGGCAGAAGCCTTCCTGTCTCATGGCATTTAATGAAAACTGCTGACCATGAAGCTACCCTGACTCTGAGTGAACCCTCGGAAGCCAAGATTGAAAACAAAACCAAGAATGAAAAAACAAACATAAAAAAAGAAAAGAGTGGAGACTTCAGTTGCCCCACTCAACAAAGAAAGCAAACTTCACAGAATTAGTTTAGTAAAGTCACTAAAACATACACAGCAGCAGCAACAACAACAAACAGCAACAAATTCTGGACCCAGGAGGGATCTAATTGCCAGTGTTGCCATTTTATGTTATTTGAAATGTATAGTTTTCAACAACAACAACAAAAATATGAGACATGGGAAGGAACAAGAAAGTATGGACAATACAGAGGAAAACGAACAGTAAATAGAAACTGTTCTTCAGGTAGCACAGATATTGGACTTACTAGACAAACTTCAAATAAGTTATTATAAATATATTTGGAAATTCTAAAGGAAACTATGCCTAAAGAAACAGTCCCAGACCTCTAGCCACACATTCCTGGTAATTAGCCTCTGCAACAGGAAGCTGGAGCAGGGAACAGATGAGAAATGCTGATGGCAAACTTCTCCCAGGACTCTGAACAAGGGACAGGGAAGACTGTGGCACAGAGGCATAGGGCATGTGTGTTGTGGGGAAGTTTTAGCTTTGATGGAAAGCAAACCATTTTTAATATACCATTTTTAACACCTTGAAAATCAACAGGAAACTGCTGATGAGGTTATTTCTGAGGCGAGGAAGAAAACAAGGGAGGAAAGCTTGTTCTATATTGGTCCTCAAATCTAGCACATTAAATATGCAGCCGTTAAAGGGTATTCACTCCAGGAGGGTCAGAGGAGGGCAATGGGGTGGCCATTCACCTGCTGAAAATTCTGTGTTGCATGAAAACTGCATGGGTGTTTTGGTGTAGGGCCACCACCTTCAGCTGAGTGTAGTGCACTGCTCCAGAGGGTGTCATTCGCATAAACTAAAACATGACTGTTACCTTTTTGAGTAGAGTAATGCACATAATGTACCATATGTGTGGTGGCTCACTCAGGGATTGAGTCTACCTATTCCCTGGGGACCTCTTCCTTTAAATATTGATTTGCGTTCTGTCTGGTTACCATATCAGGAGGGAATTAACATATACACTCCTTGCCACAGAGACTCTGACTAATAGCAACCCTATCTCCATAAACTAGATCTATGATCTATTAACATTTTTATTTTAACTTTTTAAAGTTTTGTGTAGAGACATGACACAATGAGAGACTCCACCCTCAGAAGTTTTGAAAATCAGGAAATATTGCATAGACTTTTCTATCTGGCTTTTCATGAGTTGCCCATTCTTAACCCAGGGCAGAGAAGGAGGAGAGAGAAAGAGAAGAAAGGGAAGATAGCAAACAAGCACCAAGTCCTGGAGACCATCGTGGACTGAAGCACAACCTGGCAACCAACGGTGTAAATGTTACATTCCTGTACTGGCAAAGGGATCTACCCTGACATCTCATCACCTCCCAAGTAAGCCCTTTTAAACCATGTCAAGGTGTTGAGCTGGCAACTGGTGTTTGTGGATTTTGTTGCCCATCTCCACACCGCCACATACTTCACCTCACTCAGAGACAGGAGGAATTTTAGGCTGTAATGAGAGGAGAGGAATTTCTCTTCTTTATCTCCAATCATTGTTACTGGGGTTGTTGTTGCTATTATGCGCCATTGAAGTACCAAACCAAAAAAAAAAAAAAAAAAACTTGCCAAGGTGTTGATTGTGACTCACGGCGATCCCATGTATGCAGAATAGAACTGCTTCAAAGAGTTTTCAAAGCTGTGACCTTTTCGAAGCAGATCACTCGGCCTTTCTTCTGAGGTGACTCTGGGTGGATTAACCATTTGTGGCACCCAGAGACTCTTACTGGGGTACTACATGTGCTTAATTCTCACAGTGTTCCCTCCCTTCCTACCTGCACTCTCAGCATTTCTACTTAACAACCGACTTGTGGGGAAAGAAAACTAGTTTTTCATGCACCAGCCACATTAAGTTGAAACTCTGAAGAACAATGCAGACAAGTATTCTAAGTTCCAGAGGAAATCTTATTCCCTCCGAGTTCTGAAGTCTGTTCATCTAATGCAAACGGTGGAGGGGATGTGCACTCAGGGAGGTATGAAGGAGACAGCAGAGAGGATGTTGGGTCCATCTTGCTGGTCCCGCATGGAGGAGAGTCTTGCGTCAATGATTTAAATGTCGTGGTGGTGGGTGTTGGGTTGGGCAGGATTGCCACCTCCAGCCAAGCTGTGTGCAGTGCTCCACTTAAGGAGGTGCCATTCAAGTGGATAGAGATATGAATGGCATTTCTTTGAGTGAAGTAATGCATGACACTAACTACATGGGTGGGGACCCTGGGAGAAGAAGCGTGGCTACCAGCACACAGATGCCCTGCCTTGAATTGAGGTACATCCAGGGACTCTTTTAATAGCCTTCTATGGGGTAAAACCTGGGGCATGGTGTCCCTAAGAAACCTTCACATGTATGTCCTTGAGGGTTTATATCACTTTGTCCAAAAGGGGCCTGAGTATATGGGACCAACAGCGTGCAGTGTGGTCATGGGGCCCCTCTAGTCTTCTTGTTTAGTTTCCTCTGTTGAGAACCAAATTTCTCCCTTTTTCAAAAATTCACCTTTAATCTTATTTGAAGTCATCAGAGTTAGGGGTTAAACATGGTTAAGCTAGATTTAGCTCTGTTAGTTTTTTTGACAGTTTTAATTCTTATTTATTGATTAGTTAATTTTGTGGGTTTATTCATTTATTTCTTAGTTGTATATGAAGGATGGACGGACAAGAAGGAACAACAGTTCAGGACTCTTAACAATGAGGTGGCATTTCCTAGGCTTTATGGATAAATCCTAGGTACAGGTGACATGCCATGTGTGGGGGGATATCTTGAATTCTGCATTGGAATCTGGGCTTTTTCACCACCTTCAGCCATGCTGTGTGCAGTGGCCTACTCAGGAAAGCGTTGTTCGTACATATGATATATGAATGGCGCCTTTCTGAGTAGAGTAATGTGCAACATAAACAACGTTTATGGTGGTCTTGTGGTTGGAGGTTGGAGCTGCAGGCACAAAGCTTTACTACCTGATTCCATGTACCTACACCTCAGTGTTGGGCCAACTCAGAGAACTTTGAAGCAACTCTTAAGAGACCTGATCTAGAACCTGATGATCTCTGAGAAAATTCTCACTTGTAGGGTGCTCAGAATAAGATTAACCAGATTGGGAACCAAACTTGGGGTAGGAACACATCTTTTCTCTCTTCCACCTGGACTTAAGCTGGTTTCTCTACAGAAGAGAATCAGTGAAGTGTGTGGGTGTATGTATATATATAGACAGAGTGAGAGAGAGAAAGAGAGAGAGAGAGATTTTTGTCAAGGAAATGGCTCACATGGTTATAGAGGCTGGCTAGTCCCACGTCTGTGGGTCAGGCATCAGGCTGGAGGCTTCTCCTAACTCACATAGCTGCAGGGGCTGATGAAGCTGATTGGAGGGTGGGACAGCAGGCCACTGGCTCACAGGCTACAGAGGCTAATGGTTCCCAAGATCAGCAGGTAAGCTGGTAGCTCAAGTGCCAAGAATCAGAGGTCAGATTATGACAAGCCAGATGCAGTATTCAGAGGCAGCAAAAGGCAGCGAGCTTTGCCAGAATGTTCATATATACTGGGTGCAGGCAACACCCCCAAGGAAACTCCTCCTACAGCTGATTGGCTTGTCAGAACAGATCTCATCATGGAGGTGATTATTTTATGGAAGAGCAATCTGTCCAGTGTCTGCCAAATTACATCATTACATAACTGCCAAACCACTGAGAATCATGGCCCAACCAAGTTGACACATAACCTTAACCATCACACACCTCTTAGTTTTTCGTCTCTGCACAATCCAAATATACCTCCTGCCCTCAAAACCCATGAAACATTTACCCTTATCTGCTTTTCTCACAATGTTCAAATCTTCTTTTTTAGAGTGTCTAAACTCCCAAACCATGATCTTCTCAATCGTCTCATATGCATGTGTTGTCCAGACAATGAACAAGGAAGACCAAAGAAGAATTGATGCATTTGAATTGTGGTGTTGATGAAGAATATTGACTATACTGTGAATTGCCAGAAGAATGAACCAATCAGTCTTTGAAGAAATACAACCAGAATGCTCCTTAGAAGTGAGGATGGTGAGACTTCAACTTGCTTACTTTGGACCCATCATCAGGAAAGACCAATCGCTAGAAAAGGACACCGTGTTTGGCAAAATAGAGGAAAACCTCCATGAGATGGATTATTGCAACAGCCACAACAATGGATTGAAACACACCAGTCATCATGAAGATGACGCAGGACCGGGCAACATTTCATTCTGTTGTCCATAAGGTTACCATGAGTTGGAGCTGACTCCAGGGCAACTAACAACAACAAAACACCCTCCTGCCGCAGATCTCTCCCAGGCTGAAACTCCCTCCTCAAGGCTTAGGTGCTCCCCATACCTTTGACTATTCCTGTCTATCCTCCCTGATGTCATCATATCAGTAGGGGTTAAGGTGGTGCCCAAACCTTGCTCTCAATTAGACTCTTTACGCTTTTTTTCATTTTTAGCTGATTGCTTTATAAATTTTATGTGAAAAGATGAAGTGATGCGACTATCCATCTCTCAGTCCTCTTGAAAATTAGAAAATATCCCATTGGCTCTTCTCTTTCCATGTTTTGGGCAGTGGCATCATTAGGGGGATGCAAGGGGTAGGAATCGCACCGGCTGACGTTGTCAGAGGGGGTGACACCAGTATGATTGTCTATACAATTTTTGTGCAGTGTTTCAACAGAAATTTATTACTTTTAAAGAAAATCCTTTTAGTTAGTTAAAACAACAACAAAAAATTTCATAAGCCCTGCTTACATGTATCCATATACCTACAAGGCTAAAATTCTATGCTAATTTACTTTTTGAACCTTTTAGTGCCCTCCGGTCAGAGGTGTCTTTATTACACAATTACAATAACGCTTCAAATCGTGTGGTTTTGTCTGCACACGCTACAAGCACGTGCTGCTGTTTTCCTTGTGGCCTGTGTTTTTATAGTTGCTGATTTTGTCAAATGTTCTGGTGTTTTAGCTACAATATTGTAGCAATTAGCATGGGGAGGTGACACTATGAGTTATTGCACTGGGTGACACAAATCTTAGTGACACCACTGGTGTTGGAGATATTCTTTCCTAAACCCCGGCTATTATAGAGAGACAAAGAGAATGATATCTATCTATCTAATCTATCCATCAAGGATGCTTGGTGGCTCTCCGCTTAAACACTCAGCTGCTAACCGAAAGATCAGTGATTCAAACCCTTCCCACAGCTCTGTGGGAGAAAGACCTGCCAATCTGCTCCAGTAAAGATTAAAGCCAAGAAAACCCTATGGGGCATTTCCACTCTGTAACACGTGGAGTCATTGTGAGTTGGAGTCAACCTGATGGCATGTAACAACAACAATCTGTCTGTCTGTAAATCTGTCCGTCCTTCTGTCGATCTATCGATCTGTCCATCCGTCCATCCGTCCTTCTATCTATCTATCTATCTGTCCATATCTATCTATCTATCTAACTCTCTAAGGAGAGAAACAGAGACAGATTGGGGACCGGAACAGTATCTCTTACACATTGCTGTGTCGGGAAATGTGGTGACTTTGTGGCGCAGTGGTTAAGAGCTTTGTTGCTAACCAAAAGTTTGGCAGTTCGAATCCACAAGCTGCTCCATGGAAACCCTATGAGGCAGTTCTACACTTTTCTATAGGGTCACAATGAATTGGAATCGACTTGACCACAATGGGTTTGGTTGGGAAATGTGGGTTGCAGAACTCAAATTCTAGTAAAAAGACCAGACTTAATGGTCTGAGACTCTAGGAACCCAGAAAGCATGGACCCTGGATTCTATGTAAGCCCAGAAATAAAAGAATTTCAGAGGCCAGCTCTTCAGACAAGGATTGGACTGAACTGTGGGACATAAAATGATACTCGTGAGGAGATTGTTTCTTAGCTCTACTACATACATGAGACTAAACGGACAGCTTCTGTCCACAGGTGACATGACAAGGCAGAGAAGGTTAGGAGCTGGTTGAATGGACATGGGAATTCAGGGGTGGAAAAGAAGAGTGTGCTGTCACAGTATAGGGAGAGCAATTAGGGTCACGTAGCAACGTATGTATAAATTTTTGGATAAGAGACTAGCTTGAAATGTAAACTTTCAGTTAAACTAATAGCAATAAAACGCAAAATGATTTACAATGCAAAAAAAAAAAAGAGTGATGGAGAAAAAAAAAAGAACAGCTAAGATTTTGAGGATGGCAAAGGACAGGACAGTGTTTTGTTCCGTTGTACATAGGGTCTCTATGTGTCAGAACCAACTCAACGGCACCTAACAGCAACCTAACACCATGAAGTGAGGCTGAGAATGTGGGGAGAACAGAAAGCTTTGGTGAGTGAGTGGTAGATTTTACCTGCTTAACCAGTGACTTTGAGGGAATGTAAACCGCTTTTTAATGATATGTCAAAAATAACTTGGAAATCAATAGAATAATGCAGGTAAGGATTATTCACATATGAGGAGGAGTAAAAGCAGAAAAGTTTATTTTTCTCAAACTGGAAATGTGTATGTTAAATACATAGACTGTAAGGCAACACTCACTCAAGGAAGAATGAGAAAAGAAGGACACTGGGGTAGATGTGGCATAAGTCCCTTGTATAAGTCTTGGGAGCTACACAAAGGAAGGATGTTGTGAAGGTTTGAATGAAACATGCGTGGATGGAGAACATCTGGTTCGGGCTACCACGTTCAGCCATTCAGTGTGCAGTGCCTTTCACAAGAAGGTGTCATTCACATGGACTAAAATATGACTGACGCCTTTTTGTGAAGAGTAATGTACAACATGTGCAGCATATGCGGTGTCTTAGATGGAACTGGAACCGGAAGCCCAGAGCAGTTGGTTTTGGAGTCCAGGCATTCACCCTTCAGTGCTGGGCCACCTCAATGTACTTTCTGTACTTTCTAGGAGACCATATATTGGAGCTATGAACTCCTGGTTAAACCCTTTCATTTAGGTCCTTCAAAAGTCATGAAGATGACTCAATACCAGGCAATGTGTTATTCTATTGTACATGGGGTCACCATGAGTCCAAGCTGACATGAGAGCAACTATCAACAACAACGTTTCCTTCCTAATGCCGGAGATGGAATACTTGTGAACTATATAAAACGTCTAAGTTTGATCACAGCCAATTCATAGAAGGTAGATGGAAATTCATGGCTTGATAAATAAAAATACTGAGGGCCAGGAAGAGGGGAATTCCATGTTTTTGTATGGCTGTCAAGCTGGGAATGGTTTTTAAAGTTTTAAATGGCTGGGAGGGGGAAGAACAATTTTCTGTGATATAGAAAAATCATATGAAATTCAACTTTTAATGTTCATAAAGTTTTATTGAAACAGTCTTGCCCATTCATTTATATAATGTCTGTGGTTGATTTCATGGGAAAATAGCAAAGTTGGATTCATAGTCCACAAAGCCTAAAATATTTCCCATCTGACTCTTTAGAGAAAAAAATTCCCTCACCCCTCTTCTGGTAACTTAAGATCAAACTTATCTAACTTGGGAATGAAATCAAAACAAAGCAAGTTTACCACATATTTTGTTTCAGAAAATGTGTAAATATACTAGCGTTGTTGTTGTTGTTAGGTGTCCTTTAGTCGGTTCCGACTGTTCACGACGCTACGGACAACAGAATGAAACACTGTCCGGTCCTGCGCCATCCTCACAATCGTTGTTATGCTTGAGCCCATTGTTGCACTCCATCGTTGCAATCCATCTTACCGATGGTCTTCCTCTTTTTCGATGACCCTCTACTTTACCGAGCATGATGTGCTTCTCCAGGGACTGATCACTCCGGATAACGTGTCCAGAAGAAAAAAATTAAGAAATCTGTCTTGGAAAAAGGACAGCCAGAATGCCCCTTTAGAAGCAAGGATGGCGAGACTTCATCTCTCATACTTTGGATGAACGGAAGAAATGAAGTGAAACAGCTGAACAGAAGATACCAAAGGGTGGCTCGAGAAGACAATATGTAGTATTATATAGATATATATATATACACCCTGTTGGTATTTACTACTTATTCTGAGAGTGTGGAGTTGAAGTAAGGTGGAGGGACTCAGATCTTTGGGTGACAAGGCTGGAGTTGGTGAGACGGAGTGAATTTTCTACCTAAATATAGGATCTGGAGAGTGCAAACCACTTGTTAATGCTTTATTTATAATAACCGGAAAAGGAACAGGGTAAACTGTGCAAGGATGTTTTCTCCATGAACAAGAGAACCTAGGAGGAAGGCTCAGTGGTTCTCAGTTCTGAGAACTGCCTTGTAAAACCTGCAACATGTGAGAGGACAGGACTCGGTGAGGGTTGGATCAGGAGGGGCAATGGGCTGGGTGCTGCACAGGGCCTTGGGACAAATGCTGGTGTCCACTCACAGCCTGAAAGCATTGGGGGCTGTTTGGGAGGTGCGTGAGTGGGTGTTTTTGCAGGGCTGCCATCCTTAGACGTGCTGTGTGTGGTACCTTACTCCAAAGGCAGCAATCATATATATTCTGTAAGTTTGATTGTCACTGCTGGAGTGGAATAACACATGACATATACGACAAATGTGATGGCACTGTGGGTACTTTGGGGCCTTTAGTTGCATGAAGAGGCTATTTCTTTTCCTAGAGCACAAGTATACTTCCCACACCCCCAGTGCTGGGCTACTTGAGTACTCTCTATTCAGCTTCCCTGTAAAAGGCTTCCCAGTTGAATTCCTTCTGGGATTCATATCCTTTTTCCCAAAGTTGTCTGATGTATACGGGGGCTAGAAATTCAGTGTGGTCATAGGATCCCTCTTTGTCTGTAGAGTATTTTTCCTTTTGCTGAACCGTTTTCCAACCCCAACTCCTAAATCAGTGAACCTGTTCTCTCCTATCAGCTCCGTCCACCGTTTTCTAATTTTATCTTTAGTTCTTTCAATATTCCCTCGCTTCTCAGATGTCTACCCTCCTGAAGGAAAAGTCTTTTGACCTTCGGGTTTTGAAACGCCTTTTTCTTCATGGGTTGAGAAGATCCACAAACTCTTTTCAAAATACCTTAGACTTCTCTCTAAGTTACCAGTTAGGGGTTGTGTGTAGTATCCAAAAAATGTTGTTGTTTGATGTTATTTCATTTCATTGCTGTTGCTGTTTTTAAAGTTATATATCTTTTTGTTGGTTTGTTTTTTCTCTTAATTGGTATTCTCAGCCTCTGGCCAAACTCTTCACTCGCACAAAATGTATGAGCCACTGCTCTGGAGTTGGAGGCAAGGACAGTGGTCTCCTTCTCTCACAGGGACACTCGCGCTTTATGAGCAGGGTGCTGAGTGGCGACAGTAGATTCTCGTAACCTCATATTGTGTCTGTTGGTGTGGAAGTGACACCAAACAATTGATTTCGGAGCAGGGCATTCTGGGACCCAGTATTATCAGCCTCCCGCACTTGGATGTGTGGATCCTCAACCATATGATAGGGCATAGGGTGTAGAAAGAGTCCCAGATTTCTAGCCACACATTCCTGGTAATTAGCCTGCGCAACTCAAAGCTGGAGCAGGGAACAGATGAGAAATTCTAGTGACAAACTTCTGCCAGAAAAATACAGTAACCCTTGACTGGGAGTTAGTGGGAGAGGGAACCCCATATTGTTGACCGCGTTCTTCTCAATTCCTCAGTCACCAGACTCTGGCATCCATTCAGTATATATATATTTGTCTGTACATTCCTATCTTAGTGTGACAAGGGAAATGAAGACATCTAGTAGTATGTGTTTCAAAATGGAAAAGTGCAAAAGCATGCTCAGAAAAACCCAGGGAAAGATTCAGAAAACACAGAAGCTGAAAGGCATATACGGGAATATCCAGGCGCCAAGAACATTTTCTGTCTTCTAGATCACTATCGGTCACTAAATTGAAGTTTTTTCACTCCGGTGTCTCAGGAAGAAATGGGATTTCTGTTCGTTTCAACCCATCGTCTACTAGTGATTATTCTCACTGTCTTTACTTCCAGGGTCCTGTATGTGTTGTTGTGGTTGTTGTTAGTTGCCCTCAAGTTGGTTCTGACTCATAGTGACCCTCTGCACCACAGAAGGAAACTCTGCCTGGTCTGCGCCATGCTCACAATCGTTGTTATGCTTGAACGCACTGCTACAGCCACTATGTCAGTCCATCTCTTTGAGGGTCCCCTCTTTTTCACTGACCCTGTACTTTACCAAGTATGATGTCCTTCTCCAGGGCCTGATTCCTCCTGAAAACATGTCCAAAGTATGTAAGATGCAGTCTCACCATCCTTCCTTCTAAGGAGCATTCTGGTTGTACTTCTTCCAAGACAGATTTCTTTGTTCTTTTGGCAGTCCATGGTATATTCGCTATTCTTCACCAACACCACAATTCAAAGGCATCAATTCTTTGGTCTTCCTTATTTATTTTCCAGCTTTCGTATGCATTTGATGTGATTGGAAATGCCATGGCTTGTGTCAGATGCAACTTAGTCTTCAAGGTGACTTCTTTGCTTTTCAACACTTTAAAGAGGTCTTTTGCAGCAGATTTTCCCAATGCAATGCGTCTTTTGATTTCCTGACTGCTGCTTCCATGGGTGTTGATTGTGGATCCAAGTAAAATGAAATCCTTGACAACTTCAGTCTTCTCTCCGTTTATCATGATGTTGCTTATTGGTCCAGTTGTGAGGATTTGTGTTTTCTTTATGATGAGGTGTAATCCATATTGAAGACTGTGGACTTTGATCTTCATCAGTAATGCTTAAAGTCCTCTTCACTTTCAGCATGCAAGGTTATGTCATCTGCATAACACAGGTTATAGATCATACTTCCCCCAATCCTGATGCCCCATTCCTCTTCATATAGCCACTAGGATGGTTATAATCAGAAAGTCAGACAGTAGAAAACTGAAAAACCATGCTCAGGGAAAGATTCAGAAAATGCAGGAGTTGAAAGGAGTATACGAGAATCTCTAGGTGCCAAGCATATTTTCTGTCTTCTAGATCATTATTGGTTCCTAAAATGAAGTTTCTCACTCAAGTGTCTGAGAAAGAAACGAGATTTCTGCTCTTTTCATCCCATCGTCTACTACTGATTATTCTCACTCTCTTTATTTCCAGGATCCCCTATGTATTTAGTACTTGCTCTGAGGGTCTGGAGTTGAGGTAAGTAACTCAGGTAGAGAGACTGAGATGTTTGGTGGACAAGACTGGGGTATGTGAAGTGGGATGTATTTTCTGCTTAACTTTAGGATCAGGGAATGCAAACCATTTGTTAATGCTTTATTTATAATAATGGGAAAAAGAACAGGGTAAGTTGTGCAACGATATTTTCTCCATAAACAAAGGAACCTAGGAGGAAGGCTCAGTGGTTCTCAGTTCTGAGAACTGCCTTGTAAAACCTACAACACATGAGAGGACAGGACTCGGTGAGGGATGGATGAGGAGAGGCAATGGGGTGGGCTCTGCAAGGGGCCATTGTACAAACTCTGGTGTCTACTCACAGCCTGAAAGCATTGTGGGCCGTTTGACAGGTGCGTGTGTGGGTGTTTTTGCAGGGCTGCCATACTTAGACATGCTGTGTGGGGTACCTTACTCCAGAAGGTGGCAATCATGTATTCTTAAGTATGATTGACACCACTGGAGTGGAGTAAAACACAACATGTACGACATATGTGATGACACTATAGGTTCTTTGGGGGTGTTGTTTTGCATGCAGAGGGGACTACTTTGTCTAGAGTGAAGGTATACTCCTTGCTCAGCCCATTCACTTCTCCTAGTGCTGGGCTACTTCAGGGAGCTCTCTTAGGTACCTTCTCAGAGGCAAAACCTAGCAACCGAGTTTCCTCCCCCACCAAAAGCCACTCATCTAGTTTCTTCTGGGACTCATATCCCCTTTCCTAAAATTAGAACAAGATTTTCATTGCGGGCATTGTGTTTCTCTCTGCCAGTGGAGTATATTTTCAGAACTTATTCCCAACCCCAACCCCCAAATCAGGTAACCTGTTTACACCTATCAGCTCCCCTCACCATTTCCAAGGCTTCTCCATGAGTCCTTCTCCAATTTCCCTTGCTCTTCAGATCCCTACATTGTTGAAGCCCAAAGTCTTTTGTGCCTCATGTATTGTAGCTCTTTCTTTCTTTGTGGGCCTAGAAAATCCTCTTTCTTTTGAAAATATTTTTAAATCCTCTATAAGTCACCAATTTATTAAGGATTATTCATAGTTTTCATAAAATTTTAATCTTTGCTATTATTTTATTACTTCTAAAAAATGGACATATCTTTTGTTTTTGAGTGAAGAAGTGTCGGAGGATAAGCACCATACACCTGGGTACCATCAGCTGAACTAGAGAGGTTTCTGGGGCGTATAAATTTTACGTTTTTGTTTTGGGCAAAGGGAGATAACTTGGCGCTTCCCTTCTTCAATTCTGTTCAGGGAGTTGTGCTGAAAGAGGCTCCTTGTGTAATTTTGTCTGTATTAATAAGCTGTATATATACAAGCTTACTTAGAGTCTGAGGAAAATTTTAGTTACCAAGAGCGGAAACTTGCTCTCTCTTGTCCGTTTTACCATGTCTACTGGTCATAGTCCTTTGACTGTGGTTTGATGTGGCTCTTCCTTCCCCCTCCGTTATTTGATTTATTTTTTGCATGTGTGTTTTTTGGGATGCTATTTTTTTTTATGTTTTACTTGCAGTATTTGGGTGAAAATTTGTTTTTTATAGTTTTCTTATTTTTATTTTTATTTATCAGTTTGCAGAGTTGCTATTGTTTTTTTTGTTTTAAAGCAACAGGGATATAAAACAGCCCCATATTCCAAAGCCTTCTCTGATTTCAGAGCGCAGCTCAGAGGCAGAATTTTCTTCTCGGGGCACTGATCCTGAGAAATAGGCATTTTGAAAGAAAAAATTGAGATACAATAAAATTCTCCCTTTATGGTTTTGATTTCTTGAGGTTTTGATAAATGCATATAGTCTTGTATCCACCACCATGTCCATCATACAGAAGAGTGCCATCACCCCCCAAATCCCCTCATGTTGCCACTTGTATTCAACTGCACCCCAACCATACCCCTGGTAACCATTGAACTGCTTTCCATCTTTATATTTTGTCTTTTCCAGAATGTCATATAAATGAAATCATGCAGTATGTAGCTCTTAGGACTAGCTCCTCTCACTTAAGAAAATGCATTGAGAATCATTCACATTTGTGTGTGACTCACTAATTTGTTTCTTATTTTTGAGGAGTAGTGTTCCAGTCACAGGTGAAGAACATCTGGGTTTTTCCAGTTGTTGGTGATTATCAATAAAGTGGCTATAAATATTTGCATACAGGTCTATGTGTGAACATATGTTTTATTTCACAGGTGTAAATATCCAGGAGAAAGATTTCTGAGTCGCATGGTAACTGTATGTTTAAATTTAGATGACTCTGAAAAACAAACATTTGTTTTCGAGAATGAGGTGCTACTTTGCATGTCTGTAAACAAAATATCCAAGATCCAGTTGCCCAAATCCTCACCAGCACTTTGTAAATACAGGTTCTGTTTTGTATTTTTTCAGCCAGTCTATGTTGTATGTCGTTTTCTCTTATAGTTGTTTCAATTTGCATTACCTTATTGACTAATGATGTTGAGCATCTTTTCATATACTTATTTTCCACTCGTGCATCATCTTTGAAATGTCTGTTGAGATATTTTTCTCATTTTTATTGTGTGTGTGTTGTTATTATTGTTCAGAGTTTTTGTATTTTCTGATTGCAAGTCGTTTGACGTGTGATTTGTAAATATTATTCTCAGTCTGTGGTTCTTATTTTGATTATCTTAATAGTGCATTTTGCAGAGGAAAAGTTTTTAGTTCTGATGCAGTACAAATTGTGATTTTTAAAAATTTTGGGGGATTATGCTTGTCATGCCACATCTAAGAATTTTTGGCGCTACTCTTATGGGTTGAATCGTATCCCCCCAAAAAATATATACTAAAGTCCTGACCCCTACACCTGTGGATGTGATCTTGTTTGAAAATAGGGTTTTCTCTGTTATATTAATTAGGTCATACCAGTGTAGTTTGGGTCCTAAACCTAATCACTTCTAAGTAACAAAAAGAGCCATATAGACACAGGGGAGATACAACATCTGAAGACAGACACACAGAGCAGATGCATCGAAAGCCCAGGAGCATCAAGGATTATTGGTAACTACTAGAAGCTGAAATAGACAAAGAAGGACCTCCCTCTAGAGCCATGTCCTGAGTTTGGACTTCCAGCCTCCCAAACTGTGAGAAAATAAAATTTCTGTTCTTTAAAGTCACCCACTTGAATATTTCTGTTATGGCAACACTAGGTAACTAAGACCTTACTCCTGGTCACGGAGATTTTCTCCTCTTCTGTAAGTTTTATATTTTTACATAACACGTTGAGGACTATGAGTGCACTTTGGAACTCTTCTTTTGTGTGTGGGAGGACATATTATCTTCCTATATGTGTTTTCAGATTTCGTTTTGGTTTATGAATTTTATTCTTGCTTGGTCTTTTTCTTTTTATATTTTATTGTGCTTCAGGTGAAGGCTTACAGAACAAATAGTTTCTCATGAAACAGTAGTACACATGTTGTTTTATGACATTGGTTAACAACCCCACAACATATTAAC
>NW_004444015.1:2183784-2213672 GCF_000243295.1 Trichechus manatus latirostris
CTCTGTCAGTTTTCTCACTCCATTTGGTGCTTGGCTGAGTTCTTTATCTCTTCATTTGATGTTTTAGGGTTTCAGGATTGTTGTATTCTCTGTTTTGCTTAGTTTTTTGGATCTTTGCTGTGGAGGGACGGCGTGGTGCTTCTGCCTAGAGCGCCATTTTGCCCGAACTCCTCTTGCTTGGTCTTTATGTGTTGGTTCTTCGTTTATATTTTGGTTTCTGTGTTCACTTTTTGTTGGTTTGTTGTTTTATTTTTGTTGCAGTAGAGTTTTGCATCAATGAATTTATGTTTGGCCTTTCTAAGTTCCTTGTTATTGGTGTTTGATTTGTGTGTTATATATGCGCAGTTTAGAATTTGAGTTTTTTTATGTGTATTGTAGTTTTTATTGGCTTATTCTCTCTGTGGTGTAATTATCTGATTCATGATTTGTGTTTGCATTTTTGTTGGTTGAAATTTGCTTTGTGTGTGTTAGGGGTTCTTTTGCTTGTTTTTGGGCTTGGGTTCATTCATTTTATTTATTTGTTTGTCAGTTTTTTTCTCTTAGCCATTAGTCTCAGCTATCTCTGAAATGTAGGAAGCTGTTAAAATGAATACTTCGTGGTTACTGAGAGAAAGGATGTGAACAAGCATCATTTTAAACTCTTGACACTGACGGAGGCCCCTCAGTGCTAGGGGACTTGGGAAGGTCCACATTAAATGTCTCCCACCTCATTCTCTCTCTCTCTCTCCATGGAAAGTAATTTAGCTAATTGCATATTTTCCTACATACACCTTCCTTCTTCCCCACAGACTTTTGCTTAACTCAGCTCCCTGGTTCTTAAAACAGAAATGGTTTTTGGGTCTGTGAATCTCTTTCACCGTCTTACTTCCACTATCTCTCAGCTTCAGTTTTTAAAAGGAAAGACAGACCCTTGGAGGCCTGTCTCCAAATGACAAAGTTAGAAGTGATCCTCTCAACAATGATAATTTTAGGATCAGTTGAGAAATTCAAGGCTTTGTTGTTGTTAGTTGCCATTGAGTTGGATCCAACTCATGGTGACCTTATGTAGAACAGGATGAACCATTGCTTGGTACTATGCCATCTTCATGATTGTTGATATGTTTGAGCCCCTTGTTCTGGCTGTCGTGTCAATCCATCTCAGGGAGGGTTTCCCTTGTTTTCACTGACTCTCTACTTTAGAGGAGAGGATGTCGTTTTCTTGGAAATGGTCTTTCCTGGTGATGTGTCCAAAGTCAGCAAGACAAAATCTCACCATCCTTGTTCCTAAAGAGCATTCTGGCTGTACTTCCTCCAAGACTGATTTGTTCATTCTTCTGGTAGTCCATGGTATATTCAATATTCTTCGCCAACACCACAATTCAAATACATAAATTCTTCTTCTGTCTTCCTTGTTCATTGACCAGCTTTCCCATGTATATGAAGCAATTGAAAAGACAACAGTCAGGCACACCTTAGTCATCAAAATGACATTTTTCCTTTTAAAAAGTTTAAAGAGGTCTTTTGCAGCAGATTATCCCAATGCAATACATTGTTTGATTTCTTGACTGCTGATTCTACTGCTGATTGGTAGGAAGAAAAGTGCACTCCTATGCTCTAGCCCATCTTTCTTGGGAATGACTCCAAGCAAGGTAAGTGATATGACAATTTCTGAGGCCAACTCTTCAGACAGGGATGGGACTGGACAGTGGGACAGAAAGTGATACACGTGAGGAATGTGCCTCTTAGCTCAAGTAGATACAAGAGACTAAATGAGCAACATCTGTCTGGAGGTGAGATGGGAAGGCAGAGAGGGTTAGGAGCTGGTTGAATGGAAATGGGTTATCAGGAGTGGAAAGGAGTGTGCTGTCACAGTAAGGGGAAAGTAATTTTGCATGGGATACTAACTTGTAATGTAAACTTCATTTAAACTGCAACAATGAAAGTAAAAGAAAAAAAAAGGTACGTGATATGCATGCTCTCCAAGAACTTTGGAGAAAACAAGAATGTCTGCCTTGTGAATCTTAGAACTACCTAAATTATCTCCCCTTCTCACTTGAGGTTGCTGTGTGCTTAACCTTTCGTCTTTTATGATTTTGGAGTTAAGGTACAGAACTCTGAACAAGGGACAGGGAAGACTGGGGCACAGAGGCATACGAATGTGTATTTGGGGGAAGTTTTAGCTTTGATGGAAAGCAAACCATTTTTAATATGCCATTTCTAACACCTTGAAAATCAACAGGAAAATGCTGAAGAGGTTATTTCTGAGCCGAGGAAGAAAGAAAGGGAGGAAAGCTTGTTCTATCTAGTTCCTCAAAACTAGCACATTAAATATGCAGCTGTTAAAGGATATTCACTGCAGGATGGTCAGAGGAGGGCAATGGCGTGGCCATTCACATGCTGAAAATTATGCGTTGCATGAAAACTGCATGGGTGTTTTGGCGTAGGGCCACCACCTTCTGCTGAGTGTAGTGCACTGCTCCATAGGGTGTAATTCGCATAAACTAAAACATGACTGTCACCTTTTTGAGTAGAGTAATGCACATAATGTGCGATATGTGTGGTGGCTCTCTCAGGGAGAGTCTACCTATTCCCTGGGGATCTCTTCCTTTAAATATTGATTTGCATTCTCTCTGGTTACCGTGTCAGTAGGGAATTAACATAGAAACTCATTGCCACTGAGCAGACTCTGACTCATAGTGACCATATCTCCATACACTAGATCTATGTTCTATTTACATTTTTATTTTAACATTTTAAAGTTTTGTGTAGAGGCATGACACGATGAGAGAATCCACCTCTCAGAAGTTTTGAAAATCAGGAAATATTGCATTGACTTTTCTATCTGGCTTTTCATGAGTTGCCCATTCTTAACCCAGGGCAGAGAAGGAGGAGAGAGAAAGAGAAGAAAGGGAAGATAGCAAACAAGCACCAAGCCCTGGAGACCATCGTGGACTGAAGCGCAACCTGGGAACCAACAGTGTAAATGTTACATTCCTGTATTGGCAAAGGGATCTATCCTGACATCTCATCACCTCCCAAGTAAGCCCTTTTAAACTGTGTCAAGGTGTTGAGCTGGCAACTGGTGTTTGTGGATTTTGTTGCCCGTCTCACTCAGAGCCAGGAGGAATTTTAGGCTGTAATGAGAGGAGAGGAATTTCTCTTCTTTATCTCCTATCATTGTTACTGGGGATGTTGTTGCTATTTTGTGCCATTGAAGTACCATACCAAAGAAAACAACACTTGCTATTGAGTTGGTTGTGACACCCGGCGACCCCATGTATATAGAATAGAACTGCTTCAAAGAGTTTTCAGAGCTGTGACCTTTCCGAAGCAGATCACCAGGCCATTCTTCTGAGGTGATTCTGGGTGGATTAACCATTTGTGTAACCCAGGGACTCCTAATGGGGTACCACATGTACTTAATTCTCACAGGGTTCCTTCCTCTGCTTCCTGCACTCTCAGCATTTCTATTTAACAACTGACTTGTGGGGAAAGAAAACTAATTTTTCATGCTCCAGCCATATTAAGTTGAAACTCAGAAGAACAATGCAGGTAAGTATTCTAAGTCCCAGACGAAAAGGGAAAGAGAGGAAATTTATTTGCTCCCAGTCCTAAAGTCTGTCGGTCTAATGCAAATGGGTGGAGGGGATGTGCACTCAGGGAGGGGTGAAGAAGACAGGAGAGAGGATGGTGGGTCCATCTTGCTTGTCCCACATGGAAGAGAGTGTTGGGGCGATGATTGAAATGCTGTGGTGGTGGGTGTTGGGGTTGGGCAGGATTGCCACTTCCAGCCAAGCTGTGTGCAGTGCTCCATTTAAGGAGGTGCCATTCAAGTGGATAGAGATATGAATGGCATTTCTTTGAGTGAAGTAATGCATGACACAGACGACACAGGTGGGGACCCTGGGAGAAGGGGTGTGGCTACCGGCACACAGATGCCCTGCCTTGAATTGAGGTACATCCGGGGACCCTTTTAACAGCCTTCTATGGGGTAAATCCTAGGGCATGGGGTCTGTAGGAAACCTTCACGAGTATGTCCTTGAGGGTTTATATCACTTTGTCCAAAAGGGGCCTGAGTATAGGGGACAAACCGCACGCAGTGTGGTCAAGGGGCCCCTCTAGTGTTCTTGTTTAGTTTCCTCCGTTGAGAGCCAAATTTCTCCCTTTTTCAAAATTCACCTTTAATCTTATTTGAAGTCATCAGAGTATTAGGGGTTAAGCATGGTTAAGCTAGATTTGGCTCTGTAAGTTTCTTTCACAATTTTAATTCTTCTTGATTGATTAGTTATTTTTGTGGGTTTATTCATTTATTTCTTAGTTTTATATGAAGGATGGATGGATAAGAAGGAACCACAGTTCAGGACTGTCGACAATGAGGTGGCGTTTCCTAGGTCTTATGGATAAATCCTGGGTACAGGTGTCATGCCATGTGTGGGGGGATGTCATAAATTCTGCTTTGGAATTTGGGCATTTTCAGCACCTTCAGCCATGCTGTGTGCAGTGTCCTACTCAGAAAGTGTTGCTCATACAGATGATATATAAATTAAGCCTTTCTGAGTAGAGTAATGTGCAACATAAACAATGTTTGCAGTGGTCTTAGGGATGGAGGTTGGAGCTGCAGACACAAAGCTTTAGTACCTGATCCCAAGTACCTACCCTACTGTGCTGGGCCACCTCAGAGGACTCTGAAGCACCTCTTGACAGGCCTGATCTAGAACCTGATGGTCCCTGAGAAAATTCTCACTTGTAGGGTTCTCAGCAAAAGATTAACCAGATTGGGAATCAAATTTGGGGTAGGAACAAATCTTTTCTCTCTTCCACCTTGTCTTAAGCTGGGTTCTCGAGATAAGCAAAACCAGTGAAGTGTGTGGGTGTATTTATATTTATAGACAGAGTGAGGGAGAGAAAGAGAGTGATAGGAAGATTTTCCTCAAGGACATGGCTCACATGATTATAGAGGCTGGCTAGTCCCACGTCTGTGGGTCAGGCGTCAGTCTGGAGGCTTCTCCTAACTCACAAAGATGCAGAGGCTGACGAAGCTAATTGGCAGGTGAGACAGCAGGCCACTGGCTCACAGGCTACAGAGGCTAATGGTTCCCAAGATCAGCAGGTAAGCTGGTAGCTCAAGTTCCAAGAACCATAGGTCAGATTACGACAAGCCAGATGCAGTATTCAGAGCCAGCAAAAGGCAGCGAGCTTTGCCGGAATGTTCATATGTATTGGATGCAGGCCACACCCCCAAGGAAACTCTTCCTACAACTGATAGGCTTCTCATAGCAGATCTCATTATGGAGATGATTACATTATATCAGATCTCATCATGGAGGTGATTATTTTATGGAAAAGCAATCTGTCCAATGTCTGCCAAATTACATCATTACATAACTGCCAAACCACTGAGAATCATGGCCCAACCAAGTGGACACATAAGCTTAATCATCACACACCTCTTAGTTTTTCCTCTCTGCACAATCCAAATATACCTCCTGTCCTCAAAACCCATGAAACATTTACCCTTATCTGCTTTTCTTACAATGTTCAAATCTTCTTTTTTAGAGTGTCTAAATTCCCAAACCATGATCTTCTCAATCGTCTCATATGCATGTGTCATTGAGACAAAGAAGAAGGAAGAACAAAGAAGAATTGATGCATTTGAATTGTGGTGTTGATGAAGAATATTGACTATACTGTGGACTGCCAGAAGAATAGACTTATCAGTCTTCGAAGAAATACAACCAGAATGCTCCTTAGAGGTGAGGATGTTGAGACTTCAACTTGCTTACTTTGGACCCATCATCAGGAAAGACCAATCGCTAGAAAAGGACACCGTGTTTGGTAAAATAGAGGAAACCCTCCATGAGATGGATTATTGCAACAGCCACAACAATGGATTCAAACACACCAGTCATCATGAAGATGACGCAGGACTGGGCAACATTTCATTCTGTTGTCCGTAAGGTTACCATGAGTTGGAGCTGACTCCAGGGCAACTAACAACAACAAAACACCTTCTTGCTGCAGATCTCTCCCAGGCTGAAAGCCCGCCTCAAGACTTAGGTGCTCCCCATACCTATGAATATTCCTGTCTATCGTCCCTGATGTCATCATATCAGTAGGGGTTAAGGTAGTGCCCAAACCTTGCTTTGAATTAGACTCTTTAAGCTTTTTTTTTCATTTTTATCTGATTGCTTTATAAATTTTATGTGAAAAGATGAGGTGATGAGACTATCCATCTCTAGGTCCTCTTGAAAATTAGAAAATATCCCATTGGCTCTCCTCTTTCCATGTTTTGGGCAGTGGCGTCTTTAGGAGGATGCAGGGGGTGCGGATCGCTCCGGCTGACATTGTCAGAGGGGGTGACACCAGTATGATTGTCTGTACAATTCTTGTGCAGTGTTTCAGCATAAAGTTATTACTTTTTTAAAAAAATTCCTGTAGTTAGTTAAAACAACAACAAAAAATTTCATAAGCCCTGCTTACATGTATCCATATACCTACAAGGCTAAAATTCTATGCTAATTTACTTTTTGAACCTTTTAGTGCCCTCCGGTCAGAGGTGTCTTTATTACACAATTACAATAATGCTTTAAATCGTGTGGTTTTGTCTGCACACACTACAAGCATGTGCTAATGTTTTCCTAGTGGCTGTGTTTTTATTGTTGCTGATTTTGTCAAATTTTCTGGTGTTTTAGCTACAAGATTGAAACAGTTAGCATGGGGAGGTGACACTATGAGTTATTGCACTGGGTGACACTGACCCTAGTGACGCCACTGGTTTTTGGGATATTCTTTCTTAAACCACGGCTATTACAGAGAGACAAAGAGAATGTTATCTATCTATCTAATCTATCCATAAAGGAGCCTTGGTGGCTCTACGGCTAAACACTCAGCTGTTAACCATAAGATTGGTGGTGCAAACCCTTCTTGCAGCTCTGTGGGAGAAAGACATGCCAATCTGCTCCAGTAAAGATTAAGGCCAAGAAGACCCTATGGAGCGTTTCCACTCTGTAACACATGGACTCATTATGAGTTGGAATCAACTTGATGGCATGTAACAACAACTATCTGTCTGTCTGCATATCTTTCCATCTGTCTGTTGATCTATCAATCTCTCCATCCGTCCATCCGTCCTTCCATCCATCTATCTATCTGTCTATCTATCTATCTATGTATCTCTCTCTCTCTCTGTCTCTGTCTCTCTATCTCTCTATCTACCTATCTATCTCTCTAAAGAGAGAAACAGAGACAGATTGGGGACTGGAACAGAATCTCTTACACATTGCTGTGTTGGGAAATGTGGTGTCCTAGTGGTGCAGTGGTTAAGAGCTTGGCTGCTAACCAAAAGTTCGGCAGTTTGAATCCACAAGCTGCTCCATGGAAATCCTATCAGGCGGTTCTATTCTGTCCTGTAGGGTCACAAAGTATAGGAATAGACTTGACAGCAACGGGTTTGATTAGGAAAGGTGTGTTGCAGAACCCAAATTCTAGTAAAAAGGCCAGACTTAATGGTCTGAGACTGGAGGAGCCCCAGAAAGCATGGCCCCCGGATTCTTTGTCAACCCAGAAATAAAACAAGTTCAGAGGCCAACTCTTCATACAAGGATTGGACGGAACTGTGGGACATAAAATGATACTTGTGAGGAGATTGTTTCTTAGCCCTAGTAGATACACGAAACTAAATGGGTAGCCTCTGTCCAGAGGTGAGATGAGAAGGCAGAGAGGGTTAGGAGCTGGTTGAATGGACATGGGAAGTCAGGGGTGGAACGCAGGAGTGTGCTGCCACAGTACAGGGAGAGCAATTAGGGTCACGTATCAATGTATGTATAAATTTTTGTATAAGAGACTAACTTGAAATGTAACCTTTCACTTAAACTACAACAATAAAATACAAAATGATTTACAATATTAAAAAAAGAGTGATGGAGGAAAAAAAAAAAAGAACAGCCAAGATTGTGAGGATGGCGAAGGACGAGGCAGTGTTTTGTTCTGTTGTACATAGGGTCTCTATGGGTCAGAACCAACTCAACGGCACCTAACAGCAACCTAACAGCATGAAGTGAGGCTGAGATTGTGGGGAGAACAGAAAGCTTTGGTGAGTGAGTGGTAGATCCTTTCTGCTTAACCAGTGACTTTGAGGGAATATAAACCACTTTTAATGACATGACAAAAATAACTTGGAAATCAATAGAGTAATGCAGGCAAGGATTATTCACCTATGAGGAGGAGAAAAAGCAGAAATTTTATTTTTCCTCAGTCTGGAAATGTGTATGTAAAATACACTCACTCATGGAAGAATGAGAAAGGAAGGACACTGGGGTAGATGTTGCATAAGTCCCTTTTATAAGTCCTTGTAACTACGCAAAGGAAGGGTGTTGTGAGGGTTTGAATGAAACCTGCCGGGTTGGAGAACATCTGGTTTGGGCTACCACATTCAGCCATTCAGTGTGCAGTGCCTTTCACAAGAAGGTGTCATTCACATAGACTAAAATATGACTGACGCCTTTTTGTGAAGAGTAATGTACAACATGTGCACCATATGTGGTGTCTTAGATGGAACTGGAACTGGAAGCACAGAGCTGTTGGTTTTGGAGTCCAGGCATTCACCCTTCAGTGCTGGGCCACCTCAGTGAACTTTTTGTACTTTCTAAGAGACCATATATAGGAGCTATGAGCTCCTGGTTAAACCCTTTCATTTAGGTTCTTGAAAAGTCATGAAGATGACTCAATACCAGGCAATGTGTTATTCTATTGTTCATGGGGTCGCCATGAGACCAAGCTGACGTGAGAGCAACTATCAACAACAACGTTTCCTTCCTAATTCCAGAGATGCAATACTTGTGAACGATACAAAACGTCTAAGTTTGATCACAGTCTATTCATAGAAGGTAGATGGAAATTCATGGCTTGATAAATAAAAATACTGAGGGCCAGGAAGAGGGGAATTCCGTGTTTTTGTATGGCTGTCAAGCAGGGAATGATTTTTAGAGTTTTAAATGGCTGGGAGGGGGGAAGAACCATTTTCTGTGATATAGAAAAATTTTATGAAATTCAACTTTTAATGTTCATAAAGTTTTATTGAAACAGTCTTGCCCATTCATTTCTATAATGTCTGTGGTTGATTTCATGGAAAAATAATAAGGTTGGATTCATAGTCCACAAAGCCTAAAATATTTACCATCTGACTCTTTAGAGAAAAAAATTCCCTCACCCCTCTTCTGGTAGTGTAAGATTAAACTTATCTAACTTGGGAATTAAATCAAAACAAAGCAAGTTTACCACATATTTTGTTTCAAAAAATGTATAAATATACCAGCGTTGTTGTTGTTGTTAGGTGTTGTTTAGTTGGCTCCGACTCTTAGCGACACTACCTACAACAGAATGAAACACTGTCCGGTCCTGTGCCATCTTCACAATCGTTGTTATGCTTGAGCCAGTTGTTGTACTCCATCGTTGCAATCCATTGTATTGACAGTCTTCCTCTTTTTCACTGACCCTCTACTTTACCAAGCATGATGTGCTTCTCCAGGGACTGATCACTCCTAACAACATGTCCAGAAGAACAAACTAACAAATCTGTCTTAGAAAAAGTACAGGCAGAGTGCCCTTTAGGTGCAAGGATGGCGAGACTTTATCTCATATACCTTGGACATGTTATCAGGAGGGATGAGTCCCTGGAGAAGGATGTCATGCTTGATAAAACAGAGGTTCAGAGAAAAAGAAGAAGACAATCAACGAGATAGATTGACACAGTGACGGCAACAATGAGCTCAAACATAGCAACAGTTATGAGGATGGCAAAGGACCAGGCAGTGTTTTCTTCTTTTGTACTTTGAGTCACTATGAGTGGAAACCAACTCGATGGCACCTAACAACATGTACTAAACACTATGTTTTACATGCATTATAGTATTTATCCATTATAAGCACCTAATGAATTTAGTACTGCTATACAATTTAAAGATTAGCATGGGTAAATACAATCATAAAGGTAAATTGACAAGGCTAATAATTAGCAAAGACAAGTCTTAAAGTCAGATCTATCTGAATCCAAAAACTATACTGTGAATTAGCATGGTATTTTGCTTGTCTTTTAACAACTAAATATGTTTTTTGTCTCATCATTTACTTACTTTTCCTTCTACAATTTTTCTTTTTAGTTAACATAGTTGCCTTGTGAAAATTTTAATAAAAAGTTTCTACTACTTTCTGTACCAAAAGTGAAATCAACAGAATGATTAGAGTTCCAAGACTTTTCTAACAATATACTTTTGTATATACAACCAATTTAAATTGACTAAAACATGAGTGTTTCCTTTGAAATGATCCTTTGAATTTCATTTGGTCTAATTCTACAACGTGGAGAAAGAAAAGAAACTTCCCTGAAATCATCATAATTGAAAAGTGATACCAGTTATTCGAGTTTCCCGTCCCATTTATTTTATGAAGGACTAGTCACAACTCAACCTGACTAGAAAGTGAATTAGAACACTAAAGCCTTTATCATTTTTGTATGATTTTGTTAAACTGGTTTCATTTTATGAAAAGTCATTTGGTTAGAAATGACTTCAGTTACTCATTTTTAACCCGTGTTAACGGGCTCATCTTTGGTAGTGCCGAATGTCAGCCAGCATCCCTGCAAAATCATCCAGTGAATTTTAGAAGTCTCCAGAAGATACACCACATGTATTCCTGAAAAAGTCCTATAACTGATCATATGCTATTCATCTTTTTTTAAAATTATTATTAATAAGATTAATGGCAAAACCCCACATAGAAAACACCTATGAATAAATGAGACTTGTAGGATCTAGATAATAATACATTTTTAAGTATGAACACGCGATTTTATACAGAGACTTATTATCCCAGATTCAGACTACAAATTCAGAGCCTGACATACAGTAGGCATTCAAAAATGCATTGATGTTTTTCTTATCATCACCATCATCACCACTCACATTTGTACAGTGTGTTTCGATTAGGTTTCCCTAAACTAAGAGCACATTCCAGGTCTCAATGACATTACGTCAAGAACACCATAAAATGGGTCTTGGGTGTTTCCAAATTCTATGATAGGGCACAGGGTGTAGAAACAGTCCCCGACCTCTAGCCACACATTCCTGGTAATTAGCCTCTGCGACTGGAAGCTGGAGCAGGGAACAGAAGAGAAATGCTGATGGCAAACTACTCCCAGAAAAATACCGTAACACTTGACTAGGAGCTAGTGGGAGAGGAAACCCCAAATTGTTAACAACACTCTTCTCAATTCCTCAATCACCTGACTCTGGCATCCATTCACTATAGATAGATAGATAGATAGATAGATAGATAGATAGATAGATAGATAGATAGAAGATAGATAGATAGATTGATAGATAGAGTCTCTGTATTCCTATCTTAGTGTGTCAAGGGCAATGCCGACATCTAGTAGTATGTGTTTCAAACGGAAAAGTGCAAAAACATGCTCACAAAAACCCAGGGAAAGATTCAGAAAACGCAGGAGATGAAAGGAGTATATGGGAATCTCGAGGTGCCAAGCACATTTTGTATTCTAGATCACTATTCTTAACTAAAATGAACTTTTCATTTCAGTGTCTGAGGAAGAAATGGGATTTCTGTTCGTTTCAACCCATCATTTACTGCTGATTATTCTCATCGTCTTTGCTTCCAGGATCCTGCATGTATTTACTACTTATTCTGAGGGTCTGGATTTGAGGTAAATAACTCAGGTAGAGGGACTCAGATCTTTGAGTTATAAGAGTTGGGTAGGTGAAGTGGGGTGAATTTTATGCTTAAGTTTAGGATCAGGAAATGCAAACCACTTGTTAATGCTTTATTTATAATAATGGGAAAAGGAACAGGGTAAGCTGTGCAAGGATATTTTCTCCATGAACAAGAGAACCTAGGAGGAAGGCTCAGTGGTTCTCAGTTCTGAGAATTGCCTTGTAAAACCTACAGCACGTGAGAGGACAGGACTCGGTGAGGGATGGATGAGGAGGGGCAATGGAGTGGGTGCTGCACAGGCCTTTGGACAAATGTTGGTGTCCACTCACACCCTGAAAGCATTGGGGGCCGTTTGAGAGGTGCGTGAGTGGGTGTATATATTCTGTAAGTTTGACTGTCACTGCTGGAGTGGAATAACACATGACATATACGACAAATGGGATGGCACTGTGGGTACTTTGGGGTATTTAGTTGCATGCAGAGGCTATTTCTTTTCCTCGAGCACAAGTATTCTCCCCACACCCCCAGTGCTGGGCTACCTTCAGTATTCTCTATTCATTTCCCTGGAAAAGGCTTCCCCGTTGAGTTCCTTCTGGGATTCATATCCTTTTTCCCAAAGTTGTCTGATGTATATGGGAGCTGGACTTTCAGTGTGGTCATGGGATCCCTCTTTCCCTTAGAATATTTTCCCTTTTTCTAAACCGTTTCCCAACGCCAACTCTCAGATAGGTTAACCTGTTCTCACCTATCAGCTCCCTACACCATTTTCTAAGTTTCTGTTTAATCTTGCTCTTTTTCGCTGACCCTGTACTTTACCAAGCATGATGTACTTCTCTAGAGACAGATCCTTCCTGACAACATGTTCGAAGTATGTAAGACGTAATCTCACCATCCTTCCCTCTAAGGAGCATTCTGGTTGTACTTCTTCGAAGACAGATTTCTTTGTTCATTTGGCAGTCCGTGGTATATTCGATATTCTTCACCAACACCACAATTCAAAGGCATCAATTCTTCTTTGGTCTTCCTTATTCATCATCCAGCTTCCGCATGGATATGAGGCAACTGAAAACACCATGGCTTGGCTCAGGCACACCTTAGTCCCCAAGGTGACATCTTTGCTTTTCAACACTTTAAAGAGGTCTTTTGCAGCAGATTTTCCCAATGCAATGCGTCTTTTGATTTCCTGACTGCTGCTTCCATGGGTGTTGATTGTGGATCCAAGTAAAACGAAATCCTTGACAACTTCAATCTTCTCTCCGTTTATCATGATGTTGCTTATTGGTCCAGTTGTGGGGGTTTTCATTTTCTTTATGATGAGGTGTAATCCACACTGAAGACTATGGACTTTGATCTTCATCAGTAAGTGCTTCAAGTCCTCTTCACTTTCAGCAAGCAAGGTTGTGTCATCTGCATAACGCCCCATTCCTCTTCATATAGCCACTAGGATGGTTATAATCAGAAAGTCAGACAATGGAAAACTGAAAAACCATGCTCACAAAAGCCCGGGGAAAGATTCAGAAAATGCAGGGGTTGAAAGGTGTATACAGGAATCTCTAGGTGCCAAGCATATTTTCTGTCTTCTAGATTATTATTGGTCCCTAAAATGAACTTTTTTTCACTCAAGTGTCTGAGAAAGTAATGAGATTTCTGCTCTTTCATCTGCTCATCATCTACTACTGATTATTCTCACTGTCTTTGATTCCAGGATCCAGGATGTATTTAGTACTTGTTCTGAGGGTCTGTAGTTGAGGTAAGTAACTCAGGTAGAGAGACTGAGATGTTTGGGGGACAAGGCTGGGGTAGGTGAAGTAGGATGTATTTTCTGCTTAACTTTAGGATCAGAGAATGCAAACCACTTGTTAATGCTTTATTTATAATAATGGGAAAAGGAACAGGGTAAGTTGTGCAAGGAAATTTTCTCCATGAACAAGAGAAACTAGGAGGAAGGCTCAGAGGTTCTCAGTTCTGAGAACTGCCTTGTAAAACCTGCAACACGTGAGAGGACAGGAATCGGTGAGGGATGGATAAGGAGGGGCAATGGAGTGGGTGCTGCACGGGCCTTTGGACAAATGCTGGTGTCCACTCACAGCCTGAAATCATTGGGGGCCATTTGACAGGTGCGTGAGTGGGTGTTTCTGCAGGGCTGCCATCCTTAGACGTGCTGTGTGTGGTACCTTACTCCAGAAGGCGGCAATCACGTGTTCTTAAGTATGACTGACACCACTGGATTGGAGTAACACACGACATGTACGACATATGTGATGACACTATGGTTTCTTTGAGGGTGTTGAGTTGCATGCAGAGGGGACTACTTTGCCTAGAGTGAAGGTATACTCCCTCCTCAGCCCGTTCACTTGTCCTAGTGCTGGGCTACTTCAGGGAGCTCTCTTAGGTACCTTCTCAGAGGCAAGACCTAGCAACCGAGTTTCCTCCCCCACCGAAAACCACTCATCTAGTTTCTTCTGGGACTCATAACCCCTTTCCTAAAATTGGAACAAGATTTGCATTGTGGTCATTATGTTTCTCTCTGCCAGTGGAGTATGTTTTCAGAACTTATTCCCAAGCCCAACCCCCAAATCAGGTAACCTGTTTTCACCTATCAGCTCCCCTCACCATTTTCAAGTCTTCTCCATGAGTCCTTCCCCAATTTCCCTTGCTCTTCAGATCCTTACACTGCTGAAGCCCAAAGTCTTTTGTGCCTCATGTATTGTAGCTCTTTCTTTCTTTGTGGGCCTAGAAAATCCTCTTTCTTTTGAAAATATTTTTAAATCTCTATAAGTCACCAATTTATTAAGGGTTATTCATAGTTTTCATAAAATTTTAATCTTTGCTATTATTTTGTTTTATTACTTCTAAAAAATGGACATACCTTTTGTTTTTGAGAGAAGAAGTGTCAGGGAGGATAAGCACCATACACCTGGGTACCATCATCTGAACTAGAGAGTTTTCTGGGGAGTATAAATTTTACGTTTTTGTTTTTGGCAAAGGGAGATAACTTGGTGCCTCCCTTCTTTAATTCTGTTCAGGGACTTGTGCTAAAAAGTGGCTCCTTGTGTAATTTTGTCTGTATTAATAATCTGTATATATACAAGCTTACTTAGAGTCTGAGGAAAATTTTAGCTACCAAGAGGGGAAACTTGCTCTCTCTTGTCCATTTTACCATGTCGACTGGTCATAGTTCTTTGATTGTGGTTTGATTTTGCTCTTCCTTCCCCCATCCCCGTTATTTGATTTATTTTTTTCATGTGTGTTTTTGGGGATGCTCTTTTTTTTTTTAATGTCTTACTTGAGGCATTTGGGTTAAAATATGTTTTTTATGTGTTTTCTTATTTTTAT
Source organism: Trichechus manatus latirostris (assembly GCF_000243295.1). Taxonomy (NCBI): domain Eukaryota; kingdom Metazoa; phylum Chordata; class Mammalia; order Sirenia; family Trichechidae; genus Trichechus; species Trichechus manatus. The sequence continues at coordinate 2,198,824 of NW_004444015.1, forward strand.
TTTGATTTATCAGTTTGCATAGTTGCTATTGTTTTGTTTTGTTTTAAAGCAACAGGGATATGAAACAGCCCCATACCCCAAAGCCTTCTCTGATTTCAGAGAGCAGCTCAGAGGCAGAATTTTCTTCTCGGGGCACTGATCCTGAGAAATAGGCATTTTGAAAGAAAAAATTGAGATACAATAAAATTCTCCCTTTATGGTTTTGATTTCTTGAGGTTTTGATAAATGCATATAGTCTTGTATCCACCACAATGGTCGTCATACAGAAGAGTGCCATCACCCCCGAAATCCCCCCATGTTGCCACTTGTATTCAACTGCACCCCAACCAAACCACTGGTAATCATTGAACTGCTTTCCATCTTTATATTTTGTCTTTTCCAGAATGTCATATAAATGAAATCATGCAGTATGTAGCTCTTAGGACTAGCTCCTCTCACTTAAGAAAATGCATTGAGAATCATTCACATTTGTGTGTGACTCACTAATTTGTTCTTATTTTTGATGAATAGTGTTCCAGTCACAGCTGAAGAACATCTGGGTTGTTTCCAGTTGTTGGTGATTATCAATAAAGCGGCTATAAATATTTGCATACAGGTGTATGTGTGAACATATATTTTATTTCACAGGTGTAAATATCCAGGAGAAACTTTGCTGAGTCATATCTTAAGTGCATGTTTAAATTCAGAAGAATATGAAAAGCAAACACCTGTTTTCCAGAATGAGGTGCTACTTTTCAGTTCTGTAAACAAAATATCCAAGATCCAGTTGCCCAAATCCTCACCAGCACTTTGTAATGACAGGTTCTGTTTTGTATTTTTTCACCCAGTCTATTTTGTATGCAGTTTTCTCTTATATTTGTTTTAATTTACATTACCTTATTGACTAATGATGTCGAGCATCTTTTCATATACTTATTTTCCACTCGTGCATCATCTTTGAAATGTCTGTTGAGATATTTTTCTCATTTTTATTGTGTGTGTGTTCTTATTATTGTTCAGAGTTTATATACTTTCTGATTGCTAGTCCTTTGACGTGTGATTTGTAAATATTATTCTCAGTCTGTGGTTCTTATTTTGATTATCTTAATAGTGCATTTTGCAGAGGAAAAGGTTTTAGTTCTGATGCAGTACAAATTGTCATTTTTAAAATTTTGGGGGATTATGCTTTTCATGCCACATCTAAGAATTTTTAGTCCTACTCTTCTCAGTTGAATTGTATCCTCCCCAAAATATATGTTAAAGTCCTGACCCCTACACCTGTGGATGTGATCGTGTTTGAAAATAGGGTTTTCTTTGTTATATTAATTAGGTCATACCAGTGTATGTTGGGTCCTAAACCTAATCACTTCTGAGTAACAAAAAGTGCCATATAGACACAGGGGAGATCCAACATCTCAAAACAGACACAGAGAGGAGATGTATCTAAAGCCCAGGTACACCAAGGATTACTGGTAAACAGTAGAAGCTGAAATAGAGAATGAAGGACCTCCCTCTAGAGCCATGTCCTGAGTTTGGACTTCTAGCCTCCTGAACTGTGAGAAAATAAAATTTTTGTTCTTTAAAGCTACCCACTTGTGTGTTTCTGTTACGGCAACACTAGGTAACTAAGACCTTACTCAGGGTCACGAAGATTTTCTCCTCTTCTATAAATTTTATATTTTTACATAACACTTTAAGGTCTATGCGTAATTCTGAAAGAAGTTTCGTAGCAGGTGTGATGCATCTGTTAATATTCACTTTTTGCTATTTATCTGGAACAGCAGAGGAAAAAGGAGAGTCAGGAATAGGAAAAGGATATGGAATGTGTGGCGGATTGCCTTTGTGAATATTGCCTCCTTTGCCATGAGACCAGAACTGCCCAACGCAACATATTGTTTGATTTCTTGACTGCTGCTTCCACTGCTGATAGGTAGGAAGAAAAGTGCACTCCTACGCTATAGCCCATCCCTCCTGGAAATGAGTCCAAGCAAGGTAAGTGATATGACAATTTCCGAGGCCAACTCTTCAGACAGAGATTGGACTGGACAGTGGGACATAAAATGATACACTTGAGGAGTGTGTCTCTTAGCTCAAGTAGATACAAGAGACTAAACGGGCAGCTTCTGTCCGGAGGTGAGATGGGAAGGCAGAGAGGGTTAGGAGCTGGTTGAATGGACATGAGGTATCAGGGGTGGAAAGGATGAGTGTGCTGTCACAGAAAGGGGAGACCAATTAGGGTCACATAACAATGTATGTATAAATGTTTGCATGGGAAACTAACTTGAAATGTAAACTTCATTTAAACTACAAGAAAGAAAAAAAGGTAAGTGATATGTATGCTCTCCAAGAACTTTGGAGATAACACAGTTTCTGCCTTGTGAATCCTGGAACTATCTAAATTATCTCCCCTTCTCACTTGAGGTTGCTGTGTGCTTAACCTTGCTTCTTTTGTGGTTTTGGAGTTAAGGTACAGATCTCTGAACAAGGGACAAGGAAGACTGGGGCACAGAGGCATGGGGTATGTGTGTTGGGGGGAAGTTTTAGCTTTGATGGAAAGCAAACCATTTCTAATCTGCCATTTCTAACACCTTGAAAATCAACAGGAAAATGCTGATGAAGTTATTTCCAAGTCAAGGAAGAAAAAAAGGGAGGAAAGCTTGTTCTATCGGGGACCTCAAAACTAGCACATTAAAAATGCAGCTAATAAGGGATATTCACTGCAGGAGGGTCAGAGGAGGGCAATGGGGTGGCCATTCACATGCTGAAAATTATGCATTGTATGAAAACTGCATGCGTGTTTTGGTGTAGGGCCACCACCTTCAGCTGAGTGTAGTGCACTGCTCCAGAGGGTGTCATTCACATAAACTAAAACATGACTGTCACCTTTTTGAGTAGCGTAATGCACATAATGTACAATATGTGTGTGGTGGCTCTCTCAGGGATTGAGTCTACCTATTCCCTGGGGATCTCTTCCTTTAAATATTGATTTGCATTCTCTCTGGTTACCATATCAGTAGGGAATTAACATAGAAACTCGTTGCCACTGAGCCAACTCTGACTCATAGCGACCCGATCTCCATAAACTAGATCTACGATGTATTTACATTTTTATTTTAACTTTATAAAGTTTTGTGTAGAGGGATGACACGATGAGAGACTCCACCTCTCAGAAGTTTTGAAAATCAGGAAATATTGCATGGACTTTTCTATCTGGCTTTTCATGAGTTGCCCATTCTTAACCCAGGGCAGACAAGGAGGAGAGAAAACGAGAAGAAAGGGAAGATAGCAAACAAGCACCAAGCTCTGGAGACCATAGTGGACTGAAGCACAACCTGGAAAGGAACTGTGTAAATGTTACATTCCTGTATTGGCAAAAAGATCAACCCTGACATCTCATCACCTCCCAAGTAAGTCATTTTAAACTATGTCAAGGTGTTGAGTTGGTAACTGGTGTTTGTGGATTTTGTTGCCCATCTCACTCAGAGGCAGGAGGAATTTTAGGATGTAACGAGAGGAGGAGAATTTCTCTTGTTGATCTTTTAACATTGTTACTGGGGTTGTTGTTGTTATTTTGTGCCATTGAGGTGCCAATCCAAAAAAAAAAAACAAAAACAACTTGCCATTGTTGACTCTGACTCACGGCTATCCCATGTATGCAAAATAGAAAGGCTTCATAGAATTTTCAAAGCTGTGACCTTTTCGAAGCAGATCACCAGGCTTTCTTCTGAGGTGACTCTGGGTGGATTAACCATTTGTAGCACCCAGGGACTTCTACTGGGGTACCACATGTACTTAATTCTCACAGTGGTCCCTCCTCTCCTTCCTGCACTCTCAGCATTTCTATTTAACAACTGACTTGTGGGGAATGGAAACTAGTTTTTCATGTACCAGCCATATTAAGTTGAAACTCAGAAGAACAATGCAGGCAAGTATTCTAAGTCCCAGAGGAAGAGAGAAAGGGAGGAAAGGTTATTCCCTCCCAGTCCTGAAGTCTGCCCATCTAATGCAAACAGGTGGAAGGGATGCGCACTCAAGGAGGGGTGAAGGAGAGAGGAGAGAGGGTGGTGGGTCTATCTTGCTGGTCACTCATGGAGGAGAGTGTTGGGGTGTTGAATTAAATTGTGTGGTGGCAGGTGTTGGGTTTGGGCAGGATTGCCACCTCCAACCAAGCTGTGTGCAGTGCTCCACTTGAGGAGGGGCCATTCAGGTGGATAGAGATATGACTGGCATTTCTTTGAGTGAAGTAATGCATGACAGGACGACACAGATGGGGACGCTGGGAGAAGGGATGTGGCTACCGGCACACAGATGCCATATCTTGAATTGAGGTACATCCGGGGACTCTTTTATTAGCCTTCTATGGGGTAAAACCTAGGGCATGGGGCCCCAAGGAAATCTTCACATGTATGTCCTTGGGGGTTTATATCACTTTGTCCAAAAGGGGCCTGAGTATACGGGACCAACAGCGTGCAGTGTGGTCATGGGGCCCCTCTAGTCTTCTTGTTTAGATTCCTCTGTTGAGAACCAAATTTCTCCCTTTTTCAAAAATTCACCTTTAATCCTATTTGAAGTCATCAGAGTACTAGGGATTAAGCATGGTTAAGCTAATTTTGGCTTTGTTAGTTTCTTTGACAGTTTTAAATCTTATTTATTGATCAGTTATTTTTGTGGGTTTATTCATTTATTTCTTAGTTTCATATGAAGGATGGATGGACAAGAAGGAACCACAGTTCAGGACTCTCGACAATGAGGTGGCATTTCCTAGGTCTTATGGATAAATCCTGGGTACGGGTGTCATGTCATGCGTTGGGGGACGTCATGAATTCTGCATTGGAAATTGGGCATTTTCAGCACCTTCAGCCATGCTGTGTGCAGTGCCCTACTCAGGAAAGCATTGATCGTACAGATAATATATGAATGGCGCCTTTTTGAGTAGAGTAATGTGCAACATAAACAATATTTGCTGTAGTCCATGGGGATGGAAGTTGGAGCTGCGGGCACAAAACTTTGCTACCTGATCCCAGGTACCTACCCTACAGTGTTGGGCCACCTCAGAGGACTCTGAAGCACCTCTTGAGAGACCTGATCTAGAACCTGATGGTCCCAGAGAAAATTCTCACTTGTAGGGTTCTCAGAAAAAGGTTAACCAGATTGGGAATTAAATTTGGGGTAGGAACACATCTTTTCTCTCTTCCACCTTGTCTTAAGCTGGGTTCTCTAGAGAAGCAAAACCAGTAAAGTGTGTATGTATATATACGGACAGAGTGAGAGAGAGGAAGAGAGAGAAAGAGAGAGAATTATCTCAAGGAAATGGCTCACATGGGTATAGAGGTTGGCAATTCCCAAGTCTGTGGGTCAGGCGTTAGACTAGAGGCTTCTCTTAACTCACATGGCTGCAGGGGCTGACGTGGCTGATTGACAGGTGAGACAGCAGGCCACTGAATCACAGCCTACAGAGGCTGACCAATCCCAATATCAGCACGTAAGCTTCTAGCTCAAGTCCCAAGAACCAGAGGTCAGATTATGACAAGCCAGATGCAGTATCTAGAGCCGGCAAAAGGCAGCAAGCTTTGCCAGAATGTTCATATATATTGGGTGCAGGCCACACCCCCAAAGAAACTCTTCGTACAACTGATTGGCTTCTCATAGCAGATCTCATCATGGAGATGATTACATTATAGCAGATCTCTTCATGGAGGTGATTATATTATGGAAGAGTAATCTGTCCAATGTCTGCCAAATTGCATCATTACATAACTGCCAAACCACTGAGAATCATGGCCCAGCCAGGTTGACACATAACCTTAACCATCACACACCTCTTAGATTTTCCTCTCTGCACAATCCAAATATACCTCCTGCCCTCAAAACCCATGAAAAATTTACCCTTATCTGCTTTTCTCACAGTGTTCAAGTCTTCTTTTTTAGAGTGTCTAAACTCCCAAACCATGATCTTCTCAATCGTCTCATATGCATGTGTAAGCGAGACAATGAACAAGGATGACCAAAGAAGAATTGATGCATCTGAATTGTGGTGTTGATGAACAATATTGACTATACTGTGGACTGCCAGAAGAATGGACTTATCAGTCTTTGAAGAAATACAACCAGAATGCTCCTTAGAAGTGAGGATGTTGAGACTTCAACTTGCTTACTTTGGACCCATCATCAGGAAAGACCAATCGCTAGAAAAGGACACCGTGTTTGGTAAAATAGAGGAAACCCTCCATGAGATGGATTATTGCAACAGCCACAACAATGGATTCAAACACACCAGTCATCATGAAGATGACGCAAGACTGGGCAACATTTCATTCTGTTGTCCATAAGGTTGCCATGAGTTGGAGCTGACTCCAGGGCAACTAACAACAACAAAACGCCCTCCTGCCGCAGATCTCTCCCAGGCTGAACCTCCATCTCAAGGCTTAGGTGCTCCCCATACCTTTGAATATTCCTGTCTACCCTCCCTGACGTCATCATATCCGTAGGGATTAAGGTGGTGCCCAAATCTTGCTCTCAATTAGACTCTTTAAGCTTTCTTTCATTTTTAGCTGATTGCTTTATAAATTTTATGTGAAAGGATGAGGTGATGAGACTATCCATCTCTCAGTCCCCTTGAAATTTAGAAAATATCCCACTGGCTCTTCTCTTTCCATGTTTGAGCAGTGGCATCATTAGGGGGGATACAGGGGGTGTGGATTGCACTGGCTGACATTGTCAGAGGGGGTGACACCAAAATGACTATCTATAAAATTTTTGCGCAGTGTTTCAGCAGAAATTTATTATTTTTAATAAAACTATCCCTGTAGTTAGTTAAAACAACAACAAAAAATTTCATAATCCCTGCTTACATGTATCCATATACCTACAAGGCTAAAAAGTCCATGCTAACTTACTTTTTGAACCTTTTAATGCCCTCCGGTCAGAGCCGTCTTTATTACACAATCACAGTGACGCTTCAAATCATGTGGTTTCCTCTGCACGGGCTACAAGCAGGTTCTGCTGTTTTCCTTGTGGCCCGTATTTTAATAGTTGCTAATTCTGTCAAATTTTCTGGTATTTTAGCTACAATATTGCAGCAATTAGCATGGGGGGGTGACACTATGAATTATTGCACTGGGTGACGCTAACCCTAGTGACGCCACTGGATTGGGGGATATTCTTTCTTAAACCATGGCTATTACAGAGAGACAAAGAGAATGATATATATCTATCTAATCTATCCATCAAGGAGCCCTGGTGCCTCTATGGTTAAACACTCAGCTGCTAACCAAAAGATTGGTGGTTCAAACACATCCCACAGCTCTGTGGGAGATAGACCTGGCAATCTGCTCCAGTAAAGATTAAAGTCAAGAAAACCCTATGGGCATTTCCACTCTGTTACACATGGAGTCGTTATGAGTTGGAATTAACTTGATGGCATGTAACAACAACTATCTGTATATCTGCACGTCTGTCTATCGATCTATCGATCTGTTCATCCGTCTATCCTTACTTCCGTCTGTCTATCTTTCTTTTTATCTGTCTGTCTATCTATTTTTCTATCTCTCTCTCTCTAAAGAGAGAAACAGAGACAGACTGGGGACTGGAACAGAATCTCTTTAACACTGCTGTGTTGGGAAATCTGGTGCCCTAGTGGCGCAGTCGTTAAGAGCTTGGCTGCTAACCAAAAGTTAGGCATTTTGAATCCACCAGCTGCTCCTTGGAAACCCTATGAGGCAGGTCTCCTCTGTCCTATAGGGTCGCAGTGGAGTCGCAATCAACTTGATATCAACTGTTTTGGTTGGGAAATGTGGGTATCCTGCTGCCCTGTAAGCTCCTTTAAATGCAATAGGCAGTTAAGTTGGCACACTGTGATTGTGGAATTTGCTGCCTAATGAAAACAGTCATCATCTCCTCCTCACCTCAAGGACTTGGGGGAAGTGTAGGTTGTAATGAACAGTAAAGAGATCAACTCTACTTTGTATTCTAATAATATTACCATGAGAGAAATGCCGAGCATGCTCTTCTCTTTCAGTCTTCTATTTCCAGGTCTTTGCACATGTCATTCTAATACTTTACTTTGTCTTCCTGAGCCGCCCTTTGAAATCTTCTGTTCAACTCTTTTACTTCATTATTTCTTCCTTTGGCTTTAGCTACTTGACATTCACGAGCAAGTTTCAGAGTCTCTTCTGACATCCGTTTTGCTCTTTCTTTCTTTCCTGTCTTTTTTAATGACCTCTTGCTTTCCTCATGTCTGATGTCCTTGATGTCATTCCACAACTTCTCTGGTCTCTGGTCATTAGTGTTCAATGCATGAAACCTATTCTTGAAATGGTCTCTAAATTCATGTGGGATATACTCAAGATCACACTTTGGCTCTCGTGGACTTTTTCTAATTCTCCACTGTTTCAGTTTGAACTTGCATATGAGCAACTGATGATCATTTCCACAGTCAGCCCCTGGCATTGTTCTGACTGATGATATCGAGCTTTTCCATTGTCTCTTTCCACAGACGTAGCTGATTTGATGCCTGTGTATTCCATCTGGTGAGATCCACATGTATAGTCACTATTTATGCTGGTGAAAAAAGGTATTTGCAATGAATAAGTTGTTGGTCTTCCAAAATTATATCATGCAATCTCTGATAATGACACGTGCAAAGACCCAGAGATAGAAAACCAAAAGAGAAGAACATGCTCGGCATTTCTCAAGCTGAAAGAACTGAAGAAAAAATTCAAGCCTCGAGTTCCAATATTGAAGGATTTTATGGGGAAAATATTAAATGATGCAGGAAGCATCAAAAGAAGATGGAAGGAATACACAGAGTCACGAAACCAAAAAGAATTGGTTAACGTTCAACCATTTCGAGAGGTAGCATATGATCAAATACCGATAATAATGAAAGAAGAAGTCCAAGTTGCACTGAAAGCACTGGTGAAAAACAAGGCTTCAGGAACAGACAGCATACTAATTGAGAGGTTTCAACCAGCAGATGCAGCGTTGAAGGTGCTCACTCATCTATGCCAAGAAATTTGGAAGACAGCTACCTGGCCAACCGACTGGAAGAGATCCATATTTATGCTTATTCCAAAGAAAGGTGATCAAACCAAATTCGGAAATTATCTAACAATATCATTAATATTACACACAAGTAAAATTTTGCTGAAGATCATTCAGAAGTGGCTGCAGCAGTACATCCACAGGGAACTGCCAGAAATTCAAGCTGCATTCAGAAGAGGAGGTGAAACCAGGGATATCATGGCTGATGTCAGATGGATCCTGGCTGAAAGAAAAGAATACCAGAAAGATGTTTACCTATGTTTCACTGACTATGCATAGGCATTCGATTATGTGGATCATAACAAATTATGGATAACATTATGAAAAATGGGAATTCCAGAACACTTGTGTTCATGAGGCGGCTGTACATAGACCAAGAGGCAGTCGTTCGAATAGAACAAGGGGATACTGCATGATTTAAAGTCAGGAAAGGTGTTCCTCAGGGTTGTATCCTTTCACCAAACCTATTCAATCTGTATGCTGAGCACATAATCCAAGAAGCTGGACTATATGAAGAAGAGCAGGGCATCAGGTTTGGAGGAAGACTCATTAACAACCTGCATTATGCAGAAGACACAACCTTGCTTGCTGAAAGTGAGGAGGTCTTGAAACAGTTACTGATGAATATCAAAGGCCACAGCCTTCAGTATAAATTACACCTCAACATAAAATCCTCAAAAGCATCATGATAAATGGAGAAAAGATTGAAGTTGTCAAGAATGTCATTTTACTTGGATCCACAATCAACACCGGTGGAAGCAGCAGTCATGAAATCAAATGACACATTGCACTAGGCAAATCTGCTGCAAAAGATTTCTTTAAAGTGTTGAAAAGCAACGATGTCACCTTGAAGACTAAGGTGCACCTGACCCAAGCCATGGTGTTTTCAATTGCCTCATAGGCATGTGAAAGCTGTACAATGAATAAGGAAGACCAAAGAATTGATGCCTTTGAATTGTGTTGTTGGTGAAGAATATTGAATATACCATGGACTGCCAAAAGAATGAACAAATTTGTCTTTGAAGCAATACAATCAGAATGCTCTTTAGACGCAAGGATGGAGAGACTATGTCTCATATACAGTGGACATATTATCAAGAGGGAGAAGTCCCTGAAGAAGAATATCATGCTTGTTAAAGTAGAGGGTCACTGAAAAAAGGAAGACCCTCAACGAGATAGATTGACACAGTGACTGCAACAATGGACTCAAGCATAACAATGACTGTGAGGATGGTGTAAGGCCAGGCAGTGTTTCCTTCTGTTGTACATAGGGTCGCTTTGAGTCGAAACCAACTCAACAGCACCTAACAACAACAGCATTACCATTGTACCAGGTATGTCTACTGCTCACAGTGTCTGTTCTCATCCTTCCTTAACTTGGCGGGTTTCCCCGGGTACTGATCTCATCTACCCTTGCTTCTCGACGACAGTGACTCTTTAATCATTTGTTTTCAGATATTTGTTTGTGTTTATATGGTGATGAAGGGAGGCCTGTATGTCTGTGTATGCTTTGATGTGTGTATGGAGGTACATTTATGTGTTCATGGGCCAGGTTGTGTGGGAATTTTGTTATGTCAGCTTTGGGTTTTGGGGTTTATTCCTGTTTGGTTTTTGAAATGCTTTTGCTGTTCCAATTAGTTTGTTTCCTGTGTGGGGTTTTACTCTGTTTTCTTGACTTTGGTCCTTTTGGAAATTTTCTGCATTTGATTTTTTTTTTAGATTTGGCATGCTCTTTGTTTTTGATATTTTAATCATTATACTTTACATGTATTTCCTGCAATTTTGTAATTTATTTAATTCTGTTGAGGTAAAGCAAATCAAATCTGCTGCCGTCTAGTCTACTCCGACTCACAGTGACCCTGTAGGGCAGAGTGGAATTGCCCCATAGGGTTTCCAAGGACCGGCTGGTGGATTTGAACTGCCGACTTTTTGGTTAGCAGCCGGTCTTGCCCCCTATGCCACCAGGGTAGTGGTTATTATTTAGGAGTCCTTGGGCAGGGCAAATGGTTAAATGCTCAACTACTAACTGAAAGGTTAGCAGTTTGAACCTGCCCTGCAACACTGCAGAAGAAAGGCCTGGCAATTTGCTTCCGTAAAGATTACAGCCATGAAAACTCTATGGAGCTTAGTTCTACTCTGTAACACATGGGGTCACCATGAGTTGAAATCAACTTGACGGCAGTTGGTTTGTTTTTTTTTTTGTTTTGCCTTACCCAATGCTCAGTAGCTTCAAAGTAGTCTTAGCAGGAACCTAACACATATTTTATGTACGTTTCCAGGAATTTTGTATTTTCTTTTTGTTGTGGTTATTATTTGGATTTCACTGTGTGATTTTTTTGTTTGTTGTTATTTTTAATTTACATACTGATTTGTATACATCTTGTTTGTTTCAACTTTGGATTGTGTTTTGCTAGAGTTCTTTTTTAATCGCCTCGTATGCATGCAAAAGCTGGACAATGAATACAGAAGATGGAAGAAGAATTGAAACATTTTAATTATGGTGCTGGCAAATAATACTGACTATACCATGGACTGCCAGAAGAATGAACAAATCTGTCTTGGAAGAAGTACACACAGATTGCTCCTTAGAAGCGACAATGGCCACACTTCCTCTCACATACTTTGGACATGTGATCAGAAGGCACTAGTCCCTGGATAAGGACATCGTGCTTGGTAAAGTGGTTGCTGTGTTGTTGTTAGGTGCCATGGAGTAGGTTCCGACTCATAGCGACCCTATACACAACAGAACGAAACACTGCCCGGTCCTGTGCCATCCTCATGATCGATGTTATACTTGAGCCCATTGTTGCATCCACTGTGTCAATCTAGCTCATTGAGGGTCTTCATCTGTTTTGATGACCCTCTACTTTACCAAGCATGATGACCTTCTCCAGGGACTGATCTCTCCTGATAACATGTCCAAAGTATGTGAGACAAAGTCTGGCCATCGTCGCTTCTAAGGAGCATTCTGACTGTACTTCTTCCAAGACAGATTTGTTCATTCTTCTGGCAGTCTATGGTATACTCTACATTCTTTGCCAACACTGTAACTCAAAGGGATCAATTCTTCTTTGGTCTTCCTTATTCATTGCCAGCTTTCACATGCATATGAGGCAACTGAAAACACCATGGCTTGGGAGAGGTGCAACTTGGTCCTTTAAGTGACATCTTTGTTTTTTAACTCTTTAAAGAGGTCTTGTGCAGCAGATTTGCCCAGTGCAATGAGTCCTTTGATTTCTTGATTGCTGCTTCCATGGGTGTTGACTGTGTATCCAAATAAAATGAAAACCTTGACAACTTCAATCCTTTCTCCATTTATCATGGTGTTATTTATTGGCACAGTGGTGAGGGTTTTTGTTTTCTCTACTTTGAGATGTAATCTATACTGAAGGCTGTGATCTTTGATCTTCATCAGTAAGTGCTTCAAGTCCTCTTCACTTTCAGCAAGCAAGGTGGTATCATCTGCATAACGTAGGTTGATAATGAGTCTTCCTCCAATCCTGATGCCCCGCTCTTCTTCATATAGTCCAGCTTCTCGGATTATTTGCTCAGCATACAGACTGAACAAGTACCATAAATGGATACAACCTTGACTCGCACCTTTCCTGACTTTAAACCATGAAGTATCCCCTTGTTCTGTTTGAATAACCGCCTCTTGATCTATGTACTGGTTCCTTATGAGCAGAATTAAGTGTTCTGGAATTCCCATTCTGCTTAGTGTTATCCATAATTTGTTACAATCCCCACAGTCGAGTGCCTTTGCATAGTCAATAGAACACAGGTAAACATCTTTCTGGTATTCTCTGCTTTCAGTCAGGATCCATCTGACATCAGCAATGATATCCCTCATTCCACGTCTCTTCTGAATCTGGCTTGCATTTCTGGCAGTTCCCTGTTGGTGTACTGCTGCAATCACTTTTGGCAAGTTGTGGAAGGACATCATGGACATTATACATGAGGGAAGCAAGAGGTCATTAAAAAACAGGAAATAAAGAAAAGACCAAAATGGATGTCAGAAGAGACTCTGAAACTTGCTGTTGAACATCTAGTAACTAAAGTGAACAGAAGAAATGATGAAGTGAAAGAGCTGAACAGAAGATTTCAAATGGTGGCTCGAGAAGACATTATATAGTATTATTTATATTATATATATATATAATATATATCCTGTATATATTTACTACTTAATCTGAGAGTCTGGAGTTGAGGTAAGTAACTCAGGTAGAGGGACTCAGATCTTTGCGTGACAAGGCTGGAGTTGGTGAGATGGAGTGAATTTTCTGCTTAACTATAGGATCTGGAGAGTGCAAACCAACTGTTAATGCTTTATTTATAGTAATGGGAAAAGGAATAGGGTAAGTTGTGCAAGAAATGCTTTTCCATGAGCAAGAGAACCGAGGAGGAAGGCTCAGTGGTTCTCAGTTCTGAGAACTGCCTTGTAAAACCAGCAACACGTGAGAGGACAGGACTCAGTGAGGGATGGATGAAGAGAGGCAATGGGGTGGGCGCTTCAAGGGGCCATTGGGCAAATGCTGGTGTCCACTCACAGCCTGAAAGCATTGGGGGCTGTTTGACAGGTGCGTGAGTGGGTGTTTTTGCAGGGCTGCCATCCTTAGATGTGCTGTGTGTGGTACCTTACTCCAAAGGCAGCAATCATATATATTCTTGAAGTTTGATTGTCACTGATGGAGTGGACTAACACATGACATATAGGACAAATGGGATGGTGCTGTGGGTACTTTGGGGCCTTTAGTTGCATGAAGAGGCTATTTCTTTTCCTACAGCACATGTATACTTCCCACACCCCCAGTGCTGGGCTACCTTGAGTACTCACTATTCACCTTCCCTGTAAAAGGCTTCCCCATTGAATTCCTTCTGGGATTCATATCCTTTTTCCCAAAGTTGTCTGATGTATATGGGGGCTAGAAATTCAGTGTGGTCATGGGATCCCTCTTTGTCTGTAGAGTTTGCTGAACCGTTTCCAACCCCAACTCCTAAATCAGTTAACCTGTTCTCTCCTATCAGCTCCCTCCACCATTTTCTAAGTTTCTCTTTCGTTCTTTCCACATTCCCTTGTTTCTCAGATCTCTACCCTACTCAAGCTAAAAGTCTTTTGACCTTCGGGTTTTGAAACTCCTTCTTTCTTCATGGCTTCAGAAGATCCACGAATTCTTTTCAAAATACCTGAGACTTCTCTCTAAGTTAACAGTTAGGGGTTGTGTGTAGTATCCAGAAAATGTTATTGTTTGATGTTATTTCATTTCAATGCTGTTGCTGTTTTTAAAGTTATATATCTTCTTGTTTATTTGTTTTTCTCTTACTTTGGTGTTCTCAGTTTAGGGACAAATTCTTCACTTGCACAAATTGTATAAGCCACTGCTCTGGAGTTGGAGGCAAGGACAGTGGTCTCCTTCTCTCACAGAGACACTCGCGCTTTATGAGCAGGGTGCTGAGTGGCAACAGTAGATTCTCGTAACCTCATATTGTGTCTGTTGGTGTGGAAGTAACACCAAACAATTGAGTTGGGAGGAGGGCTTTCTGGGGACCAGTATTATCAGCCTGCCACACCTGGATGTGTGGATCCTCAACCCTATGATATGGCACAGGGTGTAGAAAGTGTCCCTGACCTCTAGCTACACATTCCTTGTAATTAGTCTCTGCAACAAGAAGCTGGAGCAGGTATCAGATGAGAAATGTTGATGGCAAACTACTCTTAGAAAATTACCATAACCCTTGACTGGGAGCTAGGGGGAGAGGGGACCACATATTGTTGACCATACTCTTCTCAGTTCCTCAGTCACCACCGTCTGACATCCATTCACTATATA
>NW_004444015.1:2213772-2221494 GCF_000243295.1 Trichechus manatus latirostris
ACTATATATATATATATATATGTATATATATATATATATATATATATATAGTCTCTATATTTCTATCTTAATGTGTCAAGGGAAATGTAGACATCAAGTAGTCTGTGTTTCAAAATGGAAAAGTGCAAAAACATGCTCACAAAAACCCAGTGAAAGATTCAGAAAATGCAGGAGCTGAAAGGAGTATATGGTATTCTTGAGGTGCCAAGCACATTTTCTGTCTTCTAGATCACAATTGGTCACTAAAATGAGCTTTTTTCAGTCTGGTGTCTCAGGAGGAAATGGGATTTCTGCTGTTTTCATCCCATCATCTACTGCTGATTATTCTCAAGGTCGTTGCTTCCAGGATCCCGTATGTATTTAGTACTTGTTCTGAGGGTCTGGAGTTGAGGTAAGTAACTCAGGTAGAGGGACTCAGATCTTTGGGTGACAAGGCTGGGGTAGGTGAAGTGGTATGTATTTTCTGCTTAACTTTAGGATCAGGGAATGCAAACCACTTGTTAATGCTTTATTTATAATAATGGGAAAAGGAACAGGGTAAGTTGTGCAAGAAATGCTTTTCCATGAACAAGAGAACCTAGGAGGAAGGCTCAGTGGTTCTCAGTACTCAGAACTGCCTTGTAAAACCGGCAACACATGAGAGGACAGGACTCAGTGAGGGATGGATCAGGAGGGGCAATGGGGTGGGTGCTGGACAGGGCCATTGTACAAATGCTGGTATCCACTCACAGCCTGAAAGCATTGGGGACCGTTTGACAAGTGCGTGAGAGGGTGTTTTTGCAGGGCTGCAATCCTTAGACGTGCTGTGTGTGGTACCTTACTCCAGAAGGCGGCAATCATATATATTTTTTAAGTTTGATTGTCACTGCTGGAGTGGAATAACACATGACGTATACGACAAATGGGATGGCACTGTGGGTACTTTGGGGCCTTTAGTTGCACGCATGGGGGCTGCTTCTGCTAGAGCACAGGTACACTTCCAACAAACCTAAGTGCTGGACTACCTCAGGTACTCTCTTTGGTTACCTCAGGGAACTCTTCACGAGATTCTTGTCCTCCACGCTTGTAGACAGTTGAATTGGCCTGGGCCTGCTCGTATGAATCACTTACTTATCAAACATCACTGTGGTGGTTTTATTGCTTCTCTGTTTGGTGCTGATCCCTGGTTTTCAATGGAATGTGATATGAGATAAGAGAGACATCATTGTAAATACACCTATTAGAACATTTCTTATGTCACATTGTTTTCTAGATTTTTAAGACACACAAGTAATTTTGTTTCTTTTATTGATAAGCCTTTACTATAAGCCCCCTCTGAAGCTGAGTCATTTGGTTCCCAGTTTTATATGGGCTACAATTGCCTGGTAGACAATTGAAGTCTGAGCCCAGGAATGTCTTGCGGAGGAAAACTTACTTGCTATTTAACACCCCATCTACACAGAGGGACCATGGGTATTGCTGTTGCAGCTGTTGCAGCTGTTGCTGCTCTTGCTGTAGGACTCTTACACTGAAGATATAGTAACCAAGCCCATGCTCCTTCAGTGACTGGTCAGAGAGAGGAAGTGTCAGGATATATAGCCCCCAAACTCCACTGGAATTGTGCTATCTTCATAGGATGGGCATCCCCTGCCTGTTGTCATCTCTCCAGGAATAAAGAACACAGAGGTCTAGTGGATTTCATGTACGCAGGGGAATTCAGCCTTTGAGTAGAGAGAACAAATGTTCTTCAAATCTAAAAATACCCAAATAAGAAAGTTTATTTAATAATTGAAAAATGATCAGTACACTGTGTTGAAGAAACCAGATAACAAAAGTAAGTACTGTAATATGCCTTTACATAAAATTGTAGAGACTGCAACTTGATATTGTGTTTTGTTGCTATTGTTTGCACTTCCAGGTGTGTCTTTTCACTTGTTATCTATTTGTATTTGTACTGTTTGTTTGAACTATATTTTCTTTTTCTCTATTGTTTTGGAAGATTGAGTGTCTGTGCTGATTTTGATTTTCACTTTGTAGCACATGGGTATGTGTATGTCTTGTTCATTTTGGTGTGGTTTCTTTCTATTTGGTTTTAGGTTTAATTGTCAAGTCAGCCTGGCATCCTTGGGCAGTGAGTTTCAGCTCCCTCTGATATGTGCACCATTGTGGTTGTTGTTGTCGTTGTTAGGTGCTGTCCAGTCGGTTCTGACTCATAGGCACCCTGTGTACAACAGAATGAAATACTGTCCAGTCCTCACAATTGTTGCTGTGTTTGAGCCCATTGTTGTAGCCACTGTGTCAATAGATCTCATTGAAGGTCTTCCTCTTTTTCACTGACCCTCAACTTTACCAAACATGATGGTCTTTCTCCAGGGACTGGTCCCTCCAGATCACATGTCCAAAGTTACATAAGACGAAGTCTCGCCATCTTCACTTCTAAGGAGCATTCTGGCTGTACTTCTTCCAAGACAAATTTGTTTGTTCTTCTGGCAGTCCATGGTATATTCAATATTCTTTGCCAACACCATAATTCAAAGGCATCAGTTCTTTTTCGGTCTTCCTTATTCATTGTCCAGCTTTCCCATGCGTATGAGACAATTGAAAAAACCATGGCTTGAGTCAGTTGTGGTAGTTACTCCTTTGAAATTATGCTCAGCTCTTTGTTTCTGCTTGTTTGTTATGGGGGTGCTGCTCATGTCTATGCGTTTTATTGTGATTTGGTTTGTCTGTATAGTATGTCTGGTTGTCGGTTTCTGTGAGGTATTTTTCTTTCTAATTTTATTTTGATATTTGTAAGGTTTGAAGTTGTAATTGCTTGAGATTTGCCAGTGTTTACTAATTTTTAGGGTTTTTATTTTTATTGCAGTTTTGTTCGTTTGTTTGCTGGTGAGTTCTGCACCATTTTTCTTTATGTGGTGTGTGTGTATGTGAATTATTGAAATTTTGATAAGTATTTTTTAAATATATTTATACATTAAGTTTTCAGTTTTGGTTATTTTCAATATTTAGACTTTATATTCTATGTGTTTAGTATTGTTTTATTTTGTAATTGGTTTTCACGTTTTTGTATAGAAGTTTTTGGCTGGGGCTTTGTGGGATTTGTTTGTTTCTTTAGGTTTTGGCGATTAAGTGTGGGGATTTTTGTTTTGTTTGGGTTTCTAAAGATGTTTAATTTTTCTGTTTCTCATATTAAGAGGTGGTATAAGGAAGAGGATCATCAGGCAGGAGTGACTGCCCTTAACCTTTCTACCAACACAGCTCATGAGACCTGAAGAGTCTACATGAGATTGGACAACCTTCTACTGAGGTTTTTCATTTGTGTTAGTGTTGCCTTATGGAATAAGAGAGAAAATGGCTGTGTTCACATTTGTGACAAGCTTGGAAGAATGAAAGCTGGGTGAGACTTTTAAGAACGACAGACTGAAGACCTCAGCAAATCCTCTACATTAGAAGGCAATTTTATAAACCTCATAAAAGGTTTATAAATATGTATTTCAGAACTGTCGAAATTAAAGGTGAACAACAAATCAGAAAGCATTTATTTGAGAAAAAACTACTGAAACTCGGTAAGAAAAGCAGGCTCTATAGAGTTTTAACTTGGGCTGTTTATTTCCCTCTCCCAACAGATCCATGGTGAGGTAGCCATGAGGAACAGAAGTGTGACTGCCACTGGAGGGAGCTGACTTAAAAACCTGAGCCAAGGAGTCCCCATCCCCAGGGCATTATTTAAAATAATAAAAATTAGTAGCAAACAGTTGAGGAAGGGCAACAGTGCAGCTGCCTAAAGCTACAGTGTCAGTCATGTCCAGCAAGAGACCAACCAAGGATTTAAAAAGGACAACTGATGAATAGACCGACTTAAAGGGCTTTGAAAAACTTCCTGGAAATCTGAAAAGTTGCAAGCATGCACAGTACTGCATGCACACTCAGAAGAGGAAGTCAAAACTCCAAGTTATCACCTATTCCCAGGTATATCATCAGCCCCTATACAATCTGCAAATAAAAGATGAGGTAGATTTCTAAGTACCTAAGTCTGAGCATGTGGTCATACCCAGAAGCAGATCATTTTGAGGAATGGCAGAAGCCTTCCTGTCTCATAGCATTTAATGAAAACTGCTGACCATGAAGCTACCCTGACTCAGAGTGAACCCTCGGAAGCCAAGGTTGAAAACAAAACCAAGAATTAAAAAACAAACAAAAAAAAGAAAAGAGTGGAGACTTCAGTTGCCCCACTCAACAAAGAAAGCAAACTTCACAGAATTAGTTTAGTAAAGTAACTAAAAAATACACAGCAGCAACAACAACAACAAACAGCAACAAATTCTGGACCCAGGAGGGATCTAATTGCCAGTGTTGCCATTTTATGTTATTTGAAATGTATAGTTTTCAACAACAACAACAAAAATATGAGACATGGGAAGGAACAAGAAAGTATGGACAATACACAGAAAAACAAACAGTAAATACAAACTGTCCTTGAGGTAACACAGACGTTGGACTTACTAGACAAACTTCAAATAAGTTTTTATAAATATATTTTAAAATTCTAAAGGAAAGTATGTCTAAAGAACTACAGGAAAGTATGAGAACAATGTCTCACAAAATGGAGAATATAAATATATTTTTTTAAAAGAATTTTTACTGAAAAAGAATTTGTATTGATATTCTGGAGTTGAAAATTACAATAAATGAAAAAATCACTAAAGAAGTTGAATAACAGATTCGAACAGGGAAAAAGAAGAATCAGAGATTTGATGATAGATCAATTGAGATTATGCAGTCTGAGGAACAGAAGGGAAAAGAATGGAGAAAATGAACAGATGCTCAAAGACCTGTGGGATACCATCAAACATATCAACATATGCATGAAGAGAGTGCCAGAAGGAGGAAAGAGAAAAATGGGCAAAAAGATTATTTAAAGATAAAATGGCCGAAAATTTCTCAAATGTAATGAAAAGAGTAACCAACACATTCAAGGATTGCAATGAACTTCATGTACGGTAAACTCAAAGAAATCACTCTAAGACACATATTCTAAGTGTCCAAAGAAAAAGAGAGAATTTTGAAAGCAGCAGGAGAGGGGCAATTCATCACAAGATGGTATCCTCTATAAGATTAACAGCTTACTTCTCATCAGAAAAGGCTATAAAGTGCTGAATAGAAAGCACTGTCAATTAAGAATTCTGTATCCAGGAAACTATCACTCCAAATGAAGGAGAATTTGAGACATTCCCAGAAAAATAAAAACTGTGAGAATTTGTCACTAGTAAACCTGCCTTCCAAGAAATACTTCAGGCATAAATGAAAAGAAATTAGAGCATAATTTGAATTCAAAAGAAGAAAGAAAGGGCATCAGTTATAGGACATCACGTTCGGTGGAGGACCAAGGAAAAAGGAGAACCCTCAACAATAGCTACAACAATGAGCTCAAACATACTAAGGATCATGAATATGGCACAGGACCAGACAACGTTCCTTTCTGTTATATATAAGGACACCATAATTCGGAGTTTACTCAATAGCTACTAATAACAACAGGAATGACTGGAATAAGCTAATTTTACCTTAGGTATAGGTTCTTGACCTGGATGCAGACAGGTGTTGTTGGATTAAATTCTGGAGTCTGTGATTGGAAGAGAGAATTATATATTTACTCTCATTAAACTTCAACTAAAATTTAGAATTTCCTTGTTTTATGCATGTGGGCAAGAAATTACAGTTTGTCATTAGTACCTGTGACTTTGTTAACAATAGAAACCAGAGGTCTACATATTAAAGTAGAGTCTTTGCAGATATCTCAATATGACATTTACATTCACCACTACTTTAAAATTACTGATAAATTAGACCTGCTGTAATATCTTGCTACTCAGTGTGTTAGTAAAGCACACACAAATGAAATAAACAAAGTAACTAAAAACAAACTAGTTGCTGTGAGACATAAAATAGCATCCCTAGTCTTTGAGCTGATTTTTTATCTCGTCTATCCCTCCTGTTAATTTATATGGCTATTTTTCACCCCTGGACCTAAAAAGGAAATGGAATTTTTGCCCTCTCCATTCTCTGACTCCTCTCTACTTATCTGCTTTTAGGTTCCTGCATGATTTCTCCCTCATTCTGTGATTTTGGAGTTATGTTGAATCTAGGAAGTGAGGAAAGAGATGATGGAAAAGCTCAGTATCCTCAGTCATAACAACTCCAGGGGCTGACTTTGAAACAGAGCTTCAACTGCTCATATGCAAGTTCAAGTTGAAGCCAAAGAAAAATTTAAAAAGTCCACAAGAGCCAAAGTATGACATTGAGTATATCCCACCTGAATTTAAAAACCATCTCAAGAATAGATTTGATGCATTGAACAATAATGACTGAAGAACAGATGAGTTGTGGAAGGACATCATACATGAAGAAAGCAAAAAGTAATTAAAAAGACAGGAAAGAAAGAAAATACCAAAATGGATGTCAGAAGAGACTCTGACACTTGTTCTTGAAAGTCCAGTAGCTAAAGGAAATGGAAGAAATGATGAAGTAAAAGAGCTGAACAAAAGTTTTCAAAGGGCTGCTTGCAAAGAAAATGTAAAGTATTATAATGACATATGCAAAGACCTGGAGATAGAAAACCAAAGGGGATAAAACACGCTCCGCATTTCCCAACCCGAAAGAACTGAAGAAAAAATTCAAGCCTTGAGTTGCATTGTTGAAGGATTCTGCAGGGAAAATATTAAATGACACAAGAAGAATCAAAAGAAGATGGAAGGAATACACAGAGTCACTATACCAAAAACAATTGGTCAACTTTCAACCATTTCAGGAGATAGCAGAGGATCAGGAACCTATGGTAATGAAAGAACAGGTCCACGCTGCACTGAAGGCATTGGCAAAAAACAAGGCTCCAGGAATTGATGGAATACCAGCTGAGATGTTTCAACAAATGGATGCATCACTGGAAGTGCTCACTCTTCTATGGCAAGAAATTGGAAGACAGCTACAAGGCCAACCGACTGGAGGAGATCCATATTTATACCTATTCCGAAAAAAGATGATCCAACCGAATGCGGAAATTATGGAATAATATCCCACACAAGTAAAATTTTGCTGAAGATCCTTCAAAAGCAGCTGCAGCAGTACATCAATAGGGAACTGCCAGAAATTCAAGCCAGATTCAGAAGAGGACGTGGAATCTGGGATATCACAGCTGATATCAGATGAATCCTGGCTGAAAGCAGAGAATACCAGAAAGATGTTTACCTGTGTTTTATTGACTATGAAAAGGCATTTGGCTGTGTGGATCATAACAAATTGTGGATAACAATGTGGAAAATGGGAATTCCAGAACACTTAATTGTGCTCGTGAGGAACCTGTACATAGATCAAGAGGTAGTAGTTCGAAAAGAACAACGGGATACCACGTGGTTTGAAGTCAGAAAAGGTATTCGTCAGACTTGTATCCTTTCACCATACTTATACAAACTGTATGCTGAGCAAATAATCTGAGAAGGTAGACTATATGAAGAAGAACGTAGCCTAGATAGCAGATAAGAATGATCTTAGGTGAAGGGAAGGACAACACACACTACAGGAAAAGTCAACACAACAGGACTAAACCAAAGCTAAGAAGTTTCCTGAATACAACCCAACACTTTGAAATACAGAGTAGCAGGGGTAAGGGTCTGGGTACCATGCTTTCAGAGGACATCTGGGTCAATTAGCATAACAAAGCTTATTAAGAAAATGTTCTGCATCCTA
>NW_004444015.1:2221601-2227959 GCF_000243295.1 Trichechus manatus latirostris
GGGCCACATAAACCAGAGACTTCATCAGCCTGAGACCAGAAGAACTAGATGGTACCAGGCTACCACCAATGACCGCCCTGACAGGGAACACAACAGAGAGTCCCTGATGGAGCATGAGAAAGGTGGGGTGCAGAACTCAAATTCTAGTGAAAAGACCAGACTTAATGGCCTCTCTAAGACTTGAGGAACCCCAGAAAGCATGGCCCCCAGATTCTCTGTCAGCCCAGAAATAAAGCAATTTCTGAGGCCAACTCTTCAGACAAGGATTGGACTGAACTGTGGCCCTTAAAATGATAGTAGTGAAGAGTGTGCTTCTTAGCTCTAGGAGATACATGAGACTAAACGGGCAGCTTCTGTCCAGATGTGAGATGAGAAGGCAGAGGGGGTTAGGAGCTGCCTAAATGGACACGGGAAGTCAGGGGTGGAAAGGAGGAGTGTGCTCTCACAGTATAGGGAGAGCAATTAGGGTCACGTAACAATGTATGTATAAATTTTTGCATAAGAGACTGACTTGAAATGTAAGCTTTCACTTAAACTACAAAAATAAAACAGAAAAGGATTTACAATGTAAAAAAAAGTGATGGTGGAAAAAAAAAAGAATAGACAAGATTGTGAGCATGGTAAAACACGAGACAGTGTTTTGTTCTGTTGTACATAGGGTCTCTATGGGTCAGAACCAACTCAACGGCACCTAACAGCAACCTAACAGCATGAAGTGAGGCTGAGATTGTGGGGAGAACAGAAAGTTTTGATGAGTGAGTGGTAGATTCTTTCTGCTTAACCAGTGACTCTGAGGGAATATTAATGACATGTCAAAAATAAGTCGGAAATCAATAGAATAATGCAGGCAAGAATTATTCACCTATGAGGAGGAGAGAAAGCAGAAAAGTTTATTTTTTCTCAGTCTGGAAATGTGTATGTTAAATACATAGGCTGTAAGGCAACATTCACTCAGGGAAGAATGAGAAAAGAAGGACACCGGGGTAGATGTTGCATAAGTCTTTTGTATAAGTCTTGGGAGCTACAAAAAGGAAGGATGTTGTGAGGGTTTGAATGAAACCTGCGTGGATGGAGAGCATTTGGTTTGGGCTACCACATTTACCATTCAGTGTGCAGTGCCTTTCACAAGAAGGTGTCATTCACATAGACTAAAATATGACTGACGCCTTTTTGTGAAGAGTAATGTACAACATGTGCACCATATGTGGTGTCTTAGATGGAACTGGAACTGGAAGCACAGAGCTGTTGGTTTTGGAGTCCAGGCATTCACCCTTCAGTGCTGGGCCACCTCAATGTACTTTCTGTACTTTCTAGGAGACCATATATTGGAGCTATGAGCTCCTGGTTAAATCCTTTCATTTAGGTTCTTCAAAAGTCGTGAAGTTGACTCAATACCAGGCAATGTGTTATTCTATTCTTCATGGGGTCGCCATGAGACCAAGCTGACGTGAGAGCAACTATCAACAACAACGTTTCCTTCCGAATTCCAGAGATACTTGTGAACTACATAAAATGTCTAAGTTTGATCACAGTCAATTCATAGAAGGTAGATGGAAATTCATGGCTTGATAAATAAAAATACTGAGAGCCAGGAAGAGGGGAATTCCATGTTTTTGTATGGCTGTCAGGCTGGGAATGGTTTTTAAAGTTTTAAATGGTGGCGGGGGGGGCAGTACAATTTTCTGTCATGTAGAAAAATTACATGAAATTCAAATTTTAATGTTCATAAAGTTTTATTGAAACAGTCTTGCCCATTCATTTATATAATGTCTGTGGTTGATTTCATGGAAAAATAACAAAGTTGGATTCATAGTCCCCAAAGCCTAAAATATTTCCCATCTGTCTCTTTAGAGAAAAAAAAAATTCCCTCACCCCTCTTCTGGTAGCTTAAGATCAAACTTATCAACTTGGGTATGAAATCAAAAGAAAGCTAGTTTACCACATATTTTGTTTCAGAAAATGTATGCCATCTTCACGATCGTTGTTATGCTTGAGCCCATTGTTGTACTCCATCGTTGCAATCCGTCTTATTGATGGTCTTCCTCTTTGTCGCAGACCTTCTACATTACCAAGCATAATGTGCTTCTCCAGGGACTGATCACTCCTGATAACATGTCCAGAAGAACAAACTAACAAATCTGTCTTGGAAAAAGTACAGCCAGAATGCCCCTTTAGAAGGAAAGATGGCGAGACTTCATCTCACATACTTTGGACATGTTGTCAGGAGGGACCAGTCCCTGGAGAAGCTTGTCAAACTTGGTAAAATAGAGGGTCAGAGAAAAAGAGGACAACCCTCAACGAGATAGACTGACACTGTGGCGGCAAAAATGAACTCAAACATAGCCACAATTATGGGGATGGCAAAGGACCAGGCAGTGTTTTGTTCCTTTGTACATTGAGTTGCTATGAATTGAAACCAACTCGAAGGCACCAAACAACAAGAACCTGTACTAAACACTATGCTTTACATGCATTATTTTATTTATCCATTATAAGCACCTAATGAATTTGGTACTGTTATACAATTTAAAGATTAGCACGGGTAAATAGAATCACAGAGGTAAATTGACCAATGTTCTGAGACTAATAAGTAGCAAAGACAAGTCTTAAAGTCAGATCTATCTGATTCCAAAAACTATACTGTGAAATAGCATGGTAAGTTGCTTGCCTTTTAACAACTAAATATGTTTTTTTCTCATCATTTACTTCCTTTTCCTTCTACAATTTTTCTTTTTAGTTAACATAACTGCCTTGTGAAAATTTTAATAAAAGTTTCAATAAAAATTTCAACTACTTTCTGTACCAATAGTGAAATCAACAGAATGATTAGAGTTCCAAGACTTTTCCAACAATATACTTTTTTATATACAAACAATTTAAATTGACTAAAACATGAGTGTTTCCTTTGAAATGATCCTTTGAATTTCATTTGGTCTAATTCTACAATGTGGAGAAAGAAAAGAAACTTCCCTGGAATCATCATAGTTGAACAGTGATACCAGTTATTCGAGTTTCCCGTCCCATTTATTTTATGAAGGACTAGTCACAACTCAACCTGACTAGAAAGTGAATTAGAACACTAAAGCCTTTACCATTTCTGGATGATTTTGTTAAACTGGTTTCATTTTAGAAACAGTCATTTAGTTAGAAATGACTTCAGTTACTCATTTTTAACCCATGTTAACGGGCTCATTTTTGGTAGTGCTGAATGTCAGCCAGCATCCCTGCAAAATCATCCAATGGATTTTGGAAGTCTCCAGAAGATATACCACTTGTATTCCTGAAAAAGTCCTATAACTGATCATATGGTATTCATCTTCTTTTAAAATTATTATTAATGAGATTAATGGCAAAACCCCACACAGAAAACACCTATGAATAAATGTGACATGTAGGATCTAGATTAAAATACATTCTTAAGTGTGAACATGCAATTTTATAGAGACCTATGATCCCAGATTTAAACTACAAATTCAGAGCCTGACATAATAGTAGGCATACAAAAATGCATTGATGTTTTTCTTATCATCATTGTCAACACCACACACATTTGTACATTATGTTTCGATTAGCTTTCCCTAAAATAAAAGCACGTTCCAGATCTGGATGACATTACACCAAGAACACCATAAAATGGGTTTTGGGGTGTTTTCAAATTCTATGATAGGGCACAGGGTTTAGAAACAGTCCCAGACCTCTAGCCACATATTCCTGGTATTTAACCTCTGCAACAGAAAGCTGGAGCACTGATCAGATGAGAAATGCTGATGGCAAACTACTCCCAGAAAATTACCATAACCCTTGACTGGGAGCTAATGGGAGAGGGAATGCCATATTGTTGAGGACACTCTCCCACTCTTCTCAATTCCTCAATCACCAGCCTCTGGCATCCATTCAGTATATATAGTCTCTATATTCCTATCTTAATGTGTCAAGGGAAATGCCGACATCTAGTATTGTGTGTTTCCAAATGGAAAAGTGCAAAAACATGCTCACGAAAACCCAGGGAAAGATTCAGAAAACGCAGGAAATGAAAGGAGTATATGGGAATCTCGAGGTGCCAAGCACATTTTCTGTCTTCTAGATCACTATTCTTAACTAAAATGAACTTTTTCATTTCAGAATCTGAGGAAGAAATGAGATTTCTGCTCTTGTCATCCCATCATCTACTACTGATTATTCTCACCGTCGATGCTTCCAGGATCCAGTATGTAGTTAGTACTTGTGCTGAGGGTCTGGAGTCGAGGTAAGTAACTCAAGTAGAGAGAACGAGATTTTTGGGGGACAAGGCTGGGGTAGGTGAAGTGGGATGTATTTTCTGCTTAACTTTAGGATCAGGGAATGCAAACCACTTGGTAATGCTTTATTTCTAACAGTGGGAAATGGAACAGGGTAAGTTGTGCAAGAAAACTTTTTTCATGAACAAGAGAACCTAAGAGGAAGGCTCAGTGGTTCTCAGTTCTGAAAACTGCCTTGTAAAACCTGAAGCACGTGAGAGGACAGGACTCGGTGAGGGATGGATGAGGAGAGGCAATGGGGTGGGCGCTGCACAGGGCCTTTGGACAAATGCTGGTGTCCACTCACACCCTGAAAGCGTTGGGGAACATCCGACAGGTGCGTGAGTGGGTGTTTCTGCAGGGCTGCCATCCTTAGATGTGCTGTGTGTGGTACCTTACTCCAGAAGGCGGCAATCATGTGTTCTTAAGTATGATTGACACCGCTGGAGTGGAGTAACACACAACGTGTACTACATATGTGATGACACTATGGGTTCTTTAGGGGTGTTGAGCTGCATGCAGACATGGCTACTTTGTCTAGAGTGAAGGTATGCCCCCTCCTCAGCCTTTTCAGTTCTCCTAGTGCTGGGTTACCTCAGGGAGCTCTCTTAGGTGACTTCTAAGAGACAAGACATAGCAACTGAGTTTCCTCCCCCACCAAAAGCCACTCAACGAGTTTCTTCTGGGACTCATATCCCCTTTCCTAAAATTGGAACAAGAGTTTCATTGTGGTCATTGTGTTTCTCTCTACCAGTGGAGTATATTTTCAGAACTTATTCGCAATCCCAAACCCCAAATCAGGTAACCTGTTTTCACCTATCAGCTCCCCCTACCATTTTCAAGGCTTCTCCATGAGTCCTTCCCAAATTTCGCTTGCTCTTCAGATCCCTACACTGCTGAAGCCCAAAGCTTATTGTGCCTCATATATTGTAGCTATTTCTTTCTTTGTGAGCCTAGAAAGTCCTCTTTCTTTTGAAAATATTTTTAAATCCTCTATAAATCACCAATTTATTAAGGATTATTCATAGTTTTCATAAAATTTTAATCTTTGATATTATTATTCTAAAAAATGGACATATCTTTTATTTTTGAGGGAAGAAGTGTCAGGGAGGATAAGCACCATACACCTGAATACTATCTTCTAAACTAGAGAGGTTTCTGGGGAGTATAAATTTTATATTTTAGTTTTGGGCAAAGGGAGATAACTTGCTGCCTCCCTTCTTTAATTCTGTTCAGGGAGTTGTGCTGAAAGAGGCTCCTTGTGTAATTTTGTCTGTATTAATAAGCTGTATATATATAAGCTTACTTAGAGTCTGAGGAAATTTTAGTTACCAAGAGGGGAAACTTGCTCTCTCTTGTCCGTTTTACCATGTCTACTGGTCATAGGCCTTTGATTGTGGTTTGATTTGGCTCTTCCTTCCCCCCTCCCCGTTATCTGGTTTTTTTTTTTCATGTGTGTTTTTGGGGATGCTCTTTTTTTTTATGTTTTACTAGCGGTATTTTGTTGACAATGTGTTTTTTATGTGTTTTCCTATTTTTATTTTGATTTATCAGTTTGCATAGTTGCTATTGTTTTGTTTTGTTTTAAAGCAACAGGGATATAAATCAGCCCCATACCCTAAAGCCTTCTCTGATTTCAGAGAGCAGCTCAAAGACAGAATATTCTTTTTGGGACACTGATCCTGAGAATTAGGCATTTTAAAAAAAATTAAGATACAATAAATTCTCCCTTTATGGTTTAGATTTCAAGAGGTTTTGATAAATGCATATAGTCTTGTATCCTCACAATGGTCATCATACAGAAGAGTGCCGTCACCCCCGAAATCCCATCATGTTGCCACTTGTATTTAACTGCACCCCAACCAAACCCCTGTTAACCATTGAACTGCATTCCATCTTTATATTTTGTCTTTTCCAGAATGTCATATAAATGAAATCATGCAGTATGTAGCTCTTAGGACTAGCTCCTCTCACTTAAGAAAATGCATTGAGAATCATTCACATTTGTGTGTGACTCACTAATTTGTTCTTATTTTTGATGAGTAGTGTTCCAGTCACAGGTGAAGAACATCTGGGTTGTT
>NW_004444015.1:2228059-2237143 GCF_000243295.1 Trichechus manatus latirostris
ATACATAATATATATATACATATATATATATGTATAGTCTCTATATTCCTATCTTAATGTGTCAAGGGAAATGCTGACATCTAGTATTGTGGGTTTCCAAATGGAAAAGTGCAAAAACATGCTCACAAAAACCCAGGGAAAGATTCATAAAATGCAGGAGCTGAAAGGAGTATATGGGAATCTGGAGGTGCCAAGCACATTTTCTGTCTTCTAGATCACTATTGGTCACTAAAATGAGCTTTTTTCAGTCTGGTGTCTCAGGAAGAAATCGGATTTCTGCTGTTTTCATCCCATCATCTACTGCCGATTATTCTCAACGTCTTTCCTTCCAGGATCCTGTATGTATTTACTACCTATTCTGAGGGTCTGGAGTTGAGGTAAGTAACTCAGGCAGAAGGACTCAGATCTTTGGGTGACAGGGCTGGGGTAGGTGAAATGGGATGTATTTTCTGCTTTAGGATCAGGAACTGCAAACCACTTGTTAATGCTTTATTTAAAATAATGGGAAAAGGAACAGGGTAAGTTGTGCAACGATATTTTCTCCATGAACAAGAGAACCTAGGAGGAAGGCTCAGTGGTTCTCAGTTCTGAGAACTGCCTTGTAAAACCTACAACACGTGAGAGGACAGGACTGGATGAGGGATGGATGAGGAGAGGCAATGGGGTGGGCGCTGCAAGGGGCCATTGTACAAATGCTGGTGTCCACTCACAGCCTGAAAGCATTGGGGGCCGTTTGACAGGTGCGTGAGTGGGTGTTTTTGCAGGGCTGCCATCCTTAAATGTGCTGTGTGTGGTACCTTACTCCAGAAGGTGGCAATCATGTGTTCTTAAGTATGATTGACACCGCTGGAGTGGAGTAACACACAACATGTACGACATATGTGATGACACTATGGGTTCTTTGGGGGTGTTGAGTTGCATGCAGAGAGGACTACTTTGTCTAGAGTGAAGGTATACTCCCTCCTCAGCCCGTTCACTTCTCTTAGCGCTGGGCTACGTCAGGGAACTCTCTTAGGTACCTTCTCAGAGGCAAGACCTAGCAACTGAGTTTCTTCCCCCACCAAGAGCCACTCATCTACTTTCTTCTGGGACTCATATCCCCTTTCCTAAAATTGGAACAAGATTTCAATTGTGGTCATGGTATTTTTCTCTTCCAGTGGAGTATGTTTTCAGAACTTATTCCCAAGCCCAACCCCCAAATCAGGGAACCTGTTTTCACCTATCAGCTCCCCTCACCATTTTCAAGTCTTCTCCATGAGTCCTTCCCCAATTTCCCTTGCTCTTCAGATCCCTACACTGTTGAAGCCCAAAGTCTTTTGTGCCTCATGTATTGTAGCTCTTTCTTTCTTTGTGGGCCTAGAAAATCCTCTTTCTTTTGAAAATATTTTTATATCTCAATAAGTCACCAATTTATGAAGGATTATTCATAGTTGTCATAAAATTTTAATCTTTGCTATTATTTTATCTTATTACTTCTAAAAAATGGACCTACCTTTTGTTTTTGAGAGAAGAAGTGTCAGGGAGGATAAGCACCATACACCTGTGTACCATCATCTGAACTAGAGAGTTTTCTGGGGCGTATAAATTTTACATTTTTGTTTTGGGCAAAGGAAAATAACTTGCTGCCTCCCTTCTGTAATTCTGTTCAGGGGGTTGTGCTGAAGGAGGCTCCTTGCGTAATTTTGTCTGTATTAATAAGCTGTATATATACAAGCTTGCTTAGAGTCTGAGGAAATTTTAGTTACCAAGAGGGGAAACTTGCTCTCTCTTGTCCGTTTTATCATGTCTACTGGTCATAGTTCTTTGATTGTGGTTTGATTTGCCTCTTCCTCCTCCTTCCCCATCTGTTATTTGGCTTGTTTTTTCCAAGAGTGTTTTTGGGGATGCTCTTTTTTTTTTAATGTTTTACTAGCGGTATTTTGTTGACAATGTGTTTTTTATGTGTTTTCTTATTTTTATTTTGATTTATCAGTTTGCATAGTTGCTATTGTTTTGTTTTGTTTTAAAGCAACAGGGACATAAAACAGCCCCATATCCCAAAGCCTTCTCTGACTTCAGAGAGCAGCTCAGAGGCAGAATTTTCTTCTCGGGACACTGATACTGAGAAATAGGCATTTTCAAAAAAAAAAAAAAAGATACAATAAGACTGTCCCTTTATGGTTTAGATTTCTATAGGTTTTGATAAATACATATAGTCTTGTATCCACCACAATGGTCATCATACAGAAGAGTGCCATCACCCCCCAAATCCCCCCATGTTGCCACTTGTATTCAACTGCACCCCAACCAAACCGCTGGTAATCATTGAACTGCTTTCCATCTTTATATTTTGTCTTTTCCAGAATGTCATATAAATGAAATCATGCAGTATGTAGCTCTTAGGACTAGCTCCTCTCACTTAAGAAAATGTATTGAGAATCATTCACATTTGTGTGTGACTCACTAATTTGTTCTTATTTTTGATGAGTAGTGTTCCAGTCACAGGTGAAGAACATCTGGGTTGTTTCCAGTTGTTGGTGATTATCAATAAAGCGGCTATAAATATTTGCATACAGGTGTATGTGTAAACATATATTTTATTTCACAGGTGTAAATATCCAGGACAAAGATTGCTGAGTCATATGGTAAGTGTATGTTTAAATTTAGATGACTCTGAAAAACAAACATTTGTTTTCCAGAATGAGGTGCTACTTTGCATGTCTGTAAACAAAATATCCAAGAGCCAGTTGCCCAAATCGTCACCAGCACTTTATAATGACAGGTTCTGTTTTGTATTTTTTCAGCCAGTCTATTTTGTATGTAGTTTTCTCTTATAATTGTTTTAATTTGCATTACCATATTGACTAATGATGTTGAGAATCTTTTCATATACTTATTTTCCACTCGTGCATCATCTTTGAAATGTCTGTTGAGATATTTTCTCATTTTTATTGTGTGTGTGTTATTATTGTTCAGAGTTTTTATATTTTCTGATTGCAAGCCCTTTGACGTGTGATTTTTAAGTATTATTTTCAGTCTGTGGTTCTTATTTTGATTATCTTAATAGTGCATTTTGCAGAGGAAAAGGTTTTAGGTCTGATGCAGTACAAATTGTCATTTTTAAAAACTTTCTGGATTATGCTTTTCATGCTACATCTAAGAATTTTTGGCCCTACTCCTATGGGTTGAATTGTATCCCCCCCAAAAATATATATTAAAGTCCTTCACCTACACCTGTGGATGTGATCTTGTTTGAAAATAGGGTTTTCTTTGTTATATTAATTAGGTCATATCAGTGTATGTTGGGTCCTAAACCTAATCACTTCTGAGTAACAAAAAGAGCCATATAGACACAGGGGAGATACAACATCTGAAAACAGACACACAGAGCAGATGCCTCGAAAGCCCAGGAGCATCAAGGATTATTGGTAACTACTAGAAGCTGAAATAGACAAAGAAGGACCTCCCTCTAGAGCCATGTCCTGAGTTTGGAGTTCTAGCCTCCGAAACTATGAGAAAATAAAATTTCTGTTCTTTAAGGCCACCCACTTGTGTATTTCTGTTATGGCAACACTAGGTAACTAAGACCTTACTCAGGGTCATGAAGATTTTCTTCTATAAGTTTTATATTTTTACATAATACGTTGAGGACTATGAACGCACTTTGGAACTCTTCTTTTGTGTGTGGGAGGACATATTATCTTTCCATTTGTGTTTGCAGATTTCATTTTGGTTTATGAATTTTATTCTTGTTTGGTCTTTATGTGTTGGTTGTTCATTTATATTTTGGTTTGTGTGTTCAGTTTTTGCTGTTTTGTTGTTTTATTTTTGTTGCTGTAGAGTTTTGCATCAATGAATTTATATTTGGCTTTTCTACGTTCCTTGCTATTGGTGTTTGATTTGTGTGTTATATATGTGCAGTTTAGAATTTGATATTTTTTTTTTTGGTGTTTGTTGTAGTTTTTATTGGGTTATTAATTATCTGATTTATGATTTGTGTTTTTATTTTTGTTGCTTGAAATTTGCTGTGCGTGTTAGGGGTTCTTTTGCTTATATTTGAGTTTGGGTTCATTCATTTTATTTATTTGTTTGTGAGCTTTTTTCTCTTAGCTGTTAGTCTCAGCTGAAATGTAGGAAGCTGTTAAAATGAATACTTCATGGTTACTGAGAGAGATGATGTGGATGAGTGTCATTTTAAGCTCTTGACAGTGAGGGAGGCCCCTCAGTGCTACGGGACAAGGGAAGGTCCATATTAAATGTCTCTCACCTCATTCTCTATCTCTGTCTCCATGGAAAGTAATTCAGCTAATTGCGTATTTTTATAAAGACACCTTCCTCCCTCTCCACAGACTTTTGCTTAACTCAGCTCCCTGGTTCTTAAAACATAAGCGGTTTTTGGGTCTGTGAATCTCTTTCACCTACTTACTTCCACTATCCCTCAGCTTCAGTTTTTAAAAGGAAAGACAGACCCTTAGCGGCCTGTCTCCAAATGACGAGGTTAGAAGAGATCCTCTTAACAATGAGAATTTTAGGATCAGTTGAGAAATTCAGGGCTTTGTTGTTGTTAGGGGCCATTGAGTTGGATCCAACTCATGGTGACCTTATGTAGAACAGGATGAACCATTGCTTGGTAAAATGCCATCTTAATGATTGTTGATATGTTTGAGCCCCTTGTTCTGGCTGTCGTGTCAATCCATCTCAGGGAGGGTTTCCCTTGTTTTCTCTGACTCTCTAGCGGAGAGGATGTCCTTTTCTAGGAATTGGTCTTTCCTGATGATGTGTCCAAAGTCAGCAAGACAAAATCTCACCATCCTTGTTCCTAAGGAGCATTCTGGCTATACTTCCTCCAAGACTGACTTGTTCATTCTTCTGGTAGTCCATGGTATTTTCAATATTCTTCCCCAACACCACAATTCAAATACATCAGTTCTTCTTCTGTCTTCCTTGTTCATAGTCCAGCTTTCACATGTATATGAAGCAATTGAAAAGACCATGGTCATACACACCTTAGTCATCAAAATGATATTTTTCCTTTTGAAAACTTAAAAGACGTCTTTTGCAGCAGATATGCCAATGCAATACATTGTTTGATTTCTTGACTGCTGCTTCCACTGCTGATAGGTAGGAAGAAAAGTGCACTCCAAGGCACTAGCCCATCTCTCTTGGGAATGACTCCAAGCAAGGTAGGTGATATGGCAATTTCGGAGGATAACCCTTCAGACAGAGATTGGACTGGACAGTGGGACATAAAGTGATACACATGAGGAGTGTGCCTCTTAGCTCAGGTAGATACAAGAGACTAAACGGGCAGCTTCTGTCTGGAGGTGAGATGGGAAGGCAGAGAGTGTTAGGAGCTGGTTGAATGGACATGAGTTATCAGGGGTGGAAAGGATGAGTGTGCTGTCACAGAAACGGGAGATCAATTAGGGTCACATAACAATGTATGTATAAATGTTTGCATGGGAAACTAACTTGAAATGTAAACTTCATTTAAACTACAAGAAAGAAAAAAAAGGTAAGTGATATGTATGCTCTCCAAGAACTTTGGAGAAAACACAATCATTGCCTTGTGAATCCTGGAACTACCTAAATTATCTCCCCTTCTCACTGGAGGTTGCTGTGTGCTTAACCTTGCTTCTTTTGTGGTTTTGGAGTTAAGGTACAGATCTCTGAACAAGGGACAAGGCAGACTGGGGCACAGAGGCATGGGGTATGTGTGTTGGGGGGAAGTTTTAGCTTTGATGGAAAGCAAACCATTTCTAATCTGCCATTTCTAACACCTTGAAAATCAACAGGAAAATGCTGATGAAGTTATTTCCAAGTCAAGGAAGAAAAAAAGGGAGGAAAGCTTGTTCTATCGGGGACCTCAAAACTAGCACATTAAAAATGCAGCTAATAAGGGATATTCACTGCAGGAGGGTCAGAGGAGGGCAATGGGGTGGCCATTCACATGCTGAAAATTATGTGTTGTATGAAAACTGCATGCGTGTTTTGCGTAGGGCCACCACCTTCAGCTGAGTGTAGTGCACTGCTCCAGAGGGTGTCATTCGCATAAACTAAAACATGACTGTCACCTTTTTGAGTAGAGTAATGCACATAATGTGCGATATGTGTGGTGGCTCTCTCAGGGATTGAGTCTACCTATTCCCTGGGGACCTCTTCCTTTAAATATAGATTTGCATTCTCTCTGGTTACCATATCAGTAGGGAATTAAGATAGACACTCATTGCCACTGAGCCGACTCCTACTCATAGCGCCCCTATCTCCATAAACTAGATGTATGATGTATTTACATTTTTATTTTAACTTTTTAAAGTTTTGTGTAGAGGCATGACACGATGAGAGAATCCACCTCTCAGAAGTTTTGAAAATCAGGAAATATTGCATTGACTTTTCTATCTGGCTTTTCATGAGTTGCCCATTCTTAACCCAGGGCAGAGAAGGAGGAGAGAGAAAGAGAAGAAAGGGAAGATAGCAAACAAGCACCAAGCCCTGGAGACCATCGTGGACTGAAGCACAACCTGGGAACCAACGGTGTAAATGATACATTCCTGTATTGGCAAAGGAATCTACCCTGACATCTCATCACCTCCCAAGTAAGCCCTTTTAAACCATGTCAAGGTGTTGAGTTGGCAACTGGTGTTTGTGGATTTTGTTGCCCATCTCCACACTGCCACATACCTCACCTCACTCAGAGCCAAGAGGAATTTTAAGCTGTAATGAGAGGAGGAGAATTTCTCTTCTTTATCTCCTAACATTGTTACTGGCGTTGTTGTTGCTATTTTGTGCCATCGATGTCCCAAACCACAAAAAAAGAAAACAAAGAATCACTTGCCACTGAGTTAATTGTGACTCACGGCGATCCCATGTATGCAGAATAGAACTGCTTCATAGAGTTTTCAAAGCTGTGACCTTTCGAAGCTGATCACCAGGCCTTTCTTCTGAGGTGACTCTGCGTGGGTTAACCATTTGTGCCACCGACGGACTCTTACTGGGGTACCACATGTACTTAATTCTTGCATTGTTCCCTCCTCTCCTACCAGCACTCTCAGCATTTCTACTTAACCACTGACTTTGGGAGAATGAAGACTAGTTTTTCATGCACCAGCCATATTAAGTTGAAACTCAGAAGAACAATGCAGGCAAGTATTCTAAGTCCCAGAGGAAAAGGGAAAGGGAGGAAAGCTTATTCCCTCCCAGTCCTGAAGTCTGTCCATCTAATGCAAATGGGTGGAGGGGATGCTCACTCAGGGAGGGGTGAACGAGACAGGAGAGAGGGTTCATCTTGCTGGTCCTGCATGGAGGAGAGTGTTGGGGCGATGATTGAAATGGTGTGGTGGCGGGTGTTGGGTTTGGGCAGGATTGCCACCTCCAGCCAAGCTGTGTGCAGTGCTCCACTTAAGGAGGTGCCATTCAAGTGGATAGAGATATGAATGGCATTTCTTTGAGTGAAGTAATGTATGACACAGACGACACAGGTGGGGACCCTGGGAGAAGGGATGTGGCTACCAGCACACAGATGCCCTGCCTTGAATTGAGGTACATCCGAGGACCCTTTTAACAGCCTTCTATGGGGTAAAACCTGGGGCATGGGTCCCTAGGAAACCTTCACCTATATGTCCTTGAGGGTTTATATCACTTTGTCCAAAAAGAGCCTGAGTATATGGGACCAACAGCATGCAGTGTGGTCATGGGCCCCCTCTAGTCTTCTTGTTTAGTTTCCTCTGTTGAGAACCAAATTTCTCCCTTTTTCAAAAATTCACCTTTAATCTTATTTGAAGTCATCAGATTATTAGAGTTTAAGCATGGTTAAGCTAATTTTGGCTCTGTTAGTTTCTTTGACAGTTTTAATTCTTATTTATTGATTAGTTATTTTTGTGGGTTTATACATTTTTTTCTTAGTTTTATATGAAGGATGGATGGACAAGAAGGAACCACAGTTCAGGACTCTCGACAATGAGGTGGCATTTCCTAGGTCTTAGGCGTAAATAATAGGTACAGGTGTCATGCCATGTGTGGGGTGATGTCATGAATTCTGCATTGGAAATTGAGCATTTTCAGCGCCTTCATCCATGCTGTGTGCAGTGCCTTACTCAGGAAAGCGTTGTTTGTATAGATGATATATGAATGGCGCCTTTCTGAGTAGAGTAATGTGCAACATAAACAACTTTTGCAGTAGTCTTGGGGATGGAGGTTGGAGCTGCAGGCACAAAACTTTACTACCTGATCCCATGTACCTACCCCTCAGTGTTGGGCCACCTCAGAGAACTCTGTAGCACCGCTTGAGAGACCTGATCTAGAACCTGCTGATCCCTGAGAAAATTCTCACTTGTAGGGCTCTCAGAAAAAGATTAACCAGATTGGGAACCAAATTTGGGGTAAGAACACATCTTTTCTCTCTTCCACCTTGTCTTAAGCTGGGTTCTCGAGAGACGCAAAACCAGTGAAGTGTGTGTCTGTGTGTGTGTGTGCGTGTGTGTGTGTGTTTGTGTGTGTATATACACAGAGTGAGAGAGAGAGAGATTTATCTCAAGGAAATGGCTCACATGGTTGTAGAAGCTGGCAAGTCCCACGTCTGTGGGTCAGGTGTCAGGCTTGAGGCTTCTCCTAACTCACAAAGCTGCAGGGACTGACATACCTGATTGGCAGGTAAGACAGTAGTCCACTGGCTCACAGGCTACAGAGGCTAATGGATCCCAAGATCAGCAGGTAAGCTGCTAGCTAAAGTCCCAAGCACCAGAGGTCAGATTATGACAAGCCAGATGCAGTATACAGAGCCAGCAAAAGGCAGAGAGTGAGAACCCAGATGTAAATCCATCCACCTACAGTCACCTGATCTTCGACAAGCGCCCAAAATCCAACAAATGGGGAAAAGACAGTCTTTTTAACAAATTGTGCTGGCAAAACTCGATATCCATCTGCAAAAAAATGAAACAGGACCCATACCTCACGTCATATACAAAAACTAATTCAAAATGGATCAAAGACCTAAATATAAAGCCTAAAAGTATAAAGTTCATAGAATACAAAATCGGACCAACCCTACAGGTCTTAATAGATGGCATTAACAAGATACAAACCATAACAATCAACACACAAACCCCA
>NW_004444015.1:2237868-2238969 GCF_000243295.1 Trichechus manatus latirostris
CATCTTATAACATGGATGAAACTGGAGGACATTATGCTGAGTGAAATAAGTCAATCACAAAAGGACAAATATTGTATGAGACCTCTATTGTAAGAACCCATGAAAAAGTTCACACACAAAAAGTAACAATCTTTGTCATTTACCAGGGCTGGGAGAGGTGGGGGGCGGAATACTAAATAGGAAATAGATAAGTGGTATCTTGGGTGAAGGATGAGACCGTACACAATACTGGGGAAACCAGCACAACTTGTACAAGGAAAGGTCATGGAAGCCCCATAGACACATCCAAACTCCCTGAGGAACTGAATTGCTGGGCAGAGGGCTGTGGGGACCATTGTCTCTGGGAACATCTAGCTCAATTAGCGTAACACAGTTGATAAAGGCAATGTTCTACATTCTACCTTGATGAGTAGTGTCTGGGGTCTTAAAAGCCTGTGAGCAGCCATCAAAGATACTCCACTGGTCTCATCCCTTCTGGAGCAAGGGAGAGTGAAGAGAACAGGCTACAAGGAAAAGATTAGTCCAAAGGACTAATGGACCACAGCTACCAAGGCCTCCACCAGACTGAGTCTAGTACAGCTAGATGGTGCCCGGCTACCACCACTGACTGCTCTGACGAAGATCACAACAGAGGGTTCTGGACAGAGCTGGAGAAGGATGTAGAACAAAATTCTAACTCACAAGAAAAAGACAAGATTTACTGGCGTAAAGGAGAGTAGAGAAACCCCAAGAGTATGACCCCCAGACACCCTTTTAGCTCGGTGGTGAAGTCACTTCTGAGGTTCACAGTTCAGCCGGGGAGTGGACAGCCCCATAAAACCAAATGGGACTAATGAGGCACAGCAGTCCAGGGACAAGGACTAGAAGGAATAAGGGGACAGGAAAGCTGGTGATAGGGAACCCAAGGTTGAGTAAGGATAGTGGTGATATGTTGTGAGGTTGTTAACCATTGTCATAGGGCAAGATGTATACTAACTGTTAAATGAGAAACTCTTTCGTTCTGTAAAACTTCATCTAAAGTGAGAATAGCAGCACAATTGGAAGAGCGTAGTCGATGTCACTGAACTGTGCATGTAGAAATTTTTGAAATGGTGTATCTTT
>NW_004444015.1:2239087-2260411 GCF_000243295.1 Trichechus manatus latirostris
AAAAAAAAAAAAAAAAGGCAGGGAGCTTTGCCAGAATGTTGATATAGAATAATGCAGGCAAGGATTATTCACCTATGAGGAGGACAAAAGCAGAAAAATTTATTTTTTCTCAGTCTGGAAATGTGTATGTTAAATACATAGGCTGTAAGGCAACACTCACTCAGGGAAGAATGAGAAAAGAAGGACACTGGGGTAGAAGTTGCATAAGTCTCTTGTATAAGTCTTGGTAGCTACACAAACGAAGGATGTTGTGAAGGTTTGAATGAAACCTGCGTGGATGGAGAGCATTTGGTTTGGGCTACCACATTTACCATTCAGTGTGCAGTGCCTTTCACAAGAAGGTGTCATTCACATAGACTAAAATATGGCTGACGCCTTTTTGTGAAGAGTAATGTACAACATGTGCAGCGTATGTGGTGTCTTAGATGGAAGTGGAACTGGAAGCATAGAGCTGTTTTTTTTTTTTTTTTTTTTTTTTTGAGTCCAGGCATTCACCCTTCAGTGCTGGGCCACCTCAATGAACTTTTTGTACTTTCTAATAGACCATATATAGGAGCTATGAGCTCCTGGTTAAACCCTTTCATTTAGGTTTTTCAAAAGTTATGAAGATGACTAAATTCCAGGCAATGTGTTATTCTGTTGTTCATGAGGTCGCCATGAGTCCAAACTGACATGACAACAACTATCAATAACAACGTTTCCTTCCTAATTCCGGAGATGGAATACTTGTGAACTATGTAAAATGTCTAAGTTTGATCACAGTCAATTCATAGAAGGTAGATGGAAATTCATGGCTTGATAAATAAAAATACTGAGGCCCAGGAAGAGGGGAATTCCATGTTTTTGTATGGCTGTCAAGCTGAGAATGGTTTTTAAAGTTTTAAATGGCTGGGAGGGGGAAGAACAATTTTCTGTGATATAGAAAAAATTATATGAAATTCAAATTTTAGTGTTCATTAAAAAGTTTTATTGAAACAGTGATGGCCATTCATTTATAAAATGTCTGTGGTTGAAATCATGGAAAAATAGCAAAGTCGGATTCATAGTCTACAAAGCCTAAAATATTTACCATCTGACTCTTTAGAGAAAAAAATTCCCTCACCCCTCTTCTAGTAGCTTCAGATCAAGCTTATCTAATTTGAGAATCAAATGAAAACAAAGCAAGTTTACCGCATACTTTGTTTCAGAAACTGTATTAATATACTAGCGTTGTTGATGTTGTTAAGTGTCGTTGAGTCGGTTCCAACTCTTAGCGACACTACGTACAACAGAATGAAACACTGTCCGGTCCTGCGCCATCCTCATGATCATTGCTTCAGCCCGTTGTTGCACTCCATCATTGCAATCCATCTTATTGATTGTCTTCCTCTTTTTCCCCAACCCTCTACTTTACCAGGCATGATGTGCTTCTTCAGGGACTGATCACTCCTGATAACATATCCAGAAGAACAAACTAACAAATCTGTCTTGGAAGAAGTACAACCAGAATGCCCCTTAGAAGCAAGGATGGCGAGACTTCATCTCACATACTTTGGATACGTTATTAGGAAGGACCAGTCCCTGGAGAAGGACGTCATGCTTGGTAAAATAGAGGGTCAGAGAAAAAGTGGAAGACCCTCAACAAGATAGATTGACACAGAGACGGCAACAATGAGCTCAAACATAGCAACAATTATGAGGATGGCAAAGGACCAGGAGTGTTTTGTTCTTTTGTACACAGAGTCACTATGAGTGGAAACCAACTCGATGGCACCTAACAACAACAACAACATGTACTAAACACTATGTTTTACAGGCTTTATATTATTTATCCATTATAAGCACCTAATGAATTTGGTACTGTTATACAATTTAATGATTAGCATGGGTAAATAGAATCATAGAGGTAAATCAACCAATGTTCTGAGGCTAATAAGTAGCAAAGACAAGTCTTAAAGTCAGATCTATCTGATTCCAAAAACGATACTGTGAAATAGCATGGCATTTTCCTTGTCTTTTAACAACTAAATATGTTTTTTGTCTCATCATTTTTTTCCTTCTACCATTTTTCTTTTTAGTTAACATAATTGCCTTGTGAAAATTTTAATAAAAAGTATCAACTACTTTCTGTACCAAAAGTGAAATCAACAGAATGATTAGAGTTCTAAGACTTTTCCAACAATATACTTTTGTACATACAATTAAAATTGAGTAAAACATGACTGTTTTCTTTGAAATGATCCTTTGAATTTCATTTGGTCTAATTCTACAATGTGGAGATAGAAAAGAAACTTCCCTGGAATCATCATAGTTGAGAAGTGATAACAGTTATTCGAGTTTCCTGTCCCATTTATTTTATGAAGGACTAGTCACAACTCAACCTGACTAGAAAGTGAATTAGAACACTAAAGCCTTTATCATTTTTGTATGATTTTGTTAAACTGGTTTCATTTTATGAAAAGTCATTTGGTTAGAAATGACTTCAGTTACTCATTTTTAACCCGTGTTAACGGGCTCATCTTTGGTAGTGCCGAATGTCAGCCAGCATGCCTACAAAATCATCCAGCGAATTTTAGAAGTCTCCAGAAGATACACCACAGGTATTCCTGAAAAAGTCCTATAACTGATCATATGATATTCATCTTTTTTTAAAATTATTATTAATAAGATTAATGGAAAAACCTCACATAGAAAACACCTATGAATACATCTGACTTGTAGGATCTAGATAATAATACATTCTTAAGTATGAAGATGTGATTTTATAAACAGACTTATTATCCCAGATTCAGACTACAAATTCAGAGCCTGACATACAGTAGGCATTCAAAAATGCCTTGATGTTTTTCTTATCATCATCATCATCACCACACACATTTGTACAGTGTGTTTCAATTAGGTTTCCCTAAAATAAAAGCACATTCCAGATCTCGATGACATTACACCAAGACCACCATAAAATGGGTTTTGGGTGTTTTCAAATTCTATGATAGGGCACAGGGTTTAGAAACAGCCCCAGACCTCTAGCCACACATTCCTGGTATTTAACCTCTGCAACAGGAAGCTGGAGCACTGATCAGATGAGAAATGCTGATGGCAAACTACTCCCAGAAAATTACCATAACCCTTGACTGGGAGCTAATGGGAGAGGGAATGCCATATTGTTGAGGACACTCTCCCACTCTTCTCAATTCCTCAATCACCAGCCTCTGGCATCCATTCAGTATATATAGTCTCTATATTCCTATCTTAATGTGT
Source organism: Trichechus manatus latirostris (assembly GCF_000243295.1). NCBI lineage: Eukaryota > Metazoa > Chordata > Mammalia > Sirenia > Trichechidae > Trichechus > Trichechus manatus. Next base: position 2,242,325 of record NW_004444015.1, read on the forward strand.
CAAGGGAAATGCCGACATCTAGTATTGTGTGTTTCCAAATGGAAAAGTGCAAAAACATGCTCACGAAAACCCAGGGAAAGATTCAGAAAACGCAGGAAATGAAAGGAGTATATGGGAATCTCGAGGTGCCAAGCACATTTTCTGTCTTCTAGATCACTATTCTTAACTAAAATGAACTTTTTCATTTCAGAATCTGAGGAAGAAATGAGATTTCTGCTCTTGTCATCCCATCATCTACTACTGATTATTCTCACCGTCGATGCTTCCAGGATCCAGTATGTAGTTAGTACTTGTGCTGAGGGTCTGGAGTCGAGGTAAGTAACTCAAGTAGAGAGAACGAGATTTTTGGGGGACAAGGCTGGGGTAGGTGAAGTGGGATGTATTTTCTGCTTAACTTTAGGATCAGGGAATGCAAACCACTTGGTAATGCTTTATTTCTAACAGTGGGAAATGGAACAGGGTAAGTTGTGCAAGAAAACTTTTTTCATGAACAAGAGAACCTAAGAGGAAGGCTCAGTGGTTCTCAGTTCTGAAAACTGCCTTGTAAAACCTGAAGCACGTGAGAGGACAGGACTCGGTGAGGGATGGATGAGGAGAGGCAATGGGGTGGGCGCTGCACAGGGCCTTTGGACAAATGCTGGTGTCCACTCACACCCTGAAAGCGTTGGGGAACATCCGACAGGTGCGTGAGTGGGTGTTTCTGCAGGGCTGCCATCCTTAGATGTGCTGTGTGTGGTACCTTACTCCAGAAGGCGGCAATCATGTGTTCTTAAGTATGATTGACACCGCTGGAGTGGAGTAACACACAACGTGTACTACATATGTGATGACACTATGGGTTCTTTAGGGGTGTTGAGCTGCATGCAGACATGGCTACTTTGTCTAGAGTGAAGGTATGCCCCCTCCTCAGCCTTTTCAGTTCTCCTAGTGCTGGGTTACCTCAGGGAGCTCTCTTAGGTGACTTCTAAGAGACAAGACATAGCAACTGAGTTTCCTCCCCCACCAAAAGCCACTCAACGAGTTTCTTCTGGGACTCATATCCCCTTTCCTAAAATTGGAACAAGAGTTTCATTGTGGTCATTGTGTTTCTCTCTACCAGTGGAGTATATTTTCAGAACTTATTCGCAATCCCAAACCCCAAATCAGGTAACCTGTTTTCACCTATCAGCTCCCCCTACCATTTTCAAGGCTTCTCCATGAGTCCTTCCCAAATTTCGCTTGCTCTTCAGATCCCTACACTGCTGAAGCCCAAAGCTTATTGTGCCTCATATATTGTAGCTATTTCTTTCTTTGTGAGCCTAGAAAGTCCTCTTTCTTTTGAAAATATTTTTAAATCCTCTATAAATCACCAATTTATTAAGGATTATTCATAGTTTTCATAAAATTTTAATCTTTGATATTATTATTCTAAAAAATGGACATATCTTTTATTTTTGAGGGAAGAAGTGTCAGGGAGGATAAGCACCATACACCTGAATACTATCTTCTAAACTAGAGAGGTTTCTGGGGAGTATAAATTTTATATTTTAGTTTTGGGCAAAGGGAGATAACTTGCTGCCTCCCTTCTTTAATTCTGTTCAGGGAGTTGTGCTGAAAGAGGCTCCTTGTGTAATTTTGTCTGTATTAATAAGCTGTATATATATAAGCTTACTTAGAGTCTGAGGAAATTTTAGTTACCAAGAGGGGAAACTTGCTCTCTCTTGTCCGTTTTACCATGTCTACTGGTCATAGGCCTTTGATTGTGGTTTGATTTGGCTCTTCCTTCCCCCCTCCCCGTTATCTGGTTTTTTTTTTTCATGTGTGTTTTTGGGGATGCTCTTTTTTTTTATGTTTTACTAGCGGTATTTTGTTGACAATGTGTTTTTTATGTGTTTTCCTATTTTTATTTTGATTTATCAGTTTGCATAGTTGCTATTGTTTTGTTTTGTTTTAAAGCAACAGGGATATAAATCAGCCCCATACCCTAAAGCCTTCTCTGATTTCAGAGAGCAGCTCAAAGACAGAATATTCTTTTTGGGACACTGATCCTGAGAATTAGGCATTTTAAAAAAAATTAAGATACAATAAATTCTCCCTTTATGGTTTAGATTTCAAGAGGTTTTGATAAATGCATATAGTCTTGTATCCTCACAATGGTCATCATACAGAAGAGTGCCGTCACCCCCGAAATCCCATCATGTTGCCACTTGTATTTAACTGCACCCCAACCAAACCCCTGTTAACCATTGAACTGCATTCCATCTTTATATTTTGTCTTTTCCAGAATGTCATATAAATGAAATCATGCAGTATGTAGCTCTTAGGACTAGCTCCTCTCACTTAAGAAAATGCATTGAGAATCATTCACATTTGTGTGTGACTCACTAATTTGTTCTTATTTTTGATGAATAGTGTTCCAGTCACAGCTGAAGAACATCTGGGTTGTTTCCAGTTGTTGGTGATTATCAATAAAGCTGCTATAAATATTTACATACAGGTGTATGTGTGAACATATATTTTATTTCACAGGTGTAAATATCCAGGAGAAACTTTGCTGAGTCATATTTTAAGTGCATGTTTAAATTCAGAAGAATATGAAAAGCAAACACCTGTTTTCCAGAATGAGGTGCTACTTTGCAGTTCTGTAAACAAAATATCCAAGAGCCAGTTGCCCAAATCGTCACCAGCACTTTGTAATGACAGGTTCTGTTTTGTATTTTTTCAGCCAGTCTATTTTGTATGTAGTTTTCTCTTATAATTGTTTTAATTTGCATTACCTTTTTGACTAATGATGTTGAGCATCTTTTCATATACTTATTTTCCACTCGTGCATCATCTTTGAAATGTCTGTTGAGATATTTTCTCATTTTATTGTATGTTCTTATTATTGTTCAGAGTTTTTATATTTTCTGATTGCAAGTCCTTTGACATGTGATTTTGTAAATATTATTCTCAGTCTGTGGTTCTTATTTTGATTATTTTAATAGTGCATTTTGCAGAGGAAAAGGTTTTAGTTCTGATACAGTACAAATTGTCATTTTTAAAAATTTTGTGGATTATGCTTGTCATGCCACATCTAAGACTTTTGACCCTACTCTTATGGGTTGAATCGTATCCCCCCCAAAAATATGTATTAAAGTCCTGACCCCTACACCTGTGGATGTGATCTTGTTTGAAAATAGGGTTTTCTTTCTTATATTAATTAGGTCATATCAGTGTATGTTGGGTCCTAAACCTAATCACTTCTGAGTAACAAAAAGAGCCATATAGACACAGGGGAAATACAACATCTGAAAATAGACACACAGAGCAGATGCCTCGAAAGCCCAGGAGCATCAAGGATTACTGGTAACTACTAGAATCTGAAATAGATAAAGAAGGACCTCCCTTTAGAGCCATGTCCTGAGTTTGGACTTCTAGCCTCCTGAACTGTGAGAAAATAAAATTTCTGTTCTTTAAAGCCACCCACTTGTGTATTTCTGTTATGGCAACACTAGGTAACTAAGACCTTACTCCGGGTCACGAAGATTTTTTCCTCTTTTGTAAGTTTTATATTTTTACATAATACATTGAGGACTATGAGTGCACTTTGGAACTCTTCTTTTGTGTGTGGGAGGACATATTATCTTTCCATTTGTGTTTTCAGATTTCATTTTGGTTTATGAATTTTATTCTTGCTTGGTCTTAATGTGTTTGTTGTTCATTTATATTTTGGTTTGTGTGTTCACTTTTTGTTGGTTTGTTCTTTTATTTTTGTTGCTGTAGAGTTTGCATGAATGAATTTATCTTTGGCTTTTCTAAGTTCCTTGTGATTGGTGTTTGATTTGTGTGTTATATATGTGCAGTTTAGAATTTGAGATTTTTTTTTTTAATGTGTGTTGTAATTTTTATTGGCTTATTCTCTCTGTGGTGTGATTATCTGATTCATGATTTGTGTTTGTATTTTTGTTGGTTGAAATTTGCTTTGTGTGTGTTAGGAGTTCTTTTGCTTGTATTTGGGTTTGGGTTCATTCATTTTATTTATTTGTTTATTAGTTTTTTTTCTCTTAGCCATTAGTCTCAGCTATCTCTGAAATGTAGGAAGCTGTTAAAATGAATACTTTGTGGTTACTGAGAGGGAGGATGTGGAGAAGCATCAGTGCTAGAGGACTTGCGAAGGTCCAGATTAAATGTCTCTCACCTCATTCTCTATCTCTCTCTCCATGGAAAGTAATTTAACTAACTGTGTATTTTCCTAAATACACCTTCCTCCCTCTCCACAGACTTTTGCTTAACTCAGCTCCCTGGTTCTTGAAACAGAAATGGTTTTTGGGTCTGTGAACCTTTTTAACCTACTTACTTCCGCTATCTTTCAGCTTCAGTTTTTAAAGGGAAAAACAGACCGTTGGAGGCCTGTATCCAAATGACGAGGTTAGGAGAGATCATCTCAACAATGAGAATTTTAGGATCAGCTGAGAAAATTCAGGGCTTTGTTGTTGTTAGCTGCCATTGAGTTGGATCGAAATCATGGTGACCTTATGTAGAACAGGATGAACCATTGCTTGGTACTATGCCATCTTCATGATTGTTGATATGTTTGAGCCCCTTGTTCTGGCTGTCATGTCAATCCATCTCAGGGAGGGTTTCCCTGGTTTTCACTGACTCTCTAATTTACCGGAGAGGATGTCCTTTTCTAGGAATTGGTCTTTCCTGGTGATGTGTCCAAAGTCAGCAAGACAAAATCTCACTATCCTTGTTCCTAAGGAGCTTTCCGGTTGTACTTCCTCCAAGACTGATTTGTTCATTCTTCTGGTAGTCCATGGTATAGTCAATATTCCTCCCCAACACCACAATTCAAATACATCAATTCTTCTGTCTTCCTTGTTCATTATCCAGCTTTCGCATGTTTATGAAGCAATTGAAAAGACCAAGGTCAGGCACACCTTAGTCATCAAAATGATATTTTTCCTTTTGAAAACTTCAAAAAGGTGTTTTGCAGCAGATTTTCCCAATGCAATACATTGTTTGATAGCTTGAGTGCTGATTCCACTGTTGATAGATAGGAAGAAAAGTGCACTCCTAGGCTCTAGCCCATCTCTCTTGGGAATGACTCCAAGCAAGGTAAGTGATATGACAATTTCCGAGGCCAACTCTTCAGACAAGGATTGGACTGGACAGTGGGACATAAAGTGCTACACGTGAGGAATGTGCCTCTTAACACAATTGGATACAAGAGACTAAACAAGCAGACAGAAGAGACTAAACGAGCAGCTTCTGTCTGGAGGTGAGATGGGAAGGCAGAGAGGGTTAGGAGCTGGTTGAATGGAAATGGGTTATCAGGACTGGAAAGGAGGAGTGTGCTGTCACAGTAAGGGGAGAGCAATTAGGGTCATATAACAATGTACGTATAAATTTTTGCATGGGAGACTAACTTGAAATGTAAACTTCATTTAAACTACAACCATGAAAAAAAAGAAAAAAAAAGGTAAATGATATGTATGCTCTTCAGGGTCAGAGGAAGGCAATGGGGTGGCCTTTCACATGCTGAAAATTATACGTTGTATGAAAACTGCATGGGTGTCTTGGCGTAGGGCCACCACCTTCAGCTGAGTGTAATGTACTGCTCCAGAGGGTGTCATTCACATAAACTAAAACATAACTGTCACCTTTTTGAGTAGAGTAATGCGCATAATGTACGATATGTGTGGTGGCTCTCTCAGGGATTGAATCTACCTATTTCCTTGGGACCTCTTCCTTTAAATATTGATTTGCATTCTCTCTGGTTACCATATCAGTAGGGAATTAAGATAAAAACCCGTTGTCACTGAGTCGACTCCTACTCATAGCGACCCTATATATATACACTAGATCTATGATCTGTTTACATTTTTATTTTAACATTTTAAGTTTTGTGTAGAGGGATGACACAATGAGAGAATCCACCTCTCAGAAGTTTTGAAAGTAAAGAAATATTGCATTGACTTTTCTATCTTGCTTTTCATGAGTTACCCATTCTTAACCCACAGCAGAGAAGGAGGAGAGAGATCGAGAAGAAAGGGAAGATGGCAAAAAAGCACCAAGCCCTGGAGACCATCGTGGACTGGAGCACAACCTGGGAAGCAACGGTGTAAATGTTACATTCTCGTATTGGCAAAGGGATCTACCCTGACATCTCATCACCTCCCAAGTAAGCCCTTTTAAACCATGTCAAGGTGTTGAGCTGGCAACTGGTGTTTGCGGATTTTGTTGCCCATCTCCACACTGCCACATACCTCACCTCACTGAGAGCCAGGAGGAATTTTAGGCTGTAATGAGAGGAGAGGAATTTCTCTTCTTTATCTCTTATCATTGTTACTGGGGATGTTGTTGCTATTTAGTGCCATTGAAGTACCAAACCAAAAAAAAAAAAAAAAACTTGCCATTGAGTTGACTCTGACACACGGCGACCCCATGTATACAGAATAGAATTGCTTCGAAGAGTTTTCAAAGCTGTGACCTTTCCGAAGCAAATCACCAGGCCTTTCTTCTGAGGTGACTCTGGGTGGATTAACCATTTGTGTAACTCAGGGACTCCTAATGGGGTACCACATGTACTTAATTCTCACAGGGTTCCTAGCTCTCCGTCCTGCACTCTCAGCATTTCTATTTAACAACTGACTTGTGGGGAATGAAAACTAGTTATTCATGCACCAGCCAGATTAAGAAACTCGGAAGAACAATGCAGGCAAGTATTCTAAGTCCCAGAGGAAAAGGGAAGGAGAGGAAAGCTTATTCCCGCCCAGTCCTGAAGTCTGTCCATCTAATGCAAATGTGTGGAGGGGATGCGCACTTGGGGAGGGGTGAAGAAGGCAGGAGAGAGGATGGTGGGTCCATCTTTCTGGTCCCGCATGGAGGAGAGTGTTGGGGCGATGATTGAAATGTGTGGTGGTGGGTGTTGGGGTTGGGCAGGATTGCCACCTCCAGCCAAGCTTTGTGCAGTGCTCCACTTGAGGAGGTGCCATTCAAGTGGATAGAGATATGAATGGCATTTCTTTGAGTGAAGTAATGCATGACACAGACGACACAGGTGGGGACCCTGGGAGAAGGGATGTGGCTACCGGCACACAGATGCCCTACCTTGAATTGAGGTAAATCCGGGGACCCTTTTAAAAGCCTTCTGTGGGATAAAACCTAGGACATAGGGGCCCCTGGGAAACCTTCACATGTCCTTGAGGGTTTATATCACTTTGTCCAAAAGGGGCCTGAGTATATGGGACCACAACTTGCAGTGTGGTCATGGGGGCCCTCTAGCCTTCTTATTTAGTTTCCTCTGTGCAGAACAAATTTCTCCCTTTTTCAAAAATTCACCTTTAATCTGATTTGTAGTCATCAGAATATTAGGGGTTAAGCATGGTTAAGCTAGATTTGGCTCTGTTAGTTTCTTTTACAGTTTTAATTCCTGTTTATTGATTAGTTATTTTTGTGGGTTTATTCATTTATTTCTTAGTTTTATACGAAGGATGGATGGACAACAAAGAACCAGATTTCAGGACTCTCGACAATGAGGTGGCATTTCCTAGGTCTTGTGGATAAATCCTGGGTACAGTTGTCATGCCATGTGTGTGGGGATGTCATGAATTCTGCATTGGAAATTGGGCATTTTCAGCAGCTTCATCCATGCTGTGTGCAGTGCCCTACTCAGAAAGCGTTGTTCGTACAGATGATATATGAATGAAGCCTTTCTGAGTAGAGTAATGCGCAACATAAACAACGTTTATGGTGGTCTTGAGGTTGGGGGTTGGAAGTGCAGGCACAAAGCTTTACTCTCTGATTCCAGGTAGCTACCCCTCAGTTTTGGGTCACCTCAGAGAACTTTGAAGCGTGTCTTGAGAGTCCTGATCTAGAACCTGATGGTCCCTGAGAAAATTCTCACTTGTAGGGTTCTCAGAGAAAGATTAACCAGATTGGGAACCAAATTTGGGGTAGGAACACGTCTTTTCTCTCTTCCACCTTGTCTTAAGCTGGGTTCTCTAGAGAAGCAAAACCAGTGAAGTGTGTGTGTATGTATATATAGAGACAGAGTGAGAGAGAGAGAGATTTTTCTCAAGGAAATGGCTCACATGGTTACAGAGGCTGGCTAGTCCCATGTCTGTGGGTCAGGCATCAGACTGGAGGCTTCTCCTAACTCACATAGCTGCAGGTGCTGAAGAAGCTGGTTGGCAGGTGAGACAGCAGGCCACTGGCTCACAGGCTACAGAGGCTAACGGATCCTAAGACCAGCAGGTAAGCTGCTAGCTCAAGTCCCAAGAACCAGAGGTCAGATTATGACAAGCCAGATGCAGTATTCAGAGCCAGCAAAAGGCAGCAAGCTTTGCCAGAATATTCATATATATTGGGTGCAGGCCACAACCCCCAAGGAAACTCCTCCTATAACTGATTGGCTTCTCATAGCGGATCTCATCATGGAGATGATTACACTATATCAGATCTCATCATGCAGGTGATTATATTATGGAAAAGCAATCTGTCCAATGTCTGCCAAACTGCATCATTACATAACTGCCAAATCACTGAGAATCATGGCCCAGCCAGGTTGACACATAACCTTAACCATCCCATACCTCTTAGTTTTTCCTCTCTGCACAATCCAAATATACCTCCTGCCCTCAAAATCCATGAAAAATTTACCCTTATCTGCTTTTTTCACAGTCTTCAAGTCTTCTTTTTTAGAGTGTCTAAACTCCCAAACCATGATCTTCTCAATCTTCTCAATCTTCTCATATGCATGTGTAAGTGAGACAATGAACAAGGAAGACCAAAGAAGAACTGATACATTTGAATTGTGGTGTTGATGAAGAATATTGACTATACTGTGGACTGCCAGAAGAATTAACCAATCAGTCTTCGAAGAAATACAACCAGAATGCTCCCTAGAAGTGAGGATGGTGAGACTTCAACTTGGTTACTTTGGACCCATCATCAGGAAAGACCAATCGCTAGAAAAAGACACCGTGTTTGGTAAAATAGAGGAAACCGTCCATGAGATAGATTATTGCAACAGCCACAACAATGGATTCAAACACACCAGTCATCATGAAGATGATGCAGGACTGGGCAACATTTCATTCTGTTGTCCATAAGGTTGCCATGAGTTGGAGCTGACTCAGGGTAACTAACACAACAAAACACCTTCTTGCTGCAGATCTCTCCCAGGCTGAAACTCCACCTCAAGGCTTAGGTGTTCCCCATACCTTTGAATATTCCTGTCTATCCTCCCTGATGTCATCATATCAGTAGGGGTTAAGGTGGTACCCAAATCTTGCTCTCAATTAGACTCTTTAAGCTTTTTTTCATTTTTAGCTGATTGCTTTATAAATTTTATGTGAAAGGATGAGGTGATGAGACTATCCATCTCTCAGTCCACTTGAAATTTAGAAAATATCCCACTGGCTCTTCTCTTTCCATGTTTTGGGCAGTGGCGTCATTAGGGGGATGCAGGTGGTGTGGATCACACTGGCTGATGTTGTCAGAGGGGGTGACACCAAAATGATTGTTTATAAAATTTTTGTGCAGTGTTTCAGCAGAAATTTATTATTTTTAATAAAAATATCCCTGTAGTTAGTTAAAACAACAACAAAAAATTTCATAAGCCCTGCTTACGTGTATCGATATACCTACAAGGCTAAAATTCTATGCTAATTTACTTTTTGAACCTTTTAAGGCCCTCCAGTCAGAGCTGTCTTTATTACACAATCACAGTGCCACTTCAAATCATGTGGTTTCCTCTGCACGCGCTACAAGCAGGTGCTGCTGTTTTCCTTGTGGCCCGTGTTTTAATAGTTGCTGTTTTTGTCAAATTTTGTGGTATTTTATCTACAATATTGTAGCAATTCGCATCGGGGGGTGACATTCTGAGTTATTGTACTGGGTGACACCAACCCTAGTGACGCCACTGGTTTTGGGGATATTCTTTCTTAAACCACTGCTATTACAGAGAGACAAAGAGAATGATATCTATCTATCTAATCTATCCATTAAGGAGCCCTGGTGGCTCTACGGTTAAACACTCAGCTGCTAACCAAAAAACTGGTGGTTCAAACACATCCCGCAGCTCTGTGGGAGAAAGACCTGGCAATCTGCTCCAGTAAAGATTAAAGCTAAGAAAACCCTATGGTGCATTTCCACTTTGTAATACATGGAGTCATTATGAGTTGGAATCAACTTGATGGCATGTAACAACAACTATCTGTCTGTCTGTATATCTGTCCATCTCTCTGTCGAACTATTGATCCGTCCATCCATCCTTCCATCTATCTATCTATCTGTCTATCTATCTATTTATCTCTCTCTCTCTCTAAAGAGAGAAACAGAGACAGATTGGAGACTGGAACAGAACCTCTTTAACACTGCTGTGTTGGGAAATGTGGTGTCCTAGTGGCCAGGTAGTTAAGTCTGTTACTAAGTATGTGAGCCCAGGATTCTGTTAACTTTTCTTGTATGGATTCAGCTCTAGTGTCCAGGTAGTCGGTCACCAAATGTGTGCTGCAGACTCTCACCTACAGTCCTAGACAGGCATGGGTGATTGGTGTAGGCACAGGTATCTGGCTGCAGTATGGGGTTACATACTGAGCATGGCAGGGGGCTGATGGCTGCCCCTGAGTGTCTGAGAGGAAAGCATGTCCCTGTTCCCTAAAGCGAGTAGGTAGGTGGGATTTGCAGCCAGACTATGAGCACCCAGTGCTTTTGGCTGTAAGGACTGGGGCCCCTGTTGCAGTCAGCTAAGTGGCATGAGTGGAGCCATCACTCCTCAGAACCCTGATGTGAGTAGGTGAAGACCCTGTTTAATGGGCAGAGCAGTGTCAAATGTCGCAAACCTGCCACTTCACAGCTGAAACAGTTGAAGTTAGACTTCAGGTATATATCTTGTTGTACTGTGGTAATGAGGGCCTATGCTGTTGAAATGGGCTCACACAAGTCTCTCTGCCACTAGGTCTCTCCTGATGTGGAAAACACCTCCTGAGTACTGCTGCTTCTCTCACTGCGCACCATGGGCTGATCAGACCTGAAGGGCTCAGGCTCTCACTGGGTCAGGTCTGGAAACTCCTTGCTGCTTCCGAACTGTCTCTCATTCCCCCTGCCACTCAGTCTGGTTCCTCAACTTTGCCTTTGATGTTCAGAGCTGCTAGATTGTCATATATAATTGATTCACTTGCTTTCTCCAGTCTTTGTTGTAAGAGGGAACATCTGACTACTCAGCTTTCTTGGCACCGCCCCTTGTGTTCTCAGTCTTATGGACAAATTCTTCACTAACACAAAATGTATAAGCCACTGTTCTGGAGTCAGAGGCAAGGACAGTGGTCTCCTTCTCTCACGGTGACACTCGTGCTTTATGAGCAGGGTGTTAAGTGGCAACAATAGATTCTGGTATCCTCATACTGTGTCTATTGGTGTGGAAGTGACACTAAACAATTGAGTTGGGAGCAGGGCATTCTGGGCTCCAGTATTATCAGCCTGCCACACCTGGAGGTGTGGAGCCTCAACCCTATGATAGGGCACAGGGTGTAGAAAGAGTCCCAGACCTCTAGCCACACGTTCCTGGTAATTAGCCTCTGCAACACGAAGCTGGAGCTGGGAACAGATGAGAAATGCTGGTGGCAAACTGCTCCCAGAAAAAATACCATAATCCTTGATTGGGAACTAGGGGGAGAGGGAACTCCGTACTGTTGACCACACTCTTCTCAATAACTCAATCACCAGCCTCTGGCATCCATTCACTATATATATAAATATATATATATATATACATACATATACAAATATATATATATACATATATAAATATATATATACGTATATATATATAGTCTCTATATTCCTATCTTAATGCGACAAGGGAAATACCGACATTTAGTAGTATGTGTTTCAAAATGGAAAAGTGTGAAAACATGCTCAAAAAATGCTCACAAAAACCCAGGGAAAGATTCAGAACAAGCAGGAGCTGAAAGGAGTACATGGGAATCTCGAGGTTCCAAGCACATTTTCTGTCTTCTAGATCACTATTTGTCACGAAAATGAGCTTTTTTCAGTCTGGTGTCTCACAAAGACATGGGATTTCTGCTGTTTTCATCCCATCATTTACTGCTGATTATTCTCACTGTCGTTGCTTCCAGGATCCTGTATGTATTTACTACTTATTCTGAGGGTCTGGAGTTGAGGTAAGTAACTCAGGCAGAAGGACTCAGATCTTTGCGTGACAAGGCTGGGGTAGGTGAAGTGGGATGTATTTTCTGCTTAATTTTAGGATCAGGGAACGCAAACCACTTGTTAATGCTTTTTTTATAATAATGGGAAAAGGAACAGGGCAAGTTGTGCAAGGATATTTTCTCCATGAATAAGAGAATCTAGGAAGAAGGCTCAGTGGTTCTCATTCTGAGAACTGCCCTGTAAAACCTACAACACGTGAGAGGACAGGACTGGATGAAGGATGGATGAGGAGAGGCAAAGTGGTGGGTGCTGCACAGGGCCTTGGGACAAATGCTGGTGTCCACTCACAGCCTGAAAGCATTGGGGGCCATTTGACAGGTGCGTGAGTGGGTGTTTTTGCAGGGCTGCCATCCTTAGACGTGCTGTGTGTGTTACCTTACTCCAGAAGGCGGCAATCATATATATTCTTTAAGTTTGATTGTCACTGCTGGAGTGGAATAACACATGACATATACTACAAACGGGATGGCACTGTGGGTATTTTGGGGCCTTTAGTTGCATGCATAGGGGGCTGCTTCTGCTAGAGCACAGGTACACTTCCAACAAACCTAAGTGCTGGACTACCTCGGGGTACTCTCTTTGGTTACCTCTGGGAACTCTTCACGAGATCCCTGTCCTCCACACTTGTAGACAGTTGAATTGGCCTAGGCCTGCTCCATGAATCACTCACTTATCAAACATCACTATGGTGGTTTTATTGCTTCTCTGTTTGGTGCTGATCCCTGTGTTTCAATGGAATATGATACGAGATAAGAGACATCATTGTAAATACATCTATTAGAACGTTTCCTATGTCACATTATTTTCTAGATTTTTAAGACACACAAGTAATTTTGTTTCTTTTATTGATAAGCCTTTACTATAAGCCCCCGCTGAAGCTGAGTCACGTGGTTCCCAGTTTTACATGGGTTACAATTGCCTGATAAATGAACACTGAGCCCAGGAATGTCTTGCCTATGAAAACTTACTTGCTATATAACACGCCATTTACACAGAGGGACCATGGGTATTGCTGTTGCAGCTGTTGCTGCTATTGCTGCAGTACTCTTACACTGAGATATAGTAACCAAGCCCATGTCCCTTCAGTGACCGGTTGGAGAGAGGACTATGTAGCCCTCAAAGCTCCACCAGAATTGTGGTATCTTCATAGGATGGGCACCCCTTGATTGTTGTCATCTCTCCAGGAACAAAGAACATAGTGGTCTAGTGGATTTCAAGTACCCAGAGGAATTCAGTCTGTGAGTAGAGAGCACAAAGGTTATTCTGTAAATCTAAAACTACTCCAAATAAGAAAGTTTATTTAATAATTGAAAAATGATCATCACACTGTGTTGAAGAAACCAGATAACAAAAAGTAAGTACTGTAATATGCCTTTACATAAAATTGTAGAAACTGCAGCTTGATATTGTGTTGTTTTGTTGCTATTGTTTGTGCTTCCAGGTGTGTCTTTTCACTTGTTATCAATTTGTATTTGTATTTTTTGTTTGAACTCTATTTTCTTTTTCTCGATTTTTTTGGAATATTGTCTGTGCTGATTTTGATGTTCACTTTGTAGCACATGAGTATGTGTATGTCTTGTTCGGTTTTGTGTGGTTTGTTTGTATTTGGTTTGAGCTTTATTTTTTAAGTCGGCCTGGCATCCTTGGGCAGTGAGTTTCAGCCCCCTCTGATATGTGCACCATTGTGGTAGTTGTTGTCGTTGTTAGGTGCTGTCGAGTCAGTTCCGCCTCATAGCGACCCTGTGTACAACAGAATGAAACACTGCCCGGTCCTCACAATCATTGTTGTGTTTGAGCCCATTGTTGTAGCCACTGTGTCAATAGATCTCGTTGAGGGTCTTCCTCTTTTTCACTGACCCTCTTCTTTACCAACCATGATGTCCTTCTCCAGGGACTCGTCCCTGCAGATCACATGTCCAAAGTTAAATATGATGAAGTCTCGCCATACTTGCTTCTATGCAGCATTCTGGCTGTACTTCTTCCAAGACAGATTTGTTTGTCCTTCTGGTAGTCCATGGTCTATTGAATATTCTTTGCCAACACTATAATTCAAAGGCATCTGTCCTTCTTTGGTCATCCTTATTCATTGACCAGCTTTCACATGGGTATGAGACAATTGAAAATACCATGGCTTGAGTCAGTTGTGGTAGTTATACTTTGAGATTATGCTCAGATCTTTGTTTCTGCTTTTTTTTTTTAATGGAGGTGTTGCTCATGTCTATGCGTTTTACTGTGATTTGGTTTGTCTTTATTGTATGAGTGTTTATTGGTTTGTGTGAGAGATTTTTTCTTGCTGATTTTATTTTGATTTTTGTAAGGTTTGAAGTTGTAAACGCTTGAGTTTTGTCTGTGTTTACTTATTTTCAGGGTTTTTATTTTTATTGCAGTTTTGTTCATTTATTTGTTCGGGGGTGAGTTCTGTACCATTTTTCTTTTTGTGGTGTGTATGTATGTGAATTATTGAAATTTTGATATGTATTTTTAAAATATATTTATACATTGAGTTTTCAGTCTTGGTTGCTTTTGGTTATTTTCAATATTTAGACTTTATATTCTATGTGTTTAGTGTTGTTTTATTTTGTAACCGGTTTTCACATTTTTATACAGTAGTTTTCGGCTGGGGCTTTGTGGGATTTGTTTGTTTCTTTAGGTTTTGGTGATTAAGTGTGGGGATTTTTGTTTTGTTTGGGTTTCTAAAGATATTTAATTTTTCTGTTTCTTATATCAAGAGGTAGTAGAAGGAAGACAATCATCAGGCAGGAGTGACTGCCCTTAACCTTTCTACCTACACAGCTCATGAGACCTGCAGTGTCTACATGAGATTTGACAACCTTTTACTGAGGTTTTTCATTTGTGTTAGAGTTGCCTTATGGAATAAGAGAAAATGGCTGTGTTCACGTTTGTGACAAGTAGGGAAGAATGAAAGTTGGGTGGGACTTTTAAGAATGACAGAGTGAAGACCTCAGCAAATCCTCTACATCAGAAGGCCATTATAAACCTCATAAAAGGTTTAAAAGTATGTATTTCAGAACTGTCAAAATTAACTAAAGGCAAACAACAAATCAGAAAGCATTTATTTGAGAAAAAACTACTGAAACTCTGTAAGAAAAGCCAGCTCTATAGAGTTTTAACTTGGGCTATTTATTTCCCCTCTCCCAACAGATCCATGGTGAGGTAGCCATGAGGAACAGAAGTGTGACTGCCACTGGAGGGAGCTGACTTAAAAACCTGAGCCAAGGAGTCCCCATCCCCAGGGCATTATTTAAAACAACAGCAATTAGTAGCAAACAGTTGGGGAAGGCCAATATTGCAGCTGCCTAAAGCTGCAGTGTCAATCATGGCCAGCAAGAGACCAGCCAGCATTTAAAAGGGACAGCTGAGGAATAGATGGATTTAAAGGGTTTGAAAAACTTCCTGGAAATCTGGAAAGTTGCAAGCATACACAGTACTGCATATACACTCAGAAGAGAAAGTCAAAGGTCCAAGTTATCACCTATTCCCAGGTATATGATCAGACCCTATACAATCAGAAAATAAAAGATGGGGCAGACTTGTTAAGTACCTAAGTTTGAGCATATGGTCATACCTACAAACAGATCATTTTGAGGAATGGCAGAAGCCTTCCTGTCTCATGGCATTTAATGAAAACTGATGACCCTTCAGTTATCCTGACTCAGAGTGAACCCTCGAAAGCCAAGGTAGAAAACAAAACTAAGAATTAAAACACAAACATTAAAAAAAGATAAGAGTAAATACTTCCGTTGCCCCACTCAACAAAGAATGCAAACTTCACAGAATTAGTTTAGTAAAGTAACTAAAAAATACACAGCATTAGCAACAACAACAAACAGCAACAAATTCTGGACCCAGGAGGGATCTAATTTCCAGTGTTGCCATTTTATGTTATTTGAAATGTACAGTTTTCAACAACAACAAAAATATGAGACATGGGAAGAAACAAGAAAGTATGGACAATACACAGGAAAACAAGCAGTAAATAGAAACTGTCCTTCAGGTAGCACAAATATTGGACTTACTAGACAGACTTCAAATAAGTTATTGTAAATATATTTTAAAATTCTAAAGGAAAGTATGTCTAAAGAACTATAGGAAAGTATAAGAACGAAGTCTCACAAAAAGGAGACTATAAATAGAGATTTTTTAAAAAAGAATTTTTAGGACTTCCGGCAAAATGGCGCTCTCGGAAGAAGCACCATGCGGTCCCTCCACAGCAAAGATCGGAAAAACTAAGCCGAACAGAGAAAACAGTAATCCTGAAACCCTAAAACATCAAATGAAGAGATAAAGAACTCAGCCAAGCACCAGATGGAGTGAGAAAACTGACAGAGAAAGGACAGTGAGGAGAGATTCATGCAGAGGTCTCCTACTAGCAAACACAGCGCAGATCTGCCATCTTGGCCTCCTATCGGAGACCAGCAAACAGGGGGTATGAGAAATCAGCTTCATGGGGCTTCCAGAAAGAGACAAAACAACCGTTAATTTGCGATATACGCTTTCCCACCCCCCAGGTTTCTTCACCCACACTCAACCTCCTCTGCTTCCCGCAGCCACAATCTCTTGTCCGGGAAACACCGGCTGCTTGGATTCCACACACCTGAACAGGCCGGCTCTCTGAGTGCCATTTCTTGGCGGCTGGTGTTGCTTTTTTCCACTTCTTTTGAATTTTTCCTTACCTCTCACCACCTCCTCCTCCTTTCGCTCAAATACCTGGCTCCATGCGCCATCTTTGCTTCTTCCTGAGGGGCTGTGGAGCTCCGTTCAAGTGTGGAGTTGCTTCCCGGTCTGGGCTAATGTGCTGCTGTGATCCCGGGGCTTTTGTTCGTTTGTTTGTATTGAATTGTTTGTTTGTTTTCTTTTCCTTTTCTTCACTTGGGAGCCCTTTCTGGCCAGGCGGAGCTGTGTGGCGAGGAGACTACCCCTTTGGCTTGCACAGAAGTGCAGAAGGATCCCTGAGAGCATTTCTTCTTTTGCTGTTTTTTTTCCTGCTTTTTGGGGGGTTTTTCTTGTTCTTTTTTTTTAATGTGTTTTGTTTTCTTTTCTCTCTTTTTCTCTTTTTGTCTATCTTCATTAGTTTCTCGTCTCTCTATATCTTCCCTCTCTTCCTAATCCCTGAATACCTGGCATTGTATACCTCTGTGCCTTCTAGCCAGGAAGTACTGCAACACCTGAGAGTGACTTCCCCAGACCTCATAGCTGCACCGGTGGGATCCCTGGGAACTTTGCTGTTCTTTAACCTTTCCAACTTTTATTTATTCATTCTTTTCTTCCTCTTCTCCTTTCTGTTTTTCTCCATTTCAAAGTCTCTTATCTCTCCATTCCAACGGCAAGCTCCCCTAGCATTATTTTTGTTTGTTTCTATGTTTTTGGCTCCTGTTCCTCTCTCCTCTCTCCCATATCCATCTTGGCTCCACACATAACAATCTCCCCGCTATGTCCACCCTATCTGCACCATGCGCTTGACATCACACCACCAAGCAGCACAGGCACAGTCTACTGGAAACTGCCCTGCACTGATTACTGACCTGCCCTGGTGGCTGTAGTGGGTGCCACAGACAACCCGTCCCAGTAACGCCTCTTCAGCCAGACCTTCTCTGCCATACCATGTCTGAGTGCCTGAACCTGCCAACTGGAAAAGGAGGCAAAAAGTGTTGTGCCCACAGATGAGCAGACAACAAAGAACACACAGTCCGCCTGCTCAGACATAGTCAAATTTAAAAAAAAAGGGACAAAACAAACAAATCTACAATCAATAAATGAGAAAAGTAACTACTGAATGCCCCGAAGACAGCAGACAATATCAAAACATTTACAAAAACAGGACAGGATGGTTCCAGTAGGCATCCAAAATAAAACACCAGAAGACTT
>NW_004444015.1:2266570-2284612 GCF_000243295.1 Trichechus manatus latirostris
TTGTTAACCATTGTCATAGGGCAACATTTGTAGTAACTGTTAAATGAGAAACTATTTTGTTCTGTAAGCCTTCATCTTAACTGAGAATACCAGCACAACTGGAAGAGCATAGATAATGTCACTGAACTGTGCATGTAGAAATTTTTGAAAAGGTGTATCTCTGGCTACGTGTATTTTCACCAAAAAAAAAGGTTGAGAAATTAGAGGGTTGACATGTTGTGGGGTTGTTAACCAATGTCACAAAACAGTATGTGTACTACTGTTTCATGAGAAACTATTTGTT
The DNA here is from genome assembly GCF_000243295.1 of Trichechus manatus latirostris. NCBI lineage: Eukaryota > Metazoa > Chordata > Mammalia > Sirenia > Trichechidae > Trichechus > Trichechus manatus. The sequence continues at coordinate 2,266,854 of NW_004444015.1, forward strand.
CTGTAAGCCTTCACCTGAAGTACAATTAAAAAAAAGGAGTTTTTATTGAAAAAGAATTTGCATTGATATTCTTGAGTTGAAAATTACAATAAACGAAAAAAATCACTAGAGAAGTTTAATAAGAGATTCGAACTGGCAAAAAGAAGAATCAGAGATTTGATGATAGATCAGTTGAGATTATGCAGTCTGAGGAACAGAAGGGTACAGAATTTAAAAAATGAACAGGTGCTGAAAGACCTGTGGGATACCATCAAGCATATCAACATATGCATAAAGAGAGTGCCAGAAGGAGAAAAAAGAAATGGGCAAAAAGATTATTTAAAGATAAAATGGCTGAAAACTTCTCAAATGTAATGAAAAAAGTAATCAACACATTCAAGGATTGCAATGAACTTCATGTACAGTAACTCAAAGAAATCCACTCTAAGACATATATTCTAAGTGTCCAAGGAAAAAGAGAATTTTGAAAGCAGCAGGAGAGGGGCAATTCATCACAAGATGGGATCCTCTGTAAGATTAACAGCTTACTTCTCATCAGAAAAGGCTCTAAAGTGCTGAATAAAAAGCACTGTCAATCAAGAATTCTGTATCCAGAAAACTATCACTCCAAATGAAGGAGAATTTAAGACAGTCCAGATAAATAAAAACTGTGAGAATTTGTCACTAGTAAACCTGCCTTCCAAAAAATACTTCAGGCATAAATGAAAAGAAATTAGAGCATAATTTGAATTCAAAAGAAGAAAGAAAGGGCATCAGTTATAGGACATCACGTTTGGTAGAGGACCAAGGAAAAGAGGAGAACCCTCAACGATAGCCACAACAATGAGCTCAAGCATACTAAGGATCATGAATATGGCACAGGACCAGACAACATTCCTTTCTGTTATACATAAGGACACCATAAGTTGGAGTTTACTCAATAGCTACTAACAACAACAGGAATGACTGGAATAAGCTAATCTTATCTTAGGTATAGGTTCTTGACCTGGCTGCAGACAGGTGTTGTAGGATTAAGTTCAGGAGTCTGTGATGGGAAGAGAGAATTATATATTTATTCTTATTAAACTTCAACTAAAGTTTAGAATTTTCTTGTTTTATGCAAGTAGGCAACAAATTACAGTTTGTCATTAGTACCTGTGACTTTGTCAACAATAGAAACCAGAGGTCTACATATTAGATTAGAGTCTTTGCAGATATCTCAGTAGGACATTTACATTCACCACAACTTTAAAATTACTAAAAAGTTAGACCTGCTGTAATATCTTGCTACTCAGTGTGTTAATAAAGCATACACAAACCAAATAAATAAAGTAACTAAAAACAAACTAGTTGCTGTGAGACATAAAATAGCATCCCTAGTCTTTGAGCTGATTTTTTATCTTGTCTATCCCTCCTGTTAATTTATATGGCTATTTTTCACCCCTGGACCTAAAGAGGAAATGGAATTTTTGCCCTCTCCATCCTCTGACTCCTCTCTACTTATCTGTTTTTAGGTTCCTGCATGATTTCTCCCTCATTCTGTGATTTTGGAGTTATGCTGAATCTAGGAAGTGAGGAGAGAGATGATGGAAAAGCTCAATATCATCAGTCATAACAAGGCCAGGGGCTGACTTTGAAACAGACCATCAATTGCTCACATGCAAGTTCAAGTTGAAGCCAAAGAAAATTTTTTCAAAAGTCCACAAGAGCCAAAGTATGACATTGAGTATATCCCACCTGAATTTAGAGATCATCTCAAGAACAGATTTGATGCATTGAACACTAATGACTGAAGACTAGACGAGTTGTGGAATGACATCAAGGACATCACACATGAAGAAAGCAAAAAGTAATTAAAAAGACAGGAAAGAAAGAAAAGACCAAAATGAAAGTCAGAAGAGATTCTGGCACTTGCTCTTGAAAGTCCAGTAGCTAAAGGAAACGGAAGAAATGATGAAGTTAAAGAGCGGAACAGAAGTTTTCAAAGGGCAGCTCAAGAAGACAAAGTAACGTACTATAATGACATATGCAAAGACCGGAAGATAGAAAACCAAAAGGGAAAAAACACGCTCCGCAGCTCCGCATTTCCCAACCCGAAAGAACTGAAGAAAAAATTCAAGCCTTGAGTTGCACTGTTGAAGGATTCTGCAGGGAAAATATTAAATAATGCAGGAAGCATCAAAAGAAGATGGAAGGAATACACAGAGTCACTATACCAAAAACAATTGGTCAACTTTCAACCATTTCAGGAGATAGCAGAGGATCAGGAACCTATGGTAATGAAAGAACAGGTCCACGCTGCACTGAAGGCACTGGTGAAAAACAAGGCTCCGGGAATTGATGGAATACCAGTTGAGATGTTTCAACAAATGGCAGCACTGGAAGTGCTCACTCTTGTATGACAAGGAATTAGAAGACAGCTACCTGGCCAACCGACTGGAGGAGATCCATATTTATACCTATTCCGAAAAAAAGATGATCCAACCAAATGCGGAAATTATGGAATAATATCCCACACAAGTAAAATTTTGCTGAAGATCCTTCAAAAGCGGCTGCAGCAGTACATCAACAGGGAACTGCCAGAAATTCAAGCCAGATTCAGAAGAGGACGTGGAATCTGGGATATCACAGCTGATATCAGATGAATCCTGGCTGAAAGCAGAGAATACCAGAAAGATGTTTACCTGTGTTTTATTGACTATGAAAAGGCATTTGGCTGTGTGGATCATAACAAATTGTGGATAATAATGTGGAAAATGGGAATTCCAGAACACTTAATTGTGCTCGTGAGGAACCTGTACATAGATCAAGAGGTAGTAGTTCGAACAGAACAATGGGATACCGCGTGGTTTGAAGTCAGAAAAGGTATTCGTCAGACTTGTATCCTTTCACTATACTTATACAATCTGTATGCTGAGCAAATAATCTGAGAAGGTAGACTATATGAAGAAGAACGTAGCCTAGATAGCAGATAAGAATGATCTTAGGTGAAGGGAAGGACAACACACACTACAGGGAAAGTCAACACAACAGGACTAAACCAAAGCTAAGAAGTTTCCTGAATACAACCCAACACTTTGAAATACAGAGTAGCAGGGGTAAGGGTCTGGGTACCATGCTTTCAGAGGACATCTGGGTCAATTAGCATAACAAAGCTTATTAAGAAAATGTTCTGCATCCTACTTTGGTGAGTGGCATCTGGGGTCTTAAAAGCTTGCGAGAGGCCATTTAAGATGCATCAATTGGTCCCAACCACCTGGAGTAAAGGAGAATGAAGACAACCAAAGACATAAGAAAAGGATTAGCCCAAGAGACAGAAAGGGCCACATAAACCAGAAACTTCATCAGCCTGAGACCAGAAGAACTAGAGGGTGCCCGGCTACCACCAATGACCGCCCTGACAGGGAACACAACCGAGAGTCCCTGATGGAGCAGAAGAAAGGTGGAGTGCAGAATTCAAAATCTAGTAAAAATTCCAGACTTAATGGTCTGACTGAGACTGGGGGAACCCTGGAAATCATGGCCCCCGGATTCTCTGTCAGCCCAGAAATAAAACAATTTCTGAGGCCTACTCTTCAGACAAGGATTGAACTGAACTGTAGGACATAAAATGATACTCGTGAAGAGAGTACTTCTTAGCTCTAGCAGATACATGAGACTAAATGGGCAGCTTCTGTCCAGAGGTGAGATGAGAAGGCAGAGAGGGTTAGGAGCTGGTTGAATGGACACGGGAAGTCAGGGGTGGAAAGGAGGAGTGTGCTGTCACAATATAGGGAGAGCAATTAGGGTCACATAAAAATGTATGTATAAATTTTTATATAAGATCCTAACTTGAAATGTAAGCTTTCACTTAAACTACAACAATAAAACACAAAATGATTTACAATGTAAAAAAAGAAAAAAGAGTGATGGGGGAATAAAAAAGGAACAGCCAAGATTGTGAGGATGGCAAAGGACGAGACAGTGTTTTGTTCTGTTGTACATAGGGTCACTATGGGTCGGAACCAATTCGAGGACACCTAACAACAACCTAACAGCATGAAGTGAGGCTGAGAATGTGGGGAGAACAGAAAGCTTTGGTGAGTGAGTGGTAGGTTCTTTCTACTTAACCAGTGACTTTGAGTGAATATAAACCACTTTTTAATGACATGACGAAAATAACTTGCAAATCAATAGAATTATGCAGGCAAGGATCATTCACCTATGAGGAAGAGAAAAAGGAAAAAGGTTTATTGTTTCTCCTTCTGGAAATCTGTATGTTAAATACATAGGCTGTAAGGCAACACTCACTCAGGGAAGAATGAGAGAAGAGGGACACTGGGGTAGATGTTGTATAAGTCGTTTGTATAAGTCCTGCTAGCTACAAAAAGGAAGAATGTTGTGAAGGTTTGAATGAAACCTGCCTGGATGGAGAACATCTGGTTTGGGCTACCACATTCAGCCATTCAGTGTGCAGTGCCTTTCACAAGAAGGTGTCATTCACATAGACTAAAATATGACTGACGCCTTTTTGTGAAGAGTAATGTACAACATGTGCGCCATATGTGGTGTCTTAGATGGAACTGGAACTGGAAGCACAGAGCTGTTGGTTTTGGAGTCCAGGCATTCACCCTTCAGTGCTGGGCCACCTCAATGTACTTTCTGTACTTTCTAGGAGACCATATATTGGAGCTACGAGCTCCTGGTTAAACTCTTTCATTTAGGTTCTTCAAAAGTCATGAAGATGACTCAATACCAGGCAATGTGTTATTCTATTGTTCACGGGGTCGCCATGGGTCAAAGCTGACATGAGAGCAACTATCAACAACAACGTTTCCTTCCTAATTCCGGAGATGGAATACTTGTGAACTATATAAAACGTCTAAGTTAGACCACAGTCAATTCATAGAAGGTAGATGGAAATTCATGTCCTGATAAATAAAAATACTGAGGGCCAGGAAGAGGGGAATTCCATGTTTTTGTATGGCTGTCAATCTGGGAATGGTTTTTAAAGTTTCAAATAGCTGGGGGGAGAAAAAGAAGTATTTTCTGTGATATAGAAAAATTGTCTGAAATTCAAATTTTAACGTTCATAAATAAAGTTTTATCGAAACAGTCATGCCCATCCATTTATATAATTTCTGTGGTTGATTTCATGAGAAAATAGCAAAGTTGGATACATAGTCCACAAAGCCTAAAATATTTACCATCTGACTCTTTACAGAAAAAATTCCCTCACCTCTCTTCTGGTAGCTTAAGATCAAACTTACCCAATTTGAGAATGAAATCAAAACAAAGCAAGTTTACCACAAATTTTGTTTTATAAAATGTATAAATATAGTAGTGTTGTTGTTGTTAGGTGTCGTTGAGTCGCTTCTAACTCTTAGGGACACTATGTACAACAGAATGAAACACTGTCTGGTCTTGCGCCATCCTCACGATTGTTGTTACGCTTGAGCCCTTTGTTGCACTCCATCGCTGCAATCCATCTTATTGAGGGTCTTTCCCTTTTTCGGTGACCCTCTACTTTATCAAGCATGATGTGCTTCTCCAGGGACTGATCACTCATGATAACATGTCTAGAAGAACAAACTAACAAATCTGTCTTGGAAGAAGTACAACCAGAATGCCCCTTAGAAGCAAGGATAGTGAGACTTCATCTCACCTACTTTGGACATGTTATGAGGAGGGACCACTCCCTGGAGATGGACATTATGTTTGGTAAAATAGAGGGCCAGAGTAAAAGAGGAAGGCCTCAATGAGATAGACTGACACAGTGGTGGCAACAATGAGCTCAAACATAGCAACAATTATGAGGCTGGCAAAGGACCAGGCAGTGTTTTGTTCTTCTGTACATATAGTCACCGTGAGTTGAAACTAACTCGATGGCACCTAACAACAACAACATGTACTCAACACTATGTCTTACAGGCTTTATATTATTTATCCACTATAAGCACCTAATGAATTTGGTACTGCTCTACAATTTAAAGATTAGCATGGGTAAAATACAATCATAGAGGTAAATTGACCAATGTTCTGAGGCTAATAAGTAGCAAAGACAAGTCTTAAAGTCAGATCTATCTGATTCCAAAAACTATACTGTGAAATAGCATGGTAATTTGCTTGTATTTAAGAACTAAATATGTTTTTTGTCTCATCATTTACTTCCTTTTCCTTCTACAATTTTTCTTTTTAGTTAACATAAGTGCATTGTGAAAATTTTAATAAAAAGTTTCAACTACTTTTTGTACAAAAAGTGAAATCAACAGAATGATTAGAGTTCCAAGACTTTTCCAACAATATCCTTTTGTATATACAAACAATTTAAATTGACTAAAACATGACCGTTTCCTTTGCAATGATCCTTTGAATTTCATTTGGTCTAATTCTACAATGTGGAGAAAGAAAAGAAACTTCCCTGGAATCAGTGTAGTTGAAAAGTGATACCAGTTATTAGAGTTTCCTATTCCATTTATTTTATGAAGGACTAGTCACAACTCAACCTCACTAGAAAGTGAATTAGAAAACTAAAACCTTTACCATTTCTGGATGATTTTGTTAAACTGGTTTCATTTTAGAAACAGTCATTTAGTTAGAAATGACTTCAGTTACTCATTTTTAACCCATGTTAACGGGCTCATTTTTGGTAGTGCTGACTGTCAGCCAGCATCCCTGCAAAATCATCCAATGGATTTTAGAAGACTCCAGAAGATATACCACATGTATTCCTGAAAAAGTCCTATAACTGATCATATGGTATTCATCTTTATTATTATTAATAATAAGATTATTGGCAAAACCCCACACAGAAAACACCTATGAATAAATGTGACATGTAGGATCTAGATTAAAATACATTCTTAAGTACGAACATGCAATTTTATAAAGAGACCTATTATCCCAGATTTAAACTACAAATTCAGTGCCTGACATACAGTAGGCATTCAAAAATGCATTGATGTTTTCCTTATCATCATCATCATCACCATGCACATTTGTACAGTGTGTTTGGATTAGGTTTCCCTAAAATAAAAGCACATTCCAGATCTCGATGACATTACACCAAGAACACCATAAAATGGGTTTTGGGTGTTTCCAAATTCTTGTTTTTTGTGTATTTTAGACGTCTTGGTTATTCTCACAAAATATATAGTGTATGAATTTCAGTACATTACCTCTCAGAGGGCATCCTTCCTTATATTTCTGGATTCCACATTTTTGTGAAACAAATTAATGCCCCCATAAGACCCTAATGGGCCCTGGTGGCGCAGTGGTTAAAAGTCATTGTGTGCTACAGCTTCGAGCCAAAATGCTTGGCAGTTCAAATCCACCAGCAGCTCCTTGGAAACCCTATGGAGCAGTTCTACTCTCTCCTATAGGGTCGCTATGAGTCGCAATCGACTGGACAGCAATGGGTTTAGTTTTTTGGTTATATGACCCTAAATATACATAATAGGATTATAATCAATAAATTTTAGAAACACTTGCTAATGTCCTTTGGCATTCTTAAAAACACAGCCAACCCCTGTTCATTAGGCTTTCTGTGCTTCTTCAAAATAGAGTTAATGTATAAGGTTATTTGGAGCGGTAATCAGGGGCCGCTGTTATGCAATATAATTATCTCTCAATAATTAGGGAGATGAGTGAAATACAGGGTCACAAAATATCCAGTTCTATTTTCGTTTTCATGGTCTAACTGCCTCCAACCTCCCCTGCAACCAGTAAAAAACTTTATTTCCAGGGGTCGGAGAATCAGGCTGACTGCTTCTCTCCACTGATCAAATCAACAAGTGACATATTTATGATTTAGATACAAAAATAACCTGGTATCCAAACAACCTAAGCCTTCTGTAAATCCTTAAAGTTTACCTAAATGGATTATCTTTGAAAGTTATACTTGCCTGGCTTCTTAGAGGCAGAAGTTCAGAAGAGAGAAAGACCAAACATAACTGATAGACTATATCTGAAAACATATAATTTTCAGTTTACTGGTAATTTAAGTAGATTTTATCCTTTAGGGCTTACTGTGTTATAGATTTTATCATTCATTGTCTTAAGTTCTGATTTGGGGAACCAAATCATTACACTGGCTAAGTTGGATGTTGAGATATGTATATAAAAGGAAAAAAATTATGAAATCATAACTAGACTAAAACTATATTACAAAAACGAAGTAAAAAAACTAAGAAAATCCCAGATAAACAAAAATAAGAGAATTCATCACTTAGACACGTGTATCACATACATAGACACATCATAGTCAAACTGTTGAAAATCAAAAATAAAAAAGCGAATATTAAATGCAACAAGAGACAATTTATCACATACAATGGATCCACAAGAAGATTAATAAATGACATCTCATGAGAAACTATGGAGACCAGAAGGCAGGCGAATTATATATTCAAAGTGATAAAAGAAAAAGACAGCCAAACAAGAATTTTGTATCCAAAAGACTATAGTTCAAAAATGAAGTAAAAAATAAGACAATCCCAGTGAAAAAAAATGAGAGAATTCATCACTAGTAGACAAGACCTATGAGGAATATTAATGTGACTCCTTCAGGCTAAATGAAAATCACTGGATGGTAAACTCCAATCCATACAAAGAAGTAAAGAACATCAGTAAATGTAACTACATTGGGAAATATAAAAGTCAATGTAAATAGATTTTTAAATTATTTTCTTCTACTCTTTGATTCTAAAAACATATATAAAAAGAAGTAATTATGAAACTGTTAATATGCTTGTTACGTATAAAGATACAAATTGTATGGCAGTAATAGCACAATGAAGGAGGGAAGTGAGAAGGCTATATTAGAGAAAAGTTTATGTTGTTCTTGTTGTTAGGTGTTGTCTACGTGGTTGCAAATCATAGTGACCCTATGTACAACAGAATGAAACACTGCCCAGTCCTGCGCCATCCTCTCCATCATTGCTATGTTTGACCCCATTGTTGCAGCCACTGTGTCAATTAATCTCTTTGAGGGTCTTCCTCTTTTTCATTGATCCTCTACTTTACTAAGCATGATGTCGTTCTCCAAGGACTGGTCCTTCCTGATAACATGTCCAAAGTACATGAGAGAAAGTCTTGCCATCCTTGCTTCTAAGGAGCATTCTGGCTGTACTTCTTCCAAGACAGACTTGTTCACTCTTCTGGCAGTCCATAGTATATTCAGTATTCTTCACCGACACCATAATTGAAAGGCATCGATTCTTCTTTGGTCTTCCTTATTCATTGTCCAGTTTTCCCATGCATATGAGGCGATTGAAAACATAACGGCTTAGGTCAGGTGCACCTTAGTCCTTTAAGTGGCTTCTTTGCTTTTTAACACTTTTAAAGAGGTCTTTTGCAGCAGATTTGCCCAGTGCAATACACCATCTGATTTCTTGACTGCTGTTTCCATGGGTGTTGACCGTGGATCCAAATAAAATGAAATCCTTGACAACTTCAATCTTTTCTCTGTTTATCATGATGTTCTTTACTGGTTCAATTGTGAGGATTTTTGTTTTCTTTATGTTCAGGTGCAATCCATACTGAAGGCTATAGTCTTTGATCTTCATCAGAAGTGCTTCAAGTCCTCTTCACTTTCAGCAAGCAAGGTTGTGTTATCTGCATATTGCAGGTTGTAAATGAATCTTCCTCCAATCCTTATGCCACCTTCTTCATTTAGTCCAGCTTCTCTGATTATTCACTCAGCAGACAAATTGAATAAGTATGATTTTAAACCACACAGTGTTCCCTCATTCTATTTAAATGACTGCCTCTCGGTCTATGTACAGGTTTCACATGAGCACAATTAAGTGTTCTGGAATTCCCATTTTTCACAATATTATCCATAATTTTTTAATAATCCATGCAGTCAAATGCCTTTGCATATTCAATAAAACATAGGTAAACATCTTTCTGGTATTCTCTGCTTTCAGCCAAGCTGCATCTGACATCAGCAATGATAAGCCTCATTCCACATTCTCTTCTGAATCCGGCTTGAACTTCTGGCAGTTCCCTGTCAATGTACTACTGCAACAGTTTTTGAATTATCTTCAGCAAAATTTTACTTGCGTGTGATATTAATGATGTTATTTGATAATTTCTATATTCCATTAGATCACGTTTCTTTGGAATGAGCACAAATATGGATTTATTCCAGTCAGTTGGCCAGGTAGCTGTCTTTCAAATTTCTTGACAGTGAGTGAGTGCTTCCAGCATTCCATCCTTTTGCTGAAACATCTCAGTTGGTATTCCATCAATTCCTGGTTCCTTGTTTTTTGCCAATGCCTTCACTGCAGCTTGGATTTCTTCCTCCAGTATTATCAGTATTTGATCATATGCTACCTCTTGAAATGGTTGAACATTGACCAATTCTTTTTGGTACAGTGACTGTGTATTCCTTCCATCTTTTTATGCCTCCTGCATCATTTAATATTTTCCCCATAGAATCTTTCAATATTACAACTTCCAGCCTTGAATTTTTTCTTCAGTTCTTTCAGCTTGAGAAATGTCAAGTGAGTTCTTCCCTTTTGGTTTTCTAACTCCAGGTCTTTGCATCTTTTATTATTATACGATGTCTTCTCGAGTCGCTCTTTGAAAACTTCTGTTCAGCTCTTTAACGTCATCATTTCTTCAATTCGCTTTACTTACTCTACTTTCAGGAGCAAATTTCAGAGTCTCTTGTGACATCTATTTTGGTCTTTTCTTTCTTTCCTGTCTTTTTTTGATGAACTTTTGCTTTCTTAATGTATGATGTCCTTGATGCCATCACACAATTCCTCTGATCTTTGGTTATTTGTGTTCATTGAGTCAAATCTATTATTGAGATGGTCACTAAATTCAGGTGGGATATACTCAAGGTCATTGCACTTTGACTCATGTACATTTGTTTTAATTTTCTTCAGATTCAACTTGAACTTGTGTAAGAGCAATTGATGGTCTATCTCAAAGTCAGCGCTTGCTCTTGTTCTGACTGATGATATTAGCTTCTCCATTTTCTTTGCACAGTTGTAGTTGATTTGATTCCTATGTATACTATCTGGTGAGGTCCAGGTGTATAGTTGCTTTTTATGTTGTTAAAAAAGGTATTTCCAATGAATAGGTCACTGGTCTTGCAAAATTCTATTATGTGATCTCCAGCATCATTTCTATTACCAAGGCCATATGTTCCAACTACTTATCCTTCTTTGTTTCTAACTTACAATTTCTAATCATCAATAGTTATCAATGTATCTTGATTGCATGTTTGATCAATTTCAGACTGCAGAAGTTTGTAAAAATCTTCAGTTTCTTCAACTTTGGCATTAGTGGTTGGTGCGTAAATATGAATGATAGTCATATTAACTGGTCTTCCTTGTAGGCGTATGGATATTATTCTGTCAGTGATAGCATTGTACTTCAGGATAGATCTTGAAATGTTCTATTTGACGATTAATGCTACACCATTCCTCTTCAATTTGTTATTTCCTGCATAGTAGATCACATGATTATCCAATTCAAAACGGCCAAATCCAGTCCATTTCAGCTCATTAATGCTTAGGATATCTATCTTCAAGCATTCCATTTCATTTTTGATGACTTCCAATTTTCCTAGTTTCATATTTTGTACATTCCATGTTTTAATTATTAATGGATGTTGCAGCTATTTATTCTCATTTTGAGTCATGCCACATCAGCAAATGAAGATCCCAAAAGTTTGACTCCATCCACGTCATTAAGATAGACTCTACTTTGAGGAGGCAGCTCTTACCCAGTCGTATTTTGAGTGCCTTCCAACCTGAGGGGCTCACCTTCCAGCACTACATCAGTGAATGCTCCTCTGCTATTCATAAGGTTTTCATTGGCCAGTCTTTTCAGAAGTAGGCCACCAGGTCCTTCTTCCTAGTCTGTCTTTTTCTGGGAGCTCCACTCAAACTTGTCCACTGTGGGTGACCCTGCTCTTATTTGAAATACCAGTGGCACAGCTTCCAGCATCACAGCAATGTGCAAGCCACCACAGTACAACAAAGTTATAGACGAGTGGTATATGCTCTTAAAACTGGCATATTCCTCAAACTGACAGACAAGTTTATGTATGCTATTAAAATTAAGTTAGTAATAATCTATACTTGATTTTTTTAAGTAAAGATGCTAATTGTAAACCTCAAGGCAGCCACAAAAAACTCAAAATATGTAGTAAATGTAACAATATTTTGTTTTTTAAGGACACTAGAAAATATGTATTAAAACAAAAGAAGCAGAAATAGAGAAATAGAGGATGAGAGAATTAAGATAGAATGAAAAAATATAATCGCAACATTAAATCCCATCGTATCTGTAATTACGTTACTATAAATGGGTTATACACTCCAAAGAAAAGCAAAGATACAAAGAAGTATTAAATAAAATAAACCACCTATAGTCTTTCCACATCAGTCAAATTCAATAGAGTGGTGTCTTACAAAACATCTGACCTATACTCCTCAAAGGAGCTCTAGTGGTGCAGTGCTTAAGTGCTTAGCTGCTAACCAAAAGGTTGGTGTTTCAAACCCAACAGATGCTCTGTGGGAGAAAGATGTGGCAGTCTGCCCTCTAAAGATTTACAGCTTTGGAAACCCTATGGGGCAGTTCTTCTCTGTCCTACAGGGCTGCTGTGAGTTGGAATCTACTCATATGAGTTGGAATCTACTCATATGAGTTGCAATCTACTCATATGAGTTGGAATCTACGGCAATGGGTTTGGTTTTTGGTATACTCCTCACAGTTGTCAAGATCATCAAAAACAAAGAAAGTCTGAGAAACTTTCACAGCCAAAAGGGGCCTAAGGAGACATAATGAGTAAATTGAATATAATATCCTGGATGGGATCCTGAAATCCTGAAATAAATAAATACCCACACATGCAGATATATAGACACATACAGTACATAATACAGTATATATATACAGTATATGTGTATTGTATATATACTGTGTATATATATATATATACTGTGTGTGTCTATATATATTGTTGTTACTTGCCATCAAGTCAATTCCAAATCATGGCAACTCCGTGTGTGTGTGTGAGAGAGAGAGACATTAGATAAAAACTAAGGAAATCTCAACAAAGTCTGGACTTCAGTTAATAACAATGTATCAATATTGGTTCATTAACTGTAAAAAATGTTCCATAGAATTGTTAGATGTTAATAACAGGGAAAAATGTGTTTGGGGGATATGGAAACTCTCTCTGCTTTATATGCAATTTTCTGTAAATCTAAAACCAAAACAAACCACTCATTGCAGTCTAGTAGATTCTGAGTCATAACGACCCTATAGGACAGAGTAGAGCTGTCCCATAGAGTTTCCAGTGCTGTAAATCTTTACAGAAACAGACTGCCACATCTTTCTCCTGCAGAGTAGCTGGTGGGTTTGAACCACTGACCTTTTGGTTAGCAGCTGAGTGCTTAACCACTGGCCACCAGGGCTCCTTTGTAAATCTAAAGCTGTTCTAAAAATTTCTTATATAAAAAAAAAAACTCAATAGTTTCTTCCTTCATTTGTACTCTTTTCTCCTGCATCTTATTTAAAGTTTACTTTGTCTATTGATATTTTTTAATTTAATGAAAATACGTTTAACTTCCAGAATTTCTCATTTTTTCACATCCACATTTTCCTATTTCAATTAGTGCCTTTTTATCCAAAAGTATCTTGTTCTTTGTATGTATCCAATTCCTTCATTTATCTCCTTTATCATCCTAATCACAGCTAAAAATCATATTTGATTTATTTATAATTTTCATTCCCTCTTAATACATCTCCTAATTTTTTTGTACTTTCTTTAGTATTTTTAATATTCATTTCTCCCCTGGGTTTGTAAGTTGGGTTGCTGACTTACTTTTTGTAGGACTGTGTTTTTGTTTGTTTTCTTTTCTTTTTGTTTTCACTTTTCATGTGCTCACGTCTCCCTAACAAGCGGATTTAATATTGCTTCCACTTGATCCCTCGGAACCACAAAGGAAAACACTATCTTCTATTGATTAATTAGTGCAGATGCAGTCTCTGAGCCAGTGCGCAGCTTAGCCCAGATCCTAGCTGCAAAGCTGTCTTTCCCAGTTCTAACATCCCCAGATCAACCCTAGTCCCAGTCTGAGGGTGCAGCTTTTTCCAGGTATCCTTTCATGTGTGACTGACTCCTGCCTACCTTTCAGGTTTAAAGCATTAGTCCCAGCTCAGGTTCTCTGCACTGTTGGCCTCTGCTGTCTCTTAGGACTTGAATTCTTGGATGCCTTAGCTTGTTCCCTTTCCCAGAGTTCACCAGGTTCACAGCTTCACTCTTCTTACCGCTTTGTATTTATGTCTGTTTATGTTTTATAGACATTATGATTTGCTTTTTGAGTATGAATATGTCTTACTTGCTTCCTTTTTTTCTAGATTTTCTACATTTCAATCAGTGGAAGCATTTCAAACCTTGGACATAGAGTACTATCTAGATCAGATATTTATTACAATATTTATCTAAATACTTAAAAACAGGTATTCAATTGACCTTGAAAACTACCTCTACCTATTTAAATTCAGGGAATAATAAAAGTGGTATTTAAAAAATAGGTACAGGAGGTTCACCAGAGCATTATTTTTTATATTAACATACATTTGAAATGATTTAAAAATATCCCCAAATATGGGTTTGGTGAGTTATATTATGGTGGCTCAGTGGTTAAGCGTTGGGCTGCTAACCGAAAGGTTGGCAGTTTGAATCCATCAGCTGCTTCTTGGAAACCCTATTCGGCAGGTCCACTCTGTCCTATAAGGTTGCTATGAGTCAGAATCAACTTGATGGCAACAGGTTTTTGGATAGTCATATGAAGACATATTTTTCATTCACTATTTATCTCATAAGCTACTGAGAACTAATGACAAAGAAGATATTATATGAAAAATAGGGTAAAATTATATAAATGTATGAGCTCAATTTTGTAATAAAAAATGTATCTATATGTACAGAGCTAGATAGATACATAGGTGATGGATAGATCACTAACATTTTGAGTTCTGTGTGCATGTATTGACCTTATTCAGGTCAGAAGAGGTTTATACTTAGTCCACATAGGAAAAGAGCAACTGTGTAGGTAGCTAATATTAAAAAGGATATTTCAGTAAGCAAAACATTTTCCAAATTATCTGGAAACTTTAAAGTATTATACATAAATGAAAAAGGACAGTATTAAAAGAAAGAACAGACTGGCCTCTTTCAGAATTGCTGTTTATCTTTTGTATATTTCACATTTGGAGACATGAGCAAGCCACTAGGAAAGAGAAGCAGGGAACATAGCCAGAAAACCTAGACTGTAATAGCGCCCTCTGTCAAGTTTACTATTTTCTACAATTAAACTCGATTAAAATTAAATCAATATGAACACCTCAATTGGAATTTGGAGAAATTTTCATGGAAGTGTGCATTCAATGTACTCCTCTTTATTAAATACAAGATGATTCCTCACACATTTAAAGCTTACAGCTAACACTTTGCTTGGGGAGAGTTTTCAGCAGATTTTACTTAAAATGAAGACAGCCAAATATGCAAAAAATTTAAAAAAAACAAAAAACTTGTCAGCATTTTCCTGGGCTGCTTCTAATTCTTATTGGATGAGGCAAATTTAGAGTGTCAACGTGGCACTTTTGATGGTCTATTTTGGGTTAGAGAGTTTCAGTGCATGTAAAATCAATGTAGCCAGCAAATATTACTTTGAATCAGATTCATACTTTTAGGATTTGGTTATATTTTGATGCACCAGTATTTTGGGAAAATCATATTTCCAGATTCTTAATAGGTCCTCAAATATTTTTAAGCAGCTGCAGAGGTCCAGAAGACTATTGAGTGGAACAAGTGAAAAAATCCTTTATATATTAGTCAATAGAGCCTTGGTGGCACATTGGTTAAGAACTTGGCCGCTAACCAAAAGGTCGGCATTCAAATCCACAAGGCGCCCCTTGGAAACCCTATGGGGCAGTTCTGCTCTGTCCTATAGGGCCACTATGAGTTAGAACCAACTTGATGGCAATTTTTTTAAGTCAATATGATTTATTTTCTTTAATAAACATGTATTTCATATTTTGGGGATAAAATTGGAAAGAAATCTGTTTTAGGAAATATATTACATTTTAATGCAAAATGTGAAAACTGTTTTGTGATTGTTTTGTTCCTAACCCTCAAGATAATTGAGATAGGTTACTCTAAAAGACAAGATATGGCCACTACTTTAACTCGAAAATGATATATATACACCAACAGATTTTTTTATAAGTTGCGCCAAAATGTCAGCTTCAGATGCATTAAGCTGACTTACAAAGGACAAAGCTCTTATATTTATTCTGTTCAAACAATGCACCATAAATCCTTCCATGCAATCTAAAAGAAGGATTACCGTAAATGGAAAAAAAAAAAAAAACTTTGTAGAAAGACTCAGTGGAAATCGAAAAAGACATTCTTTATCTCCAAAACATTCCAGTGTGCCAAAGTTATAATAAACACAATTTTAGTATAAGCATAGGACAATAAAATCAAAATGAAGAGTTTGAATATCATAAAAGGGCTCTGGTACATGAAAGGAGCAACAAAGTCAACTTAAATTTTGCAAAATTGACTAAATATCAGAAACCAAAGAGCCTGTTAAGACTTTCATAAAAGATAAAAATCAGAAAAGAATCAGAGTCACTTGATATAAAATACCCAGTTTTCAATGGAAGCAGAAAAGCAGCACCCTGCTTAGTACACATTACGTTTGCTTCAGGTCTGGAAAAATATACCACATTTGTTAATGCCGTTTCTTTTTTATTTACTTCACATGAGGATAAAGAAGAATCTATCATTTATTGAGTACTTTCTATGTGCTAGCCACTGTGCTGAGTAATTTAAAAACATTATTGTACTTATCTCATTACATTATACTTTCAAATTCATATTTATACTATGATTAGGAAAATTAGACCTGAAAAATAATCAGTAAATATTTTCATGGTAGTTTATTCACAGAAGGCATGTTTGGCCTTGTATTGCTATTACATTTCTAAGATACTTTCTTTCCAAACTTTCGCCCATTAGTATGCCATGCTTTAAAGAGAAAAACCTTCACAAACTCTATATATCATTTCTTCTGGCTAGACATCAGAAACAAATGTTTGAGGCAGTCAGTGTTTCTTGAACATTTAATACTGTTTAATGTCGTATCAGTGCTCAGGAAAGAAACCCAACTGGCAGAGTGGTTAAGGGCTTGTCTGCTAAATAAAAGGTCGGCGGTTCAAACCCACAAGCTATTCCATGGGAGAAAGATACAGTAGCCTGCTTCCCTAAAGATTTATAGCCTTGGAAACCCCATGGGGCACTTCTACTCCTTCCTACAGGGTCCCTATAAGTCGAAAAAACTCAACTCAATGGTACCTGGTTCAGTACTCAGGAAGGTATAAAAGAGGTATGAGGGAAAAATGGTGCTCTAGACAGAAGCACCACACCATCCCTCCATAGCAAAGATCCGAAAAACTAAGCCGAACAGAATACAATCCTGAAACCCTAAAACATCAAATGAAGAGATAAAGAACTCAGCCAAGCACCAAATAGAGTGAGAAAACTGACAGAGAACGGAGACTGAGGAGAGATTCATGCAGAGGTCCCCTACCAGCTAACGCAGCACGGATCCACCATCTTGGACTCCTATCAGAGACCAGCAAACGGGGGTACAAGAAAGCAGCCTCACGGAGCGTCCAGCAGGAGACAAAACAACCGGTAATTTGCGGTGTGCGCTTTCCCACCCCCGACCCCTCTGCGCCCCAGCTAGGCCTTCTCTACT
>NW_004444015.1:2292159-2317252 GCF_000243295.1 Trichechus manatus latirostris
TGTAGTAACTGTTAAATGAGAAACTATTTTGTTCTGTAAGCCTTCATCTTAAGTGAGAATAACAGCACAATTGGAAGAGCGTAATCAATGTCACTGAACTGTGCATGTAGAAATTTTTGAAATGGTGTATCTTTGGCTATGTGTAGTTTCACCGAAAAAAAAAGGTTGAGAAATTAGAGGGTTAATATGTTGTGGGGTTGTTAACCAATGTCATAAAACAACATGTGTACTACTGTTTCATGAGAAACTATTTTTTCTGTAAGACTTTACCTGAAGTACGATAAAATAAAAAAGAAAAAGAGGTATGAGGTATAAACTTTGACCTTAACTACTGAAAATGATATACTCAAAGTCTTACTTTGGTTCTTATGGACTTGTTCTAATTTTCTTCAGCTTCAACTTGAACTTGTATATGAGCAATTGATGGTCTGTTCTGCAGTCAGCCCCTGGCCTTGTTTTGACTGATGATACTGAGATTTTCAATCATCTCTTTCCACATATATAGTTTATTTGATTCCTGTATATTCCATCCAGCAAGGTCCACATGTATAGTCACTGTTTATGTTGTTGAAAAAAGGTATTTGCAGTGAAGAAATGGTTGGTCTTGCAAAATTCAATCATGTGATCTCTGGCATCATTTCTATCACCAAGACCATATTTTCCAACTACTGTTCCTTCTTCTTTGTTTCCAACTTTCAAATTCCACTTGAATTTAGAGACCATCTCAAGAACAGATTTGATGCATTGAACACTAATGACCAAAGACCAGCTGAGTTGTGGAATGACATCAAGGCCATCATACACAAAAAAAGCAAGAGGTCATTAAAAAGACAGGAAAGAAAGAAAAGGCCAAAATGTATGTCAGAGGAGACTCTGAAACTTGCTCTTGAACTTAGAGCAGCTAAAGGAAACGGAAGAAATGATGAAGTAAAAGAGCTAAAGAGAAGATTTCAAAGGGCTCAGCTCAAGAAGACAAAGTAAAGTATTATAGTGAAATTTTTAAAGACCTGGAGATAGAAAATCAAAAGGAAAGAACACATTCAGCACTTCTCACACTGAAAGAACTGAAGAAAAAAAAATCAAGCCTCAAGTTGCAATACTGAAGGATTCTACGGGGAAAATATTAAACGATGCAGGAAGCATCAAAAGAAGATGGAAAGAATACACAGAGTCACTCTACAAAAAGAATTGGTCTATGTTCAACCATTTCAGGAGGTAACATATGGTCGATTTGGTGGCACTGAAGGAAGAAGTCCAAGCTGCACTGAAGGCATTGGCAAAAAACAAGGCTCCAGGAATTGATGGAACACCAATTGAGATGTTTCAACAAATGGATGCAATGCTGGAAGTGCTCATTTGTCTATGTCAAGAAATTTGGAAGACAGCTACCTGGGCAACCAACTGGAAGACATTCATACTTATGCCCATTGCAAAGAAAGGTGATCCAACAGAATGCAGAAATTATTGAACAATATCATTAATATTACACGCAAGTAAAATTTGGCTGAAGATCATTCAAAAGCGGTTACACAGGGAACTGCCAGAAATTCAAGCCAGATTCAGAAGAGGACGTGGAAAGAGGGATATCATTGCTGATATCAGATGGATCTTGGATGAAAGCAGAGAATACCAGAAAGATGTTTACCTGTGTTTTATTTTCTATATAAAGGCATTTGACTGTGTGGATCATAACAAATTATGGCTAACATTGCAAAGAATGGGAATTCCAGAACACTTAATTGTGCTCATGAGGAACTGTACAAAAACCAAGAGGCAGTCTTTTGAACAAAACAAGGGGATACTGCGTGGTTTAAAATCAGGAAAGGTGTTTGTCCACATTGTATAGTTTCTCCATATTTAGTCAGTCTGTACACTGAGCAATTATTCTGAGAAGCTGGACTATAAGAAGAAGAATGCGGCATCAGGATTGGAGGTAAGACTCATTAACAACCTGTGATATGCACAGGACACAACCTTGCTTGCTGAAAGTGAATAGGACTTGAAGCACTTACTGATGAAGATCAAAGACCACAGCCTTCAGTATGGATTGCATCTCAACATAAAGAAAACAAAGATCCTCACAACTGGACCAATAAGGAACATCATGATAAATGGAGAAAAGATTAAAGTTGTCAAAGATTTCATTTTACTTGGATCCACAATCAATGCCCTTGGAAGCAGCAGTCAAGAAATCAAACGACGCAGTTCATAACAATGATTGTGAGGGTGATGCAGGACCAGGTAATGTTTCATTACGTTGTACATAGGGTCACTATGAGTCAGAACCTACTCAGCCACACCTAGAAACAACTACAACAACTGAAAATGAGGAGTTCTTGGGTGGCATGAACAGTTAACACTCAGCTGCTAACCAAGAGGTTAGAGGTTCAAATCCATCCAGAGGTTCCTTGAAAGAAAGCCCTGGCAAGCTGCTTTCAAAAACTCAGCCATTGAAAACGCTGTGGAGCACAGTTCTACTCTGACACACATGGTGTTGCCAGAAGTTGGAGTTTAGTCAGTGGCAACTTATTACTGATATAGAAGATGAACCAATATTTGGCCCCTTGGTTGTCTTTTAATTTTAACTTATTTATTAGTTTATCAATGCCAGCATTTTCAGGACCTCTGGTGGCATAGTGGTTAAAAGATACAGCTGCTGACCAAAAGATCAGCAGTTTGAATCCACCAGCTGCTCCTTGGAAACCCTATGGGGCAGTTCTACTCTGTAACAAAGCAATTGTAAAGTATGAAATGCTAGTCAAAGGAAAGCTGGATGGGCTATATTAATATCAAATATTGTTACCAGGGATAATTGTAATGTATGTAATTTTTAAATAATAAAGGGATCAATTAATCAAGAGAACATAAAAATCATAAACATTTATCGACACTGCCCCTAAAAACAGAGATTTAAAAAACTGGAAGTAAAAACTAATAGAACTGCAAGCAAACAAAAACCACAATTGCATTTAAAGATTTAAATATCTTCTTTCCATAATTGATAGAAAAATTATACAGAACATCAGTTGAATACTTGAACAACACTATCAACCAACTTGGTATCATTGACATTTACAGAAGACTTCACTGAACAACAGTAGAATACACATTCTTTTCAAATGCACGTGGAACATTCACCAAAATGGACCACATTCTAGGCCATACATCAAGTCTCAATAAATTTAAAATAATTTAAGTCAAGTCAAAGTAGAAAATCTCGCACTCTGTTAGGAGTGAAAGAAAAAGAGTTTTATTTAAGAATAGAAACAGCTATAGCTGGGCAACACAGTGTGGAGCCACAAAGTGTTCCAACATTCCAAGGGAGAGGTGAAATTTTTACACAGAAAAATGAGGAAGGGAGTACATGACCATAATCATGGAGGCTTGGAATTACACATGGCTACAAGACAATCACAAGTTAAAATAATACAGGTTAGCTGGTCTATTTTCTAACATAGATTTCCTGGAGCCAACTTAGCAAACAATTTTCTGAAATCTTTACATATACATTCTTCCTGGGGCATGCTGTGCAAACATTCTCTGGAGTCCATCTTGATAAACATTTCCTGATGAACATTTCTTCACAAACCACATTATCATTCCCTTCACTGTTTGTTGAGGGTGGTTAAAGTTTCACAAGAAATTACATGTCATAAGGCTCTAAATCACAGGTTCTATTCTCAGAAAGGCAGAAAGGAGGACTTAGGACAAACTAAAGTTTAATTAAAATTTGGAGTTTTGATTCAGGTTTGGGTCAGTCATTTTAATCATGCCAAACACCTCAGTTTTAGACTAGAGTGCTCTCACACAGTCAAATAAATTATGTTGCATCTCCATAAGGGAATTAAATTTAAAATCAACAATATTAGAAATAATCGCCAGAAAATTGCCAAATATTTGGAAATTAAATATTTCTAAATTACCCATAGGTCAAAGATAAAATCATAACTAAAATTAAAATGTATTTAGAAAATAAGAAAAATGAAAATACAACTTATCTGAGTTTGTGGGATACCACTAAAGCAGTTGTTAGGGGGCAATTTATAGTACTAAATCCTATATTAGAAAAGAAGAAAGCCCTTGAATCAATGATCAGAACGTCAATTAAAAAAAAAAAAACTTTAAAAGGAAGAGCAAATTGAACACAAATTTATGGAAGAAAGGAAAGAGTAAAGATCAAAACTGAACTTAATGAAATATAAAACAGAAAAATAATAGAGAAAATTTATGAAAACAAATGTTGATTCTTAGAGATCAATAAAATTTATATTTCTATCTATCTATCTCCCCCAGGCATCCGTCAGTTTGTCATGCTGTGGGGGGGGGGGGGCTTGTGTGTTCCTGTGATGCTTGAAGCTATGCCACCGGTATTCAAATACCAGGAGGGTCACCCATGGTGGACAGGTTTCAGCTGAGCCTCCAGACTAAGATAGAAGAGGAAGAAGGACCTAGTGGTCTACTTCTGAAAAGAATTAGCCAGTGAAAACCTTATGAATAGCAGTGGAACATTCTCCAATATAGTGTCAGAAGATGAGCCCCGCAGGTTGGAAGGCATTCAAAATATGATGGGGGAAGAGCTGCCTCCTCAAAGTATGGTCAACCTTAATGACATGGATGGAGTCAAGCTTTTAAGACATTCATTTGCTTCTGTGGCATGACTCAAAATGAGAAGAAACAACTGCAAACATCCATTAATAATTTCCAACCTGGAATGTACAAAGTGTGAATCTAGGAAAATTGGAAATCATCAAAAATGAAATGCAACACATAAACATCGATATCCTAGTTGTTAGTGAGCTGAAATGCACTGGTATTGGTCATTTTGAATCGGACAATCATATGGTCTACTATGCCGGGAATGACAACTTGAAGAGGAATGGCGTTGCATTCATCGTCAAAAAGAACATTTCAAGATCTATCCTGAAGTACAATGCTGTCAGTGATAGGCTAATAACCATACACCTACCAGGAAGACCAGTTAATACGACTTCATGGTTTGAATTATGTCCCCCAAAAAATGTGTGTATCAATTTGGCTACGCCATGATTCCTGGTACTGTGTGATTTTCCTGTATGTTGTAAACCTGCCTCTATGATGTTAATGAGGGAGGATGGGTGGCAGTTGTGTTAGTAAGGCAGGACCTGATCTACAAGACTGGATTGTGTCCTGAGGCAATCTCTCGAGATATAAAAGACAGAAGTGAGCAGTGAGACTGGGGGACATCATACCATCAAGAAAGCAGTGCCAGGAGCAGAGCGCATCCTTTGGACAGGGGTCCCTGCGCCGAGAAGCTCCTAGTCCGGGGGAACACTGAAGAGAAGAAGGCCGACAGAGAGAAAAAGGCTTCCCCTGGAGCTGACACCATGAATTTGGACTTTTAGCCTACTTTGACTGTGAGGAAATAAACTTCTCTTCGTTAAAACCATCCACTTGTGGTATTTCTGTTATAGCAGCACTAGATGACTAAGACAACGACTGTTATTCAAATTTACACACCAACCACTAAGGCCAAAGATGAAGAAATTGAAGATTTTTGCCAACTTCTGCAGTCTGAATTGATTGAACATCCAATCAGGATGCACTGATAATTACTGGAGATTGGAATGCCAAAGTTGGAAACGAAGAAGAATTGGTAGTTAGAAAATATGGCCTTAGTGATAGAAAGGATGCCGGAGATTGCATGATTGAATTTTGCAAGATCAACCACTTCTTCATTGCAAATATCTTTTTTCACAAACATAAATGGTGATTATACCTGTGGACCTCACCAGATGGAATACACAGGAATCAAATCGACTACATCTGTGGAAAGAGACGATGGAAAAGCTCAGTATCATTAGTCAGAACAAGGCCAGGGGCCGACTTCAGATTAGATCATCAATTACTCATATGCAAGTTCAAGTTGAAACTGAAGAAAATTAAAACAAGTCCACGAGAGCCAAAGTACGACCTTGAGTATATCCCACCTGAATTTAGACACTATCCCAAGAATTGATTTGATGTGTTGAACACTCATGACCGAAGACCAGACGAGTTGTGGAATGACATCAAGGACATCATATGTGAAGAAAGCAAGAGGTCATTAAAAAGACAGGAGAGAAAGAAAAGACCAAAATGGATGTCAGAAGAGACTCTGAAACTTACTCTTGAACATCCCGTAGCTAAAGCAAAAGGAAAAAATGATGAAGTAAGAGCTGAACAAAAGATTTCAAAGGGCTCTGCTAGAGAAGACAAAGTAAAGAATTATGATGACATGTGCAAAGACCTGGAGATAGAAAACCAAAAGGGAAGAACACACTTAGCATTTCTCAAGCTGAAAGAACAGAAGAAAAAATTCAAGCCTCGAGTTGAAATAATGAAGGATTTTGGGGGGTAAATATTAAATGACACAGGAAGCATTGAAAGAAGATAGAAGGAATACACAGTTACCATACCAAGCTGCACTGAAGGCATTGACGATAAACAAGGTTCCAGGAATTGACGGAATACCGATTGAGATGTTTCAAGAAATGGTTGCAGCACTGGAAGTGCTCACTCGTCTATGCCAAGGAATTTGGAAGACAGCTACCTGGCCAACTGACTGGAAGAGATCTATATTTATGCCTATTCTGAAGAAAGGTAATCCAACTGAATGTGGAAATTATTGAAAAATATCATTAATATCACATACAAGCAAAATTTTGCTGAAGATCATATAAAAATGGCTACAGCTGTATATCTACAGGGAACTGCCAGAAATTCAAGCTGGATTTAGAAGAGGATGTGGAACTAGGGATATCATTGCTGATGTCAGATGGATCCTGGCTGAAAGCAGAGAATGCCAGAAAGATGTTTACCTGTGTTTTATGGACTATGCTAAAACATTCAATTGTATGGGTTATAACAAATTATGGATAACATTGCAGAGAATGGAAATTTCAGAACATTTAATTGAACTCATCAAGAATCTATACATGAATCAAGAGGCAGTCAGTCGAACAGAACAAGGGGATACTGCATGGTTTAAAGTCAGGAAGAGTGTGCGTCAGGGTCATATCCTCTCACCATACTTATTCAATCTGTATGCTGAGCAAATAATATGAGAAACTGACTGTCTGAAGAAGAACACAGCATCAGCATTGGAGGAAGACTCATTAACAGCCTGTGTTATGTAGATGACACAACCTTGCTTGCTGAAAGTGAAGAGGACTTGAAGCACTTACTGATGAAGATCAAAGACCACAACTTTCAGTACGGATTACACATCAACATAAAGAAACCAAAAATTCTCACAACTGGACCAATAAGTAACATCATGATAAAGGAAGAAAAGATTGAGGTTGTCAAGGATTTTATTTTACCTGGATCCACAATCAACACTCATAGAAGCAGTAGTCAAGAAATCAAAAGACGCATTTCATTGGGAAAATCTGCTGCAAAAGACCTCTTTAAAGTGTTGAAAAGCAAAGATGTCACCTTGAAGACTAAGGTGCGCCTGACCCAAGCCATGGTGTTTTCAGTCGCCTCATGTGCATGCGAAGGCTGGACAATGAATAAGGAAGACCGAAGAAGAATCAATGCCTTTGAATTGTAGTGTTGGCGAAGAATATTGGATATACCATGGACTGCCCAAAGAACAAACAAATCTGTCTTGTTAGAAGTACAACCTTAGAAGCAAGGATGGTGAGGCTTTTCCTCGCCAGAACTAGCTGGCTGATGGCTGCCCCAGCTGCGCTCCCTCATCCTCCAAGTCACTGCTGTTGCCATGCCTGGAGGTCCGCTTCTTGGGGATGAGGCCCCCAACTTCGAGGCCAACAGCACCGACGGCCACATCCAAGACTATCTGGGAGACCCATGGGGCATTCTCTTCTCTCACCCTTGGGACTTTACCCCAGTGTCCACCACCGAGCTTGGCAGAGCTGCAAAACTGGCACCAGAATTTGCAAAGAGGAATGTTAAGATGATTGCCCTTTCAATAGACAGTGTTGAAGACCATCTTGCCTGGAGCAAGGATATCAATGAATACAATGGTGAAGAGCCCACAGAAGTTACCTTTTCCCATCATCGATGATAAGAATCAAGATCTTGCCATCCTCTTGGGCATGCTGGACCCAGTGGAGAAGGACAAAAAGGGCATGCCTGTGATGGCTTGTGTGGTGTTTATTTTTGGTCCTGATAAGAAACTAAAGCTGTCTATCCTCTATCCAGCTACCACTGGAAGGAACTTTGATGAGATTCTCAGAGTAGTTATCTCTCTCCAGCTCATGGCAGAAAAGAGGGTTGCCATCCCAGTTGATTGGAAGGATGGAGACAGTGTGATGGTCCTTCCAACCATCCCTGAAGAGGAAGCTAAGAAACTTTTCCCTAAAGGAGTCTTCTCCAAAGAGCTCCCATCTGGCAAGAAATACCTCGGCTGCATTCCCCGGCCTTGAGTGTCTCTGGGTAGTTGGTGCTGGAGCTGCTCGCTTAGCACAGTGGGACAGAGGATGCCAACTGCCAATCATATTTTCCTGCAGCACTCCTATAAAAACATCCTGGTGTGATCACAGCCAAGGTCTTTAGGTTGTTCTACTACTGGCTTATTAAATGAAAGTGGCACTAAAATTTTCTTGGGATTCTTTACTCTGTGCCTTCACCAGCATTCTATTCCATTCATGTAGCTCAACACTCTGCTGGCTCTCTTTGAAATATATTATGTATTTGGGACTCAAATCTTGTTGGATCTCTGCAGGGTTTGTGATCAACTAGTTAGTATCAGTTCATGGTTGAAAAGCCTGCTTTACTCCATGATGGAATGACTATCAAGTTTTCAGCTGTCTTAATCAAATCCTCTCTACCGTTACCCATTTTGGGGAGCAACAGAACTTGAGGTTCAACTTCCCTGGTAAATATCTAAGTACGTAACCCAAGAACTTGGAATTAACCTGTATATTCTTCAGTATTTAGAGTTTTGACCACAGCTGTGGGGAAAATCTTCAACCCTGTACTTTTTCAGTAGATAATTGAAATGGGGAGAGCAGGGAGAGGAATCTTTGAATATTTTGCTATAAGAAAAATTTATGATAAATTTCTATCAAAGTGGGGAGGCTATAGAAAAGATTCCCCTCAGATGCCAGGGAGATGTACTGGAGGTGTGAGCAGTATGATAAGTGTCATATGCCTTTCACACAGTATTTCTGTACATCATCTGCTCTGAGATGTTATATACATCAAAGAGTGCACCTTGGGAAAGAGAAGAAGACATTTAAAATGTTTTATTATAGAAGTATTCTTTCAGTTGGTGACTTTTCTGAATTTTACTTTTTGGGGATCAGCAATTAAAATCCTTTGTTAAAACTGGATCATAGAATTGTGCTGTCACATTTGGCAAAGGATATTGAATATACCATGCACTGCCAGAGGGACAGACGGTCTGTCTTGGGAGAAGTGCAGCAGGAGTGCTCCTTAGGGGCGGGATTGGCAGGACTTTGTCTTCACTTGCTTTGGAAATGTTGTTGGGGGTACTGGTCCCTGGAGATGGACATCATGCTTTGTGGGGTGGGAGGTCAGCGAGGGGGAGGGGGGCGCTTGGCGGGGTGGATTGGAGCAGTGGCTGCGGCAGTGGGCTCTGGCATGGCAATGATTGTGGGGATTGCGCGGGACTGGGCGGTGTTTCGTTCTGCTGTGCATGGGGTCGCTGTGGGTTGGAATGGACTCCACTGCACCTAATAACAACAAGTTTATAAACTCGTGCTAAAGGAAGGGCAGAGATTTCCTTCTTGCTAGAATTGGCATTAGTACCCTTCTCCAAAGACAGATATATAAACTGTCATGTATTGAAAATGGGGGAGAAGCTGAAGAACATGTGCTTTTGATTTCATGACAAAAAAAAAGAAGCAGCAAGGATGGTGAGACTATGTCTCACATACTTGGAAATGTCGTCAGGCGGGATCAGTCCCTGGAGAAGGACATCATGCTTGGTAAAGTACAGGGTCAGCGAAAAAGAGGAAGACCCTCCACAAGATGGATTGACACAGTGGCTTCAACAATGGGCTCAAGCATGACAACGATTGTGAGGATGGCGCAGGACCAGGCAGAGTTTCGCTCTGTTGTGCATAGGGTCGCTATGAGTTGGAAGTGACTTGATGGCACCTAACAACAGGAACATCTATCTATCCATCTATCCATCTGTCTATCCCTCTATCCGTCTATCTATCCACCTATCTATCTATCTATCTCCCTATTTTATTTTACACACACACACACAGGGGAGTAAATTTTCTATTAGTAACTTTGGGAAAAATGGCCTGCTCACCTAATGGTTTAACAACCATCCAACCATCAAAGGAAGATTGCTTAATACTACATGCAGCGTCACTTGTGAAAAATGGAAAACCCCATGCAACACTTATCAGCTGCCAAAAGTTAACTTGTCTAAATATGACTAAAAGGATAATTTGTGATACAATGACAGATATGCCACAGGAGATGATACGAAATCTATCAGAGGAAAGGTTACCTGTTTGGTCTTCTCAGTACATCATGAATCATGATTTCAAAATGGATATTAGGAAATCAAGAGGTTGTAGAGAACAGTATGGAAAAGTAATTATCTTGAAATTTTTATAAGGTTTCACCAAAAGTCATACAGGAAAGTTGAGAATGATGACCTGAGCTTGGATTCATTTAAGGCTGATAAAAGGCACATTATTGATTTTTCTTTCTTAATTGTATAAACTCAAAAGGAGACAGTTGCATCAAAAATCAGATGTGGGATGTATTATACTGTCTTAGTCCAGGCTCTCAAGAGAAACAGAACCAATACTCTATAGATATATACATAAAGTGAGAGAAGTTTATTTTAAGGAATTGACTCTGGCAGTCTTGTGTCTGAAATTGGTAGGCCAGGTGGCTGGGTGGAAACTCCAGCAGGATGTCGATTTACAGTCTTGAGGCAGAATCCTTCTCCCTTTGGGAAACCTCAGTTTTTGCTCTTAAGACCTTCAACTGATTGGATGATGCCTACCCACATTATAGAGGGTATCTATTTTACTTACAGTAAACTGTTTTAAATGTTAATCACGTGGAAATACCTTCATAGCAACATCTAGACTAGTTTTTCACCAACCCGGACACCATAGCCTAGCCAAGTCGGCACATAAAATAAACCACCACAAGGGGCAGTTCCTAGTGAACCAGGATCTTCTTTTCTACATCAACACTGCTGAATCTATGAAGCAGATGGTTTGGGGGAGGGGAGATATGTATTATCACTCATACAGCACGGTGCAAGAGACAACACTTAGATATATATTTCTATTTAGGGAAAAGAACTTCAATTTTGTTAGATAATAGCATAGAGAGTATTTATGGAACTCAAGTTCTAAAACTTCATTTATTGGCAAAGCTAATGCTAATAAAATTGTCTACTTATTTTACATGCATAAAGGCAGTTACACATTTGCATTATTTTGAATGATTTGTGAAAAACTGAAAATTCCGTGTTTGGTAATTTGAAGAGTGGTACAGTGGTTAAGAGCTCCACTGCTAACAAAAAGTCAGCAGTTCGAATCCATCAGCAGCTCCTTGGAAACCCTATGGGGCAGTCCTACTCTGTCCAATAGGGTCGTTGTGAGTTGAAATCCACTTAACGGCAATGGTTTGTTTGTTTTTTTAGGTCAGCTCCAACAATTTTCTCTTTTATTCTTTCCTCTTGGATTTTAACAATTTCCAATTGCAAATATCCCTTGCTTTTAACAAATCTTTATTATTTTTTTTTCATCACATTGACTTTGATCAGGTGGTCTGGGACAAATTTATATTTCATTTGGTACTTTTATTTTCTAACATTAGTGATTGTAACTTATATGTTCCTTCAAAGTTTCTCATTTGAATTGCCTTAAAACCAGCTCATTATGTCTACATCAGTCTCCCTCCTTCCTTTTCATTCTTTTTGTATCTCAAATTTTCCACTCTTTATGCCTTAATACCTGACCCCTGTTGATTATCACTTTACATCAGATTTCGAATGACTTTTATGCTGAAGTTTCTCCATTTCCCTAAGCAAAGCTCTTTTATCATTAGGCACATGTCCACGGCACTTCTGCCAAGAAAAAAAAGAAAAAGAAAAGAAGAAATTCGGACACACACAATCCCAAAAACATCACTTAGGTATGACTTGTTTTTTTCTTCCCGCATATTCTGAATTTCTGAAAATGCCTTT
Organism: Trichechus manatus latirostris; assembly: GCF_000243295.1. Taxonomy (NCBI): domain Eukaryota; kingdom Metazoa; phylum Chordata; class Mammalia; order Sirenia; family Trichechidae; genus Trichechus; species Trichechus manatus. The sequence goes on from NW_004444015.1 coordinate 2,304,341, forward strand.
CCTCTCCCCCAGAGTCTTATGTCATTTTACCATTTTCACTGTTGTAGCTATTGCCTTCCCATAGTAATGTGCCTTTATTATAAAATTTCTGCTAGTGCCTTAGGCAATAGGTAATTCAAATTATCCAATTTTCTAGATTTTCCTTACCTGGTTCATTCAGGCATGAGACACAGATTTCTTTGAGCACTTAGCAAGAAATCTCTGGCCGTTTTCTTTGAGGAGTGAGGTTTATCATCTGCAGCTATAAAACTTGGAAGGCTCACTCTGCCATGGGCACGGGCTGCTGTGAAGTCTCAGGGCTTCCGTGTTATTTCTATGAAAATAAGCCTATCTCTTAGACCTCAGAATGAAGGAAAAACTTATTATCTGGGATGGATAAACCTGTTGCCTTCGAGTTGATTCCAACTCATAGCGATCCTATAGGACAGAGTAGAACTGCCCTATAGGGTTTTCACAGTGCAGCTGGTGGATTCAAAGTGCCAACCTTTTGGTTAGCAGCCGAACTTAACCACTTTGCCACAATAAGACAGAGGTCCCCAGGCTGAGGAAAATTCCACTGCCTCAGGCAGTTTGCTTGGCACACCCGTAGCTTTACATTAGAATCCTGTTTACTTCACTTGGCACACCCTGTAACTTTACATTAAAATTCTGGTTCCCCTCTCCTTAACTGCTGCCCCCAAACTAGAAGAAATTGGCAGAAACTGGTTTAGGTGCCATGTTGACATTCAGGATAACCTTTTATACCTCATACATAGTAACTTCCCTGTCTCTGGGTGGAGTTTAATCACCATTTTCTGAACACCTGATGCATGAAGTTATATGTAAACCCCATTGCACATGTGTAGCATGATTAAGAATGTTGCCAATGTAACTTGTATGAATTTCCTATTTGTAAACCCCTTAAAAGTAACCTTCCCCCTTGCCCTTGCTGAGCAGTCTTGGTGGCAGAAGCCCCAACTGTTTCCTTTCCTTGTGCAATGAAATAAAGGCACATTTCCGCTCTCCCACCTCTGTCTCTTGTTTATTGGCTGAGATGCGTCACACCAAGCAGAACTTGGGGTTTCCACCTGGCAGCAACCAGATACTGCAATATCCTAGTGACCCATGGCAGCATTTCTCCATGGCTTCCCCTAAGGAGGTTTGACATCCAGCTATCAAAAAATATACTTTAGACTTCTGGCCAACATAGCATTATAGACATAAGCACCATGCAGTCCCTCCACAGCAAAGACAAGGAAAACTAAGTCAAACAGAGACAAACGTCAGTCCTGAAACTCTAAGCATCAAATGAAGAGATGAACAACTCAGGCAAGCACCAAATGGAATAAGAAACTGACAGAGAACAGAGAGTGAGAAGAGATACATGCAGAGGTCCCCTATAAGCTAACGCAGCACGGATTTGCCATCTTGGACTCCTGTTGGAGATCGGTAAACAGGGAGTATGGGAAAGCAGCTTCACGGAGCTCCTGGCAGGGGACAGAACATATGGTAACTAGTGTTATATGCTTTCCCATTTCCCACCCTTCTTCACCCCCACTTGGCCTCCTCTGCTTCCTGAAGCCATAGACTCTTGGCTGGGAGGCACTGGCTTCAGCTCTTTGCCTCTTGGATTCCACCTACCCACACTGGCCAGCTCCTTGAGTGCCATTTGTTTGTTGCTGGTGTTGCTTTTTTCTGCTTCTCTTGGTTTCTTCCATACCTCTCAACACCTCCCCCTCCTTTCTCTCAAATACCTGGCTCCGTGTGCCATCTTTGCTTCTTCCTGAAAGGCTGTGAAATGCTGCTCGATTGTGGAACTGCTTCTGGGCCCACCCCACCATGCTGGTGGGATCCCAGGGGCTTTTTGTTTGTTTTGATTTGTTTGTTTGTTTTCTTTTTCTTTTATCAGCTTTGGAGGCTCTTCTAGCCAGGCTGTACTGCGCTGCTTGGGAGCTACTTCCTCAGTGTGCGCAGCTGCAAACTGGGAGCCTTGGGCCATTTCTTTTTTCTTTTGTTTTGTTTTTTGTTTATTTATTTTTTTTGTTTTTCTGAATTTTTTTGTTTTTGTTTGTTTGTTTTGTTTTCTCTCTTTTTCCACTTTTGTCTTTCTTCATTTCTCAGTTTCTCGTCTCTTTATACTTACCTTCTCTTCCTGTCTCCTGAACACCTGGCTCTGCGTGACACCTCTATTGCTTCTAGCAAGGCTGTACTTTACAGCCTGGGAGCTACTTTCCTAGTCTTCACAGCCACACTGGTGGGATCCCTGGAGGCTTTTCTTTCCCCCCCCCCCAATTTTTATTTATTTATTTATTTTCTCTTTTATCCTTTTTCTTTTTTTTTTCCTTTTTGTTTTCCTTCATTTCTCAGTCTGTCATCTATCCACTCCAATGGCAAGCTCACTTAGCACCCTTTTTTTGTTTTGTATGTTTTTGGCTCCTCTTTCTCTCTCCTCTCTCTCCTCTTTCCCATACCCATCTTAGCTCCACACATCACAATCTCCTCCCTCCTTCCTGCCTACCTGCACCATGTGCTGAACATCACACCTCCGAGTACCACAGGTATGGCCAATCGGAACCTGCCCTGTACTGATTCCCAGCCGGCCCTGTCAGCCCTAGTCTGTGCCACAAACAACCCATCCCAGCAACTCCCCTTCAGCTGGACCTGCCCTGCTGTACCATACCTAAGTGACTGACCCTGCCCACTGGAGAAGGAGGTGAAAAGTATCATGCCCACAGACGAGTAAGCAACAAAGAACACAGTCCTTCTACTCAGATATAACCAAATAAAACAAAAAAGCAGGACGAAACAAACAAACTTACAATCAATAAATGAGGAAAATAACTACTGAATGTCTTGAACACAACAGACAATATCAAAACATGAAGGTGGGAGTTAATGGCTGTCAATGACAAACTTTCATGATTTTGTCCATCCAACATTCAAAAAAACACATGGAATGAATGAATAAAGGCATATCAGAATACAATCACAGTCAACATCATTTTTGGGATAAAGTAGAATGAATATATGTTTATGTATGCACATATATGCACAGAAGTGTATCTAAACAATAAACCATCTCAAACTTTGATATTCTATTATTAGTAATACCAATTTTGACTGATTTCATAAGTATGACACATCCCTGCACTTTTGAACAACTTCTATGCTCTAGTGCATGGAGAAATGAATGCGGTATGTGGCTCTATCCTTTAGGATCTCACAGTCCAGTGAGGGAAACAAACACAGACGTCAGTATTAATGCTGATACAAGCTAGAATGGATTCAGTGTGACACTAGACCAACAGCAACAACAACAAAAAGCCCCTTGGGGGGACACAAGATGCATCTGAGAAGGCTTCTTGGGGGAGGTAAGGTTCTAACTTGGACTTGGTCAATGAGCAGGACCTTTAAAGGTAGGCACAGGATGTGTTCTGCCTCCCTGCATGCCTGTTTTTCACTCCAGATTGGACTACAGGCACTTCTGAATTTGAGGGACATTGAAAGATCTCTAATGGAAGGAGCACTGGGCTAGAGGCTCAGATAGAGTTGGTTCAGAGGGATTGGAAATAGGATTATCAGATTTCCTTACTGATTTTCCAGCTCACCTCTCCTTGGGATTAGATGGGATCTGGGGATTTGGGCTAGGGCATTTTCTAGAAATAAAGATTGCACAAGTGGTCAACCTTTCACTTGTCGGGTACCTCCTGGAGTCTGACCTTGACAGATGGATGCAAGAGGTCAAGGAACCACCCAGGAGTTTACCTATATGACTTTGTTGAAAGACAGTGTACCCTAGATTTTCCCTAAGCAACAAGCCAAATGAATGTAGTGTAATTAAATAGTAAAAGTATGTTGCCCAGTGAGTATGAGCTATGAAAGCTTTGGAAAATCTTAAGATAAATCTGTGAGTATATTACATTTCAAATCAAATAACCATAACACCTCATTAGCTTTAACTACCGAGAACTATGTCTATAACTAACTCTACCCATAATCAACTATAACTATATAGTTATCATATATATACATATATATAACCATAACTATAACTAACATTAATTTCTACAATTAACCATAACCACAAGAAACCACAGCTAGTAGCAACACCTAGTTGCCTCGATGAGTCCGACTGCCCTCCAGGATAGTAGGCACCTTGGAAACGGGGATCCCGTCTTTCTCAGTGCTGCACGCCCAGCCAGGAGCAAGTTCAGAGTCTGGCATGAATCTGTGCTGAATGAGTGAATGAATACTGGATGAATGGTTGCACATTGCCAGAATCATTAAATTAAAACTTCTTAGACAGGCATCCATGGCTCTCCTAATCTGGCCCCTGCACACTGTCCTACCAATCTCTTCACCTTCAATTCTTCTTCCCCCAATGAACTCTCCATTCCAGCTCAACTGGTCTGCTCCCTTATGCTCAAAAGTGTCCTGTTTCATCTCCCCTGCTCACCTTGGCTACGCTCTTGCCTTCAGGTTGGCTTATTTGAATGCTCTTCCTCCCTTATTCAAGGTCACCAGACTCTATAAATCCTTCCCTGGCCACTCTGCTTGAACCAGCCCAGAGTTTTGCTCAGCTGTGGATATCTCCTCAAAGCAGACAAGGCCCATTTCCATGAAGGCAAAGAAATTTTCTTCAAATGTGACCAGCCTGCCTGGTATGTCTTCACCTAAGGGACTGAAGTAACTAGTGACCAGAGCAACACCAGAGACAGAGTCTTGTAGCACATGTCATTAAAAGACGTCCCTCCGGTATGACAGCAATTTTTTAATCAGCTCACTTTGGGAACAGCTGTCCAATCAGCCTTCAAAATTGCCCATTCTTTAGTTTCTGGATTTTTGGAAATCAAGATAACCTTTAACTCTTTCAAGTCCCATTATTCATGATTCTGCAAAGATGTTTTTCAACAAATTTTTAATGATTACTATGAGCTAAGCAGGCACTGTCATTACAAATAGTGCACTTGTTGTGCTGTCTTAAAACTCCTCAGGCCCAACCTTCATCTAAAGCACAATAAAAAAAAAATTTTTAAAAACTTGAATGACATGCAAAAACAAAACAAAACAAAACAAAACTCCCCAGGCCCTGGGGATGAGTTGTGTCTGGTTCAGGGTGCTTTGATTCCTTTAATGCTACTAAGTACTCTCTTACCTCCTTAATCCTGGGCTGCAAATTCCTCCTTACTGTATGGGATGGCTGAGTGTACCCCTTCCTGGACGGGATGTCCCCTTGTGGCCCTGTTCTGTTTTACAAATGAATGAATACCCATTCCTCTTGTGACCTACCCCATCCTTGGCATTTGACCAGTGCAAACTGTCTGCATGTCAAGGGTGAGCTGTCAGTGCTTCTGGGCCATCCTTTATAGGGACGTTGCCATTGAAACAATGATCTGTGGCTGCAAAAAGAACTGCTATAATCTTTTTTTTTCTTTTTCCTAGTAAAAAACACACAAAATCCACTGTGACCTACTCCAGAAAGCTGGGCTGGGCTGGTACATATGCCTTCTCAGTGAGCACTTCCTTTGGCTGCACTTGAAGCAACCAACTCACTCCAGAGTCCTGAAGAGTTGCACAACGTCCTTCTCTTGGGGAGCCTTGAGGAAATCTTTGGTACCAATCACAGTGACAACCAAGGTGGGGCATTAACAGTGGTAGCCACTCCTTACGTATGTACAGGCCTTCAGTGTTTACAAAGTGCCACAGGATATCTTGTCTCACTTGATTATGACAATAATACTACGAGGTAGACAGGACTAGAATTATTATTATTATCCCTATTTGTCATAGGAGGAAACAGAGGTTCAGGGAGGCAAAAGACTTGTTTAAGATCTCAAAACTAGTAAGTAGAAGAGCTGAAAAAAGAATCTAAGATTTCTGACCCCTGATCCAGAGCTCAGAGGGGGAAGGTTTCCGGTTATCTGCCTTCTGTCTAAAACAGAACAGCAAGAGCCTGAGAACCCAAAGCATCTGGGTAATGTAGGAATTAGTCCATGGCTTCCCTTGTGTTATCTCTTCCAGGATTGACATTTCAAGGTAGTCATTCATTCATTTAGTAACAGTGTATCGAGTCTTTAGTATCTGCCAGGCACTGGGAATACAGAGAGAACCATTGATCGGAAAACTACAAAAATAATTACAAATCGTGATAGGTTCTATCAAGCAGAAGTACAGGGTATTATGAAACAGAATAGAAAGTGAGGGTCAGAGAAAACCTCTCAGATGAAATCATATCTGACAAGTTGAAACCTAAAGGAGGAGTAAGAGTTACCACAAGAGTTGACTGAGAATAGTGAGGTGGCAGGGGAGGGAGGGAGTGTATCAAACAAATGGGACAGCATGAGTGTGGAGGCCCTAGAATGGGGAAGAGATTGGTACCTTAGAAGAAGTAAGAGAAGATTCCCATGGCTAGGGTGGATGAGTGAAAGAAAAGCTGGAGAAAGATGAGCCTGGAGAGCCTCAAGGCTCCTCAAGAGCAAGATACTGTGCAATTCTCCAGGACTCTGGAGTGAGCTGGTTGCTTCAAGTGCAGTCAAAGGAAGTGCTCACTGAGAAAGCATATGTACCAGCCCAGCTCAGAATTCTGGAGTAGGTCACAGTGGTTTTTGTTTTTTTACTAGGGAAAAAAAAAAAGATCATAGCAGTTCAACAGAGGTTCACTAGGAGATAGGCCAAATTATGAAGGCCCAGGAAAAACTTCTCTTTGGGCCTGCTTTGAGTGTACTTGAGTGAGGCCTAAACTCCCGACAACCCTGTGAATGCTTATGGATTCATTATTGAGGCCCCTCCCCATTCATCTTAGAGGCTCTGGGGCCACCTAGAGCCAGCACACAGTGTCCGGTAGGACAGTTATGTCTAAGAAAGGCAGAAGGTGTTCCCTGCTTGGAGACAGAAGGCAGCGGATTGTGTGGAGAATTGACTTTGGCTGGCAGCTTCCTAGCAGCCAAGGCATGAAGGGAAACTTATTAGGTTTTGTAATTTTCATTCTCTGGCAAAAAAAAAAAGTAAAGTGAAAGCAGACTGAGCAGCTGCCAAGGCCAATGAATCCTGAAGCTCAGCTAAACTGAGAAGTTGTCACATGGGGCCTGACTAGGAGTGCACCATTTCTTCAGCAAGTGCTGCCACAAGTGAATGGCAACCCGGTTCCTGCCCCATCAAGTCTGAGAGCTTGGGCTGCACCCTGAAGGAAGGGGGGAGCAAACTGACAAAAGAAAAACAGGGGAGGATGCAAATAACTCAAATACGAAATGAAATGGGGGACATTACAACACACCCAACTTAAACAGAAAGGATCATAACAGAGTATTATGAAAAACTATACTCCAACAAATTTGAAAATCTAGAAGAAATGGACAAATTTCTAGAAACACACTACCTACCCAAACTATTATGAAATTGATGGTGAAAATCTGAACAGACCCATAACAAGAAGAGATTGAAAAGGTAATTAAAAAAAAAAAAAAACCTCCCAACAACAACAACAAAAAAGCCCTGGCCCTGATGGCTTCACTGGAGAATTCTACAAAACATTCAGAGAAGAGCTTACACTAGTACTACTCAAATTATTTCAAACACAGAAAACGAAGGGATGCTTCCAAATTCATTCTACGAAGCCAGCATAACCCTGATACCAAAACCAGGTAAAGATTCCACAAAAAAGAAAATTACTACCAATATCTCTCATGAATATAGATGTAAAAATCCTCAACAAAATTCTAGCCAATAGAATTCAACATCATATTAAAAAAATAATACACCATGACCAAGCAGGATTCATACCAGGTATGCAAGGATGGTTCAACATTAGAAAATCAATCAACATAAACCCCCACATAAATAAAAGGAAAGAAAAGAATCACATGATCATCTCAATTAATGCAGAAAAGGCATCCGGCAAAGTCAAACACCCATTCCTGATAAAAACTATCAATAAAATAGGTATAGAAGGGAAATCTCTCAGCATAATAAAGGGCATCTATACAAAACCAACAACCAACATCATTCTTAATTGAGAGAAGCTGAAAACATTCCCCCTGAGAACAGGAATAAGACAAGCATGTCCTTTATCACCACTGCTATTTAACACTGTGGTGGAAGTCCTAGCTAGAGCAATAAGGCAAGAAAAAGAAATAAAAGGTATCCAAATTGCTAATTAAGAACTAAAAATGTCCTAATTAGACAACCCAAAAGACTCCATGAGAAAACTACTGGAACTAATAGAAAGATTCAGCAGAGTAGCAGGATACAAGATAAATATACAAAAATCAGATTCCCATACAGCAACAAAGAGAACAAAAAGAAAATCAGGAAAACAATACCATTAATAACCGCCCCTAAAAAAATAAAATACTTAGGAATAAATCTAACCAGGGATGTAAAAGACCTATACAAAGAAAACTACAAAACACTACTGTAAGATACCAAAAGAGATCTACATAAATGGAAAAACATACCATGCTCATGGATACGTAGATTGAACATTGTGAAAATGACAATTCTACCCAAGCAGTCTACCAATACAATGCAATCCTGATCCAAATACCAACAACATTCTTTAAAGAGATGGACAAAAGAATAATTAACTTTATATGGCAATAGAAGAGGCCCTGCATAAGTAAAGCATTGTGGAAGAAGAATAAAGTAGGAGGACTCGCACTACCTGACCTCAGAACCTACTATACAGCTACAGTAGTCAGAACAGCCTGGTACTGGTACAATGACAGATACATTGACCAATGGAACAGAATCAAGAACACAGATGTAAATCCATCCACCTACACTCACCTGCTCTTCAACAAGGATCCAAAGTCCATCAAATGGGGAAAAGACAGTCTTTTTAACAAATGGTGCTGGCAAAATTGGATATCCATCTGCAAAAAAATGAAACAGGACCCATACCTTACACCACACACAAAAACTAATTCAAAATGAATCAAAGACCTAAATGTAAAACCAAAAACTATAAAGATCATAGAAGAAAAAATAGGATCAATGCTAGAGACCATAATACACGGCATTATCAGGATACAAACCAAAATTAACAACATACAAACTCCAGAAGAAAAGCTAGATAACTGCGATCTTCTAAAAATTAAACACTTACGCTCATCAAAAGACTTCACCAAAAGAGTAAAAAGAGAGCCTACAGACCGGGAAAAATTTTTTGGCTATTACAAATCAGACAAAGGTCTAATCTCTAAAATCTACAGGAAAATCGAACACCTCTAGAACAAAAAACAAATAATCCAATTTAAAAATGGACAAAGGAAACGAACAGACACTTTACCCAAGAGGACATTCAAGCAGTTAACTGACACATGAGAAAATGCTCGGAATCACCAGCCATTAGAGAAATACAAATCAAAACCACAATGAGACACCATCTTACCACGGCATTACTGGCAGGAATAAAAACAAAACAGAAAATAACAAATGTTTGAGAGGCTGCAGGAAGATTAGAACACTTATGCACTGTTGGTGGGAGTGTAAAATGGTACAACCATTTTGGAAAACGATATGGCGCTTCCTTAGAAAGCTAGAAATAGAAATACCATATGATCCAGCAATCCCACTCCTAGGAATATATCTCAGAAAAATAAGAGCCATCACACGAATAGACATATGCACACCCATGTTCATTGCAGCATTGTTTACAATAGCAAAAAGATGGAAACAACCTAGATGCCCATCAACAGATGAATGGATAAACAAACTATGATACATACACACAATGGAATAATACACAATGATAAAGAACAATGATGAATCTGTGAATCATCTCACAACATGGACGAATCTGGAGGACATTATGCTGAGTGAAATAAGTCAATCACAAAAGGACAAATATTGCATGAGACCACTACTATAAAAACTCATTAAAAGTTTTACACACAAAAAGAAACAATCTTTGATGGTTATGAGGGAGGGGAGGGGTGAGTATGGAAAACACTAAATAGACAATAGATAAGTGATAACTTTGGTGAAGGGTAAGACAGTACGCAATAACAAGGAAGCCAGCACAGCTTGTCCAAGGCAAGGTCATGGAAGCTCCTTAGACACATCCAAACTCCCTGAGGGACCAAATACTGGGCTGACAGCTACAGGGAACATCTAGCACAATTGGCATAACATAATTTATAAAGAAAATGTTCTACATTCTACTTTGTCGAGTATCGTCTGGGGTCTTAAAAGCTTGTGAGTGACCATCTGAGACACTCCACTGGTGTCACCCTGTCTGGAGCAAGGGAGATTGAAGAAAACCAAAGTCACAAGGGAAAGATTAGTCCAAAGGACTAATGGACCACAACTACCACGGCCTCCACCAGACTGATTCCAGTACAACTAGATGGTGCCCAGCTACCATCACTGACTGTTCTGACAGGGATTACAATATAGGGTCCTTGATAGAGCTGGATAAAAATGTAGAATAAAATTCTAACTCACAAAAAAAGATCAGAATTACTGGCCTGACAGAGACTGGAGAAACCCCGAGAGTATGACCCCCGGACACACTTTTAGCTCAGTAATGAAGTCACTCCTGAGGTTCACCCTTCAGCCAAAGATGAGACAGGCCGATAAAACAAAACGAGACTAAAGGGGCACAACAGCCTAGGGGCAAGGACTAAAAGGTAAGGACTAGAAGGCAAGAGGGGACAGGAAATCTGGTAATAGGGAACCCAAGGTTGAGTAAGGACAGTGTTGATGTGTAGTAGGGTTGTTAACCGATGTCACAAAACAATATGTGTACTAATTATTTAATGAGAAGCTAGTTTGTTCTGTAAACCTTCATCTAAAGTACAATTATTAAAAAAAATCCACCAGCCGTTCCTTGGAAACCCTATGGGGGCAGTTCTACTCTGTCCTATAGGGTCGCTATGAGTCCGAACCAGCTCTACGGCACCTAACAACAACATACAGCTACAGTAGTGAAGACACTGTGATGTTTGTAGAGGGATAGAGACATCAATGGAACAGAGTTGAGAGCCCCAAAATAGACCCAAATCAATATGCTCAACTATTTTTGACCAAGGTACAAAGGCATTTCAATGGAGAAGGGATAGCCTTTTCAACAAATGGTGCTGCAACAATTGGATTTTCATAGTCAAAAAATGAACTTCAGCCTAAACCTCACACCTTATGCAAAAACTAACTTAAAATGGATCACAGATTTAAATGTTAAATGTAAAAGTGTATACACTTTTAGAGAAAGTCTTTGACAGCTAAGGTCAGGTGAAGATTTCTTAGACTTGACACCAGGAGTATGAGCCAGAAAAGGAAAAATTGATAAACTAGATCTCATTAAAATTTACAATGCTTCCCCTGTGAAAGACCCTGTGAAGAGGATGAAAAGACAAGCTACAGACTGGAAGACAATGTTTTCAAAACACACATTTGACAAGACTTGTATCTAGAATATATAAAGAGTCCCCAGTATTCAACAATAAAAAAATTATCCAATTAGAAAATGGGCTACAGATATTTTACAAAAGAGGATATACAGATGGCAAATGAGCACATGAAAAGATGCTTGACATCATTAACCATCAGGGAAATACAAATGAAAACCACAATGAGATATCACTACACATGCACCAGAATGACTGAAATAAAAAATAGTGATAGCAACAGATGCTGGCAAGTATACAGAGAAACTAGATCACTCAGAGATTGCTGGTGGGAATATAAAACAGTACAACTACTGTGGAAAACATGGCAGTTTCTTGCAAAATGAAACATGCCCTTACCACATGACCTAGCACTCTTGGACATTTATCCCAGAGAAAAGAAAAATTTTGTTCACACAAAAATCTATATAGGCACTCCCTGACTTAAGACGGGGTTCTGTTCAGACGACTCTGTCATAAGTCGGTTCTGACGTCAGTCAAATACCACTTGTTTTTTCTAGTTTTCGTTATTATTGCCTTTTGTTATCAGTATCTTTATAAATCCAATCTTTGAACATCTGGGATGGAACATCTGAGAATGATAACGTCAGCAAATTACACGCTGCAACATTGCATGTAGTACATACTACTAATGATGAGATGTAAAAAAATCAAAACAAAAAACAGACGGTTGTAAGTGCGGTTCGTCATAACTTGAAAACATCATAAGTCAGGGACTACCTGTACGCAGATTTTCATAACAGCTTTATTTGTAATAGCCAAAACCTGAAAACAATCCAGATATACTTTAAGAGGTTAATGATTAAACAAACCCTGGGGCATCCATAGCATGAATACTACTCAGCAATAAAAAAGCAACGAACTATTGATACACACAACAATGTGTATGAATCTAAAGGGATTTATGCTGAATGAAAAAAGCTGATCTCAGAAGGTTACATAGTGAATCATTCCATTTATGCAACATTTTTATAATGACAAAATTATGGAGATGGAAAACAGATGAGTGAAAGCCTGGGGCAGAGGTGGAAAAGACATGGTTGTGGCTACAAATGTGTAACATGGGGGATATTTGTGAAATAATTTTTCTCTATCTTGACTGTAGTGGTGGTCACGGAAATCTACACAGATGGTGAAATTTCATAGAACTAAATATGCGTAAACTTGAACCAACAGAGTAGAACTGCCCCACAGGATTTTCAAGGCTGTAATCTTTTTAGAAGAAGACTGCCACGTCTTTCTTCCGTGGATCAGCTGGTGGGTTCAAACCACTGACCCTTCAGTTAGCAGCCAAGTGCTTAACCACTGCACCACCAGGGCTCCCCATACATGTGTACACCCATACATATACAAATTCATGCATGTAAAACTTGTGCAATCTGAATGAGCTCAACGAATTCTATCCATGTCAATTTCTTGGTTCTGATATTGTACTAGAGATGTTATCACTGGGGGAGACTGGGTGAAAGGGCATAAGAGATCTCGCTGTATCATCTCTTACAACTGCGTGTGAATCTACAATTCTCTC
>NW_004444015.1:2317553-2319061 GCF_000243295.1 Trichechus manatus latirostris
TGTATACGTATGTCAAACTCATGTCAGTTATACCGCAATAAAGCTGTTTAAAAGAAAATAAAACAAAAATCCCAATGCTAACTAGGACCAAATTATCAAAGATATTAGGCACAATAAATAAAAAATGAATAAATAAAAGCCTCCCACCAGTGGCATAATTATTATATTCAACCCTGAGAGAGGAATAATTTTAACACCCCCTCCTCAGTAGAAGACATTTTCAGTAATAACCATGAATTAAAATAGATAAAACAATGGTTATAAAAGCAACACCGGGTAAAAATTTCTTTCACTGAGAACTTTATATATAACCATGACAGTAAAAACATAAGGAAAATTAAAGAGAACCAAAAAAGTCTGAAAAAGGTACAATTTAGATACTAAATCATCCAACTGACACAATGTTTTATTTTCCTGGTTTATTTTGTAGGTTTAAAATAAACAATTAACAAAGAAAAAAATTCACTTTTAAAGATACTGTTCAACTTAAGGAAAATATACGTTGTTCAAATACACTAAAAGTCTGCACTTCTCAGGGACTCCTTGGGTGGCACAACGGTTTGCACTCAGCTACTAACTGAAAGGTTGGTGGTTCAAATCCACCCAGAGGTGATGCTGAAGAAAGGTCTGGTGATCTCTTCTGTAAGATTACAGTCATGGGGGGGGGTTGCCCTTCTCAAGTATTTCTGCCTCACCTTTCACTGATTTAGATATAAATGACAGAAAGTAGTCACATAAAATGACAGAACATAAACTCAAGTTCCTTTAGTTTGCAATCACTGTCCTATCGTTGTTTACTCAGAATCTGCTGTTTAAATGCTGGAATATGTGTGTCACATATGACCACTGGGGCTGCAGTCTGGAAGTGCACTGGAAGTAAACTGAAACAATCCCAAATCATTAGGAACTCACTTGAGAAAGGAACAGGGGTAGCTGAGTCAGCCTCTCTGGGGCCAGCTCTCTGACAGGGAGTCCTTCAAAATGGACATCAATGAAAGCATAAGGACTAAACATGTGCTATTTTGAACCTTACCTACATATTATTAAAACTTATCATTAACCACAGTCATCTTTTATCACTTAGACCAACAAATGATTTTAGGGGGTTAGGGGCAGAGAATTACTCTGAAATGAAAGAAGCCAGACAAAAAAGAGTACATACTGTTTGACTCCATTTTTATAAACCTCTAAAAAAATGCAAACTCATCTATAGTGACAGAAAGCAGATCAGTGGTTATCTGAGGACGGGAGGGGCAGGAGGGAGGGATTACAAAGGGGCACAAGGATACTCCTGCGGGGATGGATATGCTCACTCTCTTGATTTTGGTCATGGTTTAACATGTGTATACATATGACAAAACTCATCACACGCTATGCTTTAAACCCGTGCACTTTCTTGTATGCCAATTACCTGTATGTCAATCAAATTATATTCTGTTTACAAAATTATATTCTCAGCAGGAAAAAACAACTTTGGAAAGAATAAAGATACCAATTTTTTGGAAGGA
>NW_004444015.1:2319287-2350545 GCF_000243295.1 Trichechus manatus latirostris
CAGCATGAAAGTGGCCTAATCACTGTTGGGTTTGCGGCCTCCAAACACCATTATTTCAGTCCCTGGGGGTGACTTTCAGTGGGATGAGTGTCCTGGTCCTTCGGAGGCCCTTTACTTGCTTACAGCACAGGATGGGGGTCCATCAACACCTCTGTGAGGTAGGGGCCTGGAGATAGTTTTCTATTTTTGGAGTTGTACTGCCACCCACACACATCGCCCCATCTGGGTTCTGACAATCTATACCTTGATGTCTGGTTCACCCCCTTAACCACCCCCACATCTGCCTTTGAAAGTGTTGAGGAAATTCATCTTCAGTGCCCAGTCCTCCCCCAGTCCTCCCCCAGTCCTTATCCCCAGCGTCTGGATCACCGTGGACCTGCGGTCTGGTCCCCAACCCTGCAGGACCCCACCTCCCTACCTCTTCACACTCCCACCTCTTCCCTTCCTTTCTCCCTCCCCACCATCAAAGAACACAGAGACACATACATCTCTTTCACACCTTGGTGTTTTATTTTAATCATCACCATTGGTGCACCCTGTTGGGGTAAGATGCGGTCCCCACACCCAGCCCTCTGGAGATTCTGCAGAGAGTTTTGAGGTCTCTGACCTTGCTCTGAAGCTCCTAGCAGCATGGGACATCGCTTGAAGTGGTGGAGTTCTCCACGGACTCTTGGGATTCTGGGGACTCTTGGGACTCTTGGTCCTCGCATGGCTCGTTTCGATTCGTTTTCTTACTAAACTTCCGATAATGGCCGGATGGTGTTGGCCCTCTAGCTTTCTTAGGCATTCTTGGGCTGGCGGAAGTTTTCGGAGGGGCCTTTCTTTTCAGACTCCCCCGAGGGGATCTTTTTACCCCCGCGGTTGCCTTCCGCACCTAGAAAGACAGACAACAGGGTGAGCACAGAAGGGCATTGGTTTGGGGGAAGGGGTTGGAGGACGGATGGGAACGGGCACTTTATGAGAAGAGGTGCGGGCCGAGGAGGGGTTTGTGCCAGGCAAGGACAGGAAAGGAGTCTTGGGGGGATCGGTGGGGTAGAAGAGGAGGAGCTTGGGTGCTGTGGGCTCACCTTGACACTGCCCCTGGACCTGGGTTGACTGGGGGCCTTCGCCTTCTTCCTCCCTTTGGCGCTTGGGGCCGGTTGTTCATCAACGGCGGCCGACGTTTCTGGTTTCTCGGTCGTCTTCGCCATGTCGAGGCCTCCTAGCGGACTACCCCAGGCCTCCTGACGCCCCCTATTTATACCCCTCCCCAGGAGCCACACCCTTCAGCTTTGTTTGGTCAGCAAGGCACTGCCCAGCCAATGGCAGCCCGTGGAGGGTGTGACATCACAAAGCACAGCCTGACGCCTCGGTGGGGGAGGGGGACGCTGGGGAGGCCAAGATGAGGCTTAGACATCACAAAGCACAGCCTGACACTTCCATGGCGGGCAGGAGGGGAGATGCTGAGGAGGCAAAGATTGGAGAAACGGGGCATTTCTTTAGCATTCCCTGAAGAACCTTCCAAACTGACCTGCCACGTCTCTTCAGCTCCTTATGTTCAGTTACGGTGGCACACATGACAGGAGGAGGGTGTTTCCTCCAAGTCATTTCCCATGGCCACCCCCATTCAGTGGTTCATTCTGTTGTTTCCCGCCCTTCAACATTACCTAGTATTTGCATGTCTTACCTAAAATCCCTCTAAGGTAATGTGGCCATATTTAAGTCTTGGTGGAGTCAGAAATCATCCCACAAACAAACAAAAAGACATAGAACGTATGCACCAAGTTTTGCTTATCCATTCCTCTTTTGAGGGACACCTACGTTAGCTCTACATCCCACTGCCACAAACAAAGCTGTGATGACCATCATCATTCATGCCCCCTTACGGACTTCTGTGTATATTTTTCTGATATATATATATCTGATATATATATATATAGTGTTTGGCAACTAACCAAAAGGTCAGCAGTTCGAATCCACCAGCTGCTCCTTGGAAACCCTAGGGGGCAGTTCTACTCCGTCCTATAGGGTCGCTATGAGTCAGGGAATCAACTTGAGGCAATGGATTTGGTTTTTCTTTTTTGTTATGGTTATATATATATATAACAGAGAAATATATATATATATATATACACGCACATATACTCAGGAATAGAATTTCTGGGTCATAAGTACACATAATTTTGCTAAATATTGCCAGATCGTTCTCCAAAATGACTGTACCAGTCTACTTTCCAAATAGAATCATATTGGATTATCTGATTCCCTACATACTCACCAAAATTTGGTGTGGAAGGCAGCTTCTGGCATGGCTCCCAGTGATCCCAGTTTCCTGGTATTCATACCCTTGTGTAATCCCCTTCCCTTGAGTGTGGGCTTTACCTAGTGACTTGCTGCTAATGAACAGAATCCAGGAAAACTGAAGGGATGTGATTAATGTAAATAGGTTACAAAAGACTTTGGCTTCCATCTTGCTAGAGCGCTGTCTCTTGTCCTCTTGCTTTCTCATTGTGAGATGCTCAACGAACAGCTCATGAGGAACTGGGCCCTCAGGGCAACAAATGTGCAAGGAACTCAATCCTGCCAGCAACCTTGTGAGTGAACTAGGAAGTGAATTCTTTCCAGTTGGGCGTTAAGATGATGTAGCCTTGTAAGAGACTCAAGCCAGGAGACCCAGCTAAGATGCATCCAGATCCTTGACCCATAAAAACGTTAAGATAATAAATGTCATTGTTTTAAGCTGCTAAGTTTTGGAGCAATTTCTTACGCAGCAATAGATAACTAATACACTTGTATTATCCAACTTTCTAAGTGTAGTAAACCTGGTATAAAATACAGCCTTCTTGTTGTTTCACATCTCTGGTTATTAGTGATGCAGATTCAATATCTGATTCAGATCTTCTATTCTCTAAATTAGTTTTTGGGTATTAATTATGTTTCCATTTTTCTATTTGATTTCTTATCTTTTTCATGTTGATTTCACTAGTCCCTTTTCTTTTATGGATATTAATCCCTTGTTGGTGAATGCTGTCTTTGATGTTGTTGAACAGAAATCCTTGCTCTTTATCCAACTTCATTATTTTCCACATACCTAATTAGTTTTCCTTCACTATCTGATATATGATGGTATCTTTCTCATATACCTTTTATTTTTAGGGAGTATTATTTCATTGATCTCAGCCTCCAATATTAGGTTGAATAGAGGCAATATCAGATAACCATATCATAGTTCCTAATATGGTAATTATGAGATATTTGTCTACAAAGCCTTTATTATGTTAAGGAAATTCCCTAATAGTCCCTGTTTTGGGAAAGATCTTTTTGTCATGTATCTTTACCAAATGCTTTTTCTGTACCTGTTGAGATTATTATTTAACTTAAATGTTTTCCTTTGTTTTATTAGGGTGAGGAATCACAGGAACATATTTTCCTATCTTAAATCAATCTTGCATTCCTAAGACAAACCCTACTTGATCACGATACATTATATTTTTATTCACTGTTGGAATTTATTACCTCATATTTTATTTAATAAATTCTTGTCTGTGTTTTTAAGTGATATTGGCCTTTAAATTTCCTTTCCTGTTCTATCCTTTCCGGGTTTTGTAACCAAGGTTATACTAGTCTTATAAAATTAATTAGCAAGGTTTCTCTCATTTTATGTTTTCTGACACAACTTGTATGAGACATAGGATTTTTTGTTTCTTGAATAGTTTGTAAAAATTATCTATAAAGGCATCCCAGACCTAGGGATTTATTGCAAGTGCAGCAGTGGGGAGAGTCTGATTACCATTTTTCATTTCTTTAATAGTTAGGGGCGTTTGGACTTGAGAGAAGGGCTAACTAATAATACCCACTTCTTCCCTTTCGGAATTTGGAACCAACTGATAGATATACTTGAGTCAGAGAGAGATCCAGATAGCAACTTTGCTACATTTTCCTCTTGCAATATGTCCATTTCTTCTTGGATTTCAAGTTTATTGGAATGTAGTTATTTATAATATGCTTCATTTAAAATTTTTATAGTACTTTTCATTTTCCCATTCAATATTTTAAAAAAAAATTTGAGTAATAGCTCTTTGTTTTCTTCACATCGTGACAGTGGTTTATCTTATTAATCTTTTTAAGTAGTCATTTTTTGATTTTGTAAATTTTCTATATTTTTGGTCTATATTATTCCACTTATTTCTGTCTTTATCTCTATTTCCTCCCTTCTGGTTGCTTTTGGGTTTACTCTGCTGCTCTTTCTTCCAACTTCGAGAGTTGAACACATAACTTATTTGTTCTCAATATTTTCTTGATTTCCAATAATTGTATTTGAAGCAATACATGTCTCTCAAAGCTCTACTTTAGCTACATGTCACAGATCTTGCAGTGTTATGAGCATCTCACAGTCCTCCTTATTATTTCCTCTGTAATCCAATGATTATTTTATAGTATGATTTCGGTTTCCAAACGTATTACATTTTTAAGCTAGCCTTTAAAAAATGTATTCATTTGAAATTGAAATACCATGGCTTGGGTCAGGCACACCTTAGTCTTCAAGGTGACGTCTCTGCTTTTCAACATTTTAAAGAGGTCTTTTGCAGCAGATTTGCCCAATGCAATGGGTCATTTGATTCCCTGACCGCTGCTTCCATGGGTGTTGATTGTGGATCTAAGTAAAATGAAATCCTTGACAGCTTCAATCTTTTCTCCGTTTAACATGATGTTGCTTATTGGTCCAGTTGTGAGGATTTTTGTTTTCTTTATGTTGAGGTGCAATCCATACTGAAGGCTGTGGTGTTCAATGTTCACCAGTAAGTGCTTCAAGTCCTCCTCACTTTCAGCAAGGAAGGTTGTGTCATCTGCATAATGCACGTTGGTAATGAGCCTTTCTCCAATCCTGATGCCCCTTTCTTCTTCATATAGTCCAGCTTCTCGGATTATTTGCTCAGCATACAGATTGAATAGGTATGGTGAAAAGATGCTACCCTGATGCACACCTTTCCTGAGTTTAAACCACACAGTATCCCCTTGTTCTGTCCAAACAACTGCCTGCTGATCTGTGTACAGGTTCCTCATGAGCACAATTAAGTGTTCTGGAATTCCCATTCTTGGCAATGTTATCCATAATTTGTTGTGATCCACACAATCAAATGCCTTTGCATAGTCAATAAAACCCAGATAAACATCTTTATGGTGTTTTCTGCTTTCAGCCAGGATCCATCTGACATCAGCAATGATACCCCTGGTTCCAGGTCCTCTTCTGAATCAGGCCTGAATTTCTGGCAGTTCCCTGTCAATATACTGCTGCAGACGATTTTGAATAATCTTTAGCAAAATTTTACTTGTGTGGGGTATTAAGGATATTATTCAATAATTTCCACATTCATTTGGATTACCTTTCTTGGGCATAGGCATAAATATGGATCTCTTCCAGTCGGTTGGCCAGGTAGCTGTCTTCCAAATTCCTTGGTATAGACGAGTGACCACTTCCAGTGCCTCATCCATTTGTTGAAACATCTCAATCGATATTCCGTCAATTTCTGGAGCCTTCTTTTGCACCAATGCCTTCTGTGCAGCTTGGACTTCTTCCTTCAGTACGATCGTTCCTGATCATATCCTACTTCTTGAAATGGTTGAACGTCAACCAATTCTTTTTGGTATAGTGACTCTGTGTATTCCTTCCATCTTCTTTTGATGCTTCCTGCATCATTTAATATTTTTCCCATAGAATCCTTCACTATTGCAACTCAAGGCTTGAATTTTTTCTTCAGTTCTTTCAGCTTGAGGAATGCCTAGTGTGTTCTTCCCTTTTGGTTTTCTATCTCCAGTTCTTTGCACATATCATAATACTGTACTTTGTCTTCTCGAGCTGCCTTTTGAAATCTTCAGTTCTTTTGCTTAATCATTTCTTCCTTTTGATTTAGCTACTGGACGTTCAAGAGCAAGTTTCAGAGTCTCTTCTGACATCCTTTTGGTCTTTTCTTTCTTTCCTGTCTTTTTAATGACCTCTTGCTTTCTTCACGTACGATGTCTTTGATGTCATTCCACAACTCATCTGGTCTTCGGTCAATGGTGTTCAACACGTCAAATCTATTTTTAAGATAGTCTCTAAATTCAGGTGGGATATACTCAAGGTCATATTTTGGCTCTCATGGTCTTGCTCTCATTCTCCTCAGTTTCATCTTGAACTTGCATATGAGCAATTGGTGGTCTGTTCTGCAGTCAGCCCCTGTCCTTGTTCTGACTGATGGTATTGAGCTTTTCCATCGTCTCTTTCCACAGATGTAGTCGATTTGATTCCTGTGTATTCTATCTGGTGAGGTCCATATGTAGAGTCGCCTTTTATGTTGGTGAAAAAAGGCATTTGCAATAAAGAAGTCATTGGTCTTGCAAAATTCTATCATGTGATCTCCGACATCATTTCTATCACCAAGGCCATATATTCCAACTACCAATCTTTCTTTGTTTCCAACTTTCGCATTCGAATCACCAGAAATTATCAATGCATCCTGATTGCATGTGTGATCAATTTCAGACTGAAGAAGTTGGTAAAAATCTTCAATTTCTTCATCTTTGGCCTTAGTGGTTGGTGCAAAATTTGAATAATAGTCGTATTAACTGGTCTCCCTTGTAGGCTTATGGATATTATCCTATCACTGACAGCACTGTACTTCAGGATAGATCTTGAAATGTTCTTTTTGACGATGAATGCAATGCCATTCCTCTTCAAGTTGTCATTCCCGGCATAGGAGACCATATGGTTGTCCGATTCAAAATGGCCAATACCAGTCCATTTCAGCTCACCAATGCCTAGGATATCGATGTTTATGTGTTCCATTTCATTTTTGACGATTTCCAATTTTCCTAGATTCATGCTTCCTACTTTCCACGTTCCGATTATTAATGGATGTTTGCAGCTGTTTCTTCTCATTTTGAGTAGTGCCACATCAGCAAATGAAGGTCCCAAAAGCTTGACTCCATCCACGTCATTAAGGTCGACTCTACTTTGAGGAGGCCACTCTTCCCCAGTTGTCTTTTGAGTGCCTTCCAACCTGGGGGACTCATCTTCCGACACTATATCAGACAATGTTCTGCTGCTATTCACAAGGTTTTCACTGGCTAATTCTTTTTAGAAGTAGACTGCTGTGTCCTTCTTCCTAGTTTGTCTTAGTCTGGAGGCTCAGCTGAAACCTGTTCTCCATGGGTGACCCTGCTGGTATCTGAATACCGGTGGCATAGCTTCCAGCATCACAGCAACATGCAAGCCCCCAACAGTATGACAAACTGACAGACACATGGGGCAAACTCACTTAGGGACCGAATTACTGGACTGCAGGCTGTGGGGACCATGATCTCAGGAAACATCTAGCTCAGTTGACATAACATATTTGTAAAGAAAATCTTCTAATTCTACTTTGGTGAGTAGGGTTTAGGGTCTTAAAAGCCTGTGAGTGACCATCTAAGATTCTCCACTGGTCTCACTCCTTCAGGAGCAAGGGAAAATGAAGAAAACTAAAGACACAAGGGAAATATTAGTCCAAAGGACTAATAGACCACAACTACCATGGCCTCCACCAGACTGAGACCAGTACAACTAGATGGTGCCCTGTTACCACCTCTGACTGCTCTGACAGGGAGCACAATAGAGGGTCCCAGACAGAGGTGGAGAAAAATGTAGAACAATATTCTAACTCAAAAAAAGCCCAGACTTACTGGCCTGACAGAGACTGGAGAAACCCTGAGAATATGACCCCCTGACCCCCTTTTAGCCCAGTAATGAAGTCATTCCGGAGATTCACCTTTTAGCCAAAGATTAGACAGATCCATAGGACAAAATGAGACTAAAGGGGCACACCAGCCCAGGGGCAAGGACTAGAAAGCAGGAGGGGACAGGAAAGCTGTAATAGGGAACCCAAGGTCGAGAAGGGAGAGTACTGACATGTCATGGGGTTGTTAACCAATGTCATAAAACAATATATGTACTAACTGTTTAATGAGAAGCTAGTTTGTTCTGTAAACCTTCAACTAAAGTTAAAAAAAAAAAAACAAAGAACACAAAAGAATCCTTATCTGAGTAATGTTGTCATGACTTTAAATGCTGAAATAACCGTCACATATCAAGGGTCATTTCCAACTCAAGTATGTTGTCAAGTTATTTGCTTGTGAAATAGAATTTACTTTCTTTTTGGATTTTATGAGAGTTTTATGGGGATCTTGATTTCTTCAGAAACTTTTTTCATTTCTAATTTTATAATGGAATCAACAATGACACACTGTGGGCTGGATTTTAGGAAATCCTAAGTAGCTTTTATTTTACTTGGAGCCACAATCAATATCCACGGAAGCAGCAGTCAAGAAATCAAACAACATATTGCATTGGGCAAATCTGCTGCAAAAATCTTCTTTCAAGTGTTAGAAAGCAAAAGTGTCACTTTGTGGACTAAGGTGCACCTGACCCAAGCCATGGTATTTTCAGTTGCCTCATATGCATGTGAAAGATGGACAATGAATACGGAAGACCCAAGAAGAATTGATGCCTTTGAATTATGGTGTTGGTGAAGAATATCGAATATACCATGGACTGCCAGAAGAATGAACAAATGTGTCTTGGAAGAAGTACAGCCAGAATACTCCTTAGAAGCAAGGATGGTGAGACTTCATCTCACGTGCTTTGGACATGTTATCAAGAGGGACCAGTCTTTGGAGGACTGTTGTAAATCCTAACCTCTCTGATGTTGATGAGGCAGGATTAGAGGCAGTTAAGTTAATGAGGCAGGACAAAATTTACAGGATTATATTGTATTTTGAGTCAATCCCTTTTGAGATATAAAACAGAGAAGTGAGCAGAGAGGAGAGGGACCTCATCACCACTAGGCAAGAAGAGCCAGGAGTGGAGCGTGTCCTTTGGACTCAGTGTCCCTGAGCTGAGAAGCTCCTAGACCGGGGGAAGACTGATTACAAGGATCTCCCAGAGCCAAGAGAGAGAGAGAAAGCCTTCCCCTGGAGCTGGTGCCCTGAATTCGGACTTCTAGTCTCCTAAACTGTGAGGAATAAATTTCTGTTTGTTTGTGGCATTTGTGTTATAGCGGCACTAGATAACTAAGAGACACCATGAATGGTAAAAACAAAACAAACGAACAAACAAGCAAAAAATATACCCTTATGCACTTATAAACAAAGCTAGAGTACCAGGTTTTCTTGTTGCTGTTCACCCATAGATTTTCTTTTTTGGTAAACATTCATTCAAACAATTCATTGAGCTATCGTCTCCTAGTAAAACTAAGTTTAAGGCATTGTATCCACAGACATGGAGACAATTTGTAGTTGCTATACTTGTGAATTTGGATGAATGTCTCATGGTGAATACAGAGTATTACTTCTACCCTGATAATTCCTTTCAGCTATGTAGGTGCTGGGCCAAGTTATCTAACACCAGATGGAATATAGAAACAAATACAGATAAATCAGAAACAGTGTGATCTCCAAAATCAAGCAACGCACACACCAATTAAGAGATTCACTGTTACTCTAAGCAGTCCAGAAGTTGTTCTTTAAACTGACAAAAAAAAACATAGCTTACATTATGTTATTCTTATTATATTGGACTTGGCGTGATTTGCTCAGAGTTTATGCCTCCACAGTCTTCTTTAAGAACAATACGAAATACACCTGACAATTTCAAAACTTTCTACAAAGTTAAAATATCCAGGATGTGGTGCTGGCATAAAGATAAACATATAGAACATTACATAAAAAAGAATGAAGTCTGACTCTCACCAGGAACAACATACAGTAAACAAGAATGGAATAACTTCTTTAAAATGCTGAAAAAAATCTATATCCAACAAAACTATTCTTCATAATAATCTTATGACAGTACAGTTAGATTATTTTTTAGAAATGAAGGAGAATCTCCCGTGGTTCTTCCTTTTTGTACTATGTATCACTATGTCATTCCTTTCTATGGCTGAATAATATTTCATTTTAATGGATGAACCACATTTTGTTTGTTCACACAACAGTGAATGAACATTTGGGTTGTTCTATTATAAATAATGTTGATGTGAATATTTTTGTACAAGTATTTGTGTGGATGTATATTTGTCCCTAGGAATATAATTGTTATTTTATGATACATACTATTTGATTTAGTTCATTGATTTATATTCTGTAGATAATGAATATTCATGTGCAATAGGGAGGAGAATATGACATCCTGTAAAAAAAATGTTGGCTTTGTATCAGAATCTCCTTGGAAAATTAAATATGTATGGTAAATAACACCATATGTAAATACAAGGGCTTTTTGTACAGATTAAAGAATAATAATTACAGTTAAATGAACATTTATGTATCCACATGTATTAGTTTTCTATTGCTGCTATAACAAATTACCACAAATTTAGTGACTGAAAGCAATACAAATAAACTATCTTATGGTTATGGAGGTCAGAAGTCTGAAATCTGTCTTGCAGGGCTAAAATCAAGGTGTTGACGGAGCTGTGTTCCTTCTGGAGGCTTAAGGGGATAATCTGTTTCCTTGCCTTTTCCAACTTCTAGAGGCTACCTGTACTCTTTAGCTCATGCCCCCCCCCCTCCACCTTCAAAGAATCTTCAAATCTCTCTCCCACTCTGATCTCCATAGTCACATCTTCTCTGACTCTGATCCTCTTGCCTCCCTTAGATAAAGACCCTTGTGATTACGTTGGCCCACCCAAATAATCCAGGATAATCTTCCCATATCAAAATCCTTGCCTTCATCATGTCTGCAAAATCCCTTTTCCCGTGAAGGTAACATTCACATGTTCCAGGGATTAGGACATAAACATCTTTGGGGGGGCATTATTCCTATCACAATCATAGTTAGGAAAGTTAACATCACCAGTACTCTAGTATTCCCCTGCATCTCTCTCTCTCCCCCTCCCACAGATAACCACTGTTTTCACTTTTGAGATAATGATAATTATCTTGCTTTTCTGTATAGTTTTACCACCTACATGTGTATTCCTAGTTGGTGATTCCGTGAAAGAATAGTCCTGGCTATTTGATTCTCTTAAGATTGCAGCCAAGAAAACCCTATGGAGCAGCTCTACTCTGTAACACATGGGGTCTCCGTGAGTTGGAATCAACTCGATGGCAACTAACAACAACAACAAAGATAATAAATTGCTTCACATTGAAGACTCAAGTAGCAAGCCTAAATCTAGCTGTGTAAGGAAAGGGTAAGATTGCCACTCTTCGATAAAGACTCCCATAATTTGATAAACTAAAGAGTCTGACCCCAGTTTCCCTGAGAGTGTGCAAGATTCTCAGATGGGGAAGTCTGTCAAGGGTCACAATGAGCCCTAGAAAATATAGGATTCACCATAGTCAGGATGTCTGACAGCTGTAGTGCGAACTAGGTATTGCATGTCTGGCAGAGATATGGTCAAGTTGGAAAAGCATTTTCTCCACCATTTTGAACTCACTGTTCCATTACCTTGATTCCCTTGTTTCTTTTTGAGATTTTTGTTTTGTAAATTTTTGTGCTCACTCAAGATTAAATGTTGTTGAATCTGTTGAGCCAAGTCTCACTTGTCCACCAGTTTTTCAAATTTAAAACAATTAGTAATAACTACTTATGTGTTTATAACTTAAAAAAAATCCTATTAATGTAATCTAAGTGGTGTTTCCAAAGGGAACAAATTAGATGTGTGTATTCAATTTGCCATTTTAACCAAGAATATCCAAAAATATTTTAAAGTGCAAATTATTTCCTAACTACAGAAGATACGAAAGTAAACTTGATTTACTGTACCTACACTAGCTTACAACCCAATATTACATTTCCCCATTTATTCTGTGTGAAACTGGGAAGCAGTCTTCTAATCAGACATTGATTCCCTTTTAAAGCATGCTTTTTCCGACAGACTAAGAGTACTCAAGCATAAGAGCAGAGCATGTTGTTTATTGCAGGCTGGTACCATAAGATCACTGCTACTCCTCCTCCCTGAAACACTACTATTCTTCTGCTCAAAACCCACATATATACCCATATGTACACTCACATACAACTCACCCAGGCACAGCTGATGCTTATCCTGGGTAATTGCACACAGAGGGTTAATCTGCCTGTAGTCTCTAGATGGTAGCAGAAAACTAGGTGGAGATTAGGGTCTACTGACTCAATCAAGCTAATTTTTTTGTGGAACACTCTCAGTTGGGATTTATTATGAGTCCAATTGATTGCCTAGAAGAGTTTTTTTTTATGAAGGCATCAATAAGCATGGTGCAATGAAACAACAGACAATTTCCAAGGACTGAATTTTTAAATTTTATATGTCCATGAAACATTATATTGAGGAAACGCAGCCTTTATAGGCCTTGAGGGACTTTTAAACAAGAACATACATGCAAGAAAAAGTGATATGACAAACCATTTTGAAACTTTCCGGTATTTTTAAATGAATGAAGCTGAAGAAGTGGGAAAGATGCGACTGTTTACACACAACTACAATACTTTATTAGCATTGATGGGGAGAAGAAAGCATATTAAAGTATACATCATGCATGGAAAGTACCTTATTTTTATGACTAGTACTGATGTAGACACTTCTATTAGCTCTTCAAGTTTCTTTAAATGGAATCAGTGGGGGAAGCTTGTTAGTGGAGCTCTGCCACTTAAGTATATAAAATAAAAATGCCTTTAGGAAGGAGCCAGATCTTTTAAGCTTCACTCTTTAGTCTAGACCAGTGATACTAAGGCAAAGAAAACACCTTGATCTCACGATGCCCCCACTTTTAAATTGCAGCCCTGCTTTTTTAACATGAAATAAGTCTCATCCACAGAACAGAAGGCAAGGAGTTAAAATTTTTTTTTCATGTTTTCTTTCCCCACATCATAGCTGCAAAGTCAAAATAAATCCGGCTCTTCTTGATGGTTGGTGAACTGAATTTGATTTGATGACGCTTCTGCCCTTGGGGCCTCAGAGTTACCTACTTCTAAAAGCCTCTTATAACTAATTTTGATTGCTCACTCACTATGTCACAAGCATTAAGCTAGACACTTTACATGTATTAGTTGCCTTAATCCTAACAAACTCTCCATGACAGAGGAACTCATCAATTTTATCCCTATTTAACAAATGAGCACAGATGTGTCAAATAAGTAACTTGCCACATGCAAACCATAGCAAATACTATTGGCTCTACTTTCAAAATATACCCAGAATCCCACCATTTCTCAGCATCGCCATTGCTACTACCACCATTATCCCAAATTTGGTGAATCATCATAGTGTTTTATCTAGTCTTACAGCAACCTTATCATTTTTCCAGTCAGGTGACTGAGACCAGAAAGGCTGATTGACTTCCACAGGATAATTTAGTTGCTTATTGCTTGAACCAGAGAAACAATACACGTTTCCTGATTCATTTTCAATACTCTGAAAAATGTTTTCTTCAACATCATGATGCTTGGAGTTCTAAACTCAACATCAATGTTTGGATAATAAAAAAATGATCTCATAAGTAAAACATTATAAAGAGATGAGTTTTGCTTTGAGTGTTTCTTTTGTCACTTTTTTGGGAGGGGCTCTCTTATGGAGTGATGTGAAATCATACTTCTTTTAAAGAATTATTTTTTATGTACAGATACCCTATCAAAGATTCAGGATGACTTTGTGAAAATTCTATGCCTGGGTGTTATTATTGTGAAAATAAGGGGCAATTGAAAATGAGGCTACTGTGAGGGCAAACAAAAAATTGGTGACAATTATTTTCTGTATACTCAAAAGTACCCAAAAGATTGTTTTTACTACTCAGCAATTAATACGTGTCTATGGAAAAAAAAAATAAAATGCTTGTAAATTACAGTTAGAATTTGGAGAAGTATTAAAATCCATAATATAAAGTTTATTACTATTAGAAATAATAATTGAAATATGGATATGGTTTAAAGCTTGGCATTTGTAGTCCACTGAGGAATAAAGGAGATATGGCACGACTCTGAAATATATAATGAAACATTCAGCGACAGCTAACAGGAATGTTTAATCCAGTAACCAATTTTCAAGCCAGAAAGAAAGTTGTACTGCTGGAGTACAAAACTAACTCTTGTGTTTTGTGTTTGTTCTTCACTGCATTAATACAGATTCATTTGGATTTCCTTCACCCTGCCACAGCTTATAACACATTGTTGTCAGAGTTTTCCAAATGTCTGACCCTGATTATGCTAAATAGGCTGACTACTCTCTTCTGCTGCAAAATGTTTTGTCATCAAATCCTGTGTGGGCATCAAATTAGATTTTAACCACATTATCTAAATACAAGAAGAGTTGCAAAACCATATTCGTTTTCTAAAGAAAATTCATGAAAATATAAATACTAACTAACTTCCACAGATGATATCCATTTGGGAAACATAAGGTTTTAGAATGAGAGGAATTATGATTTGGTTTATATATGGTGATTAAACCGTGGTTCATTGCACTTTTTTGTTAGTAGATAGAGGTTAATCTTCATGTGAGAGTGTGAGATATCAGGATATTATTTCAAATAATTTCTCAAATATCCAAATAATTGTTTCCAAGCACAATTGATATTCCACTGAGCCAGTCTATTCAAAACACTTGCGTGAATTATTTGATAAAGAAATAGAATGGTGATGTATAAAGGGAAAGGCACTGAGCTAGAAGTGAAAACACCTGGATGCTAATCTCAGCTTTGCCTTCTAATGTCTATATCAACTTAGCTGAGTTACTTACCTTTTCAAAGGCATAATTATGGCATCTTTAAAAGGGATATGACAGTCTGCCAGATTAAACATTTTGAAGATAAAGAGATAATATATCTAGAAACTTCCTTGTGAGATGGAAACCATAGGAAAAGCATTTACTAGTCCACTATTTGCAGATAACAGGCATAATAAAATAAGCGGAACCTACATCAGAGTTGGAAATTAGAGAAGAGCATACACAGTCCAAAATATTAAAGGAATGTGTGAGAGGGAGTGAATAGGGTACTTAAATGAAGAAAGAAAGACACAAAAGTCCATCTTCAGCACATCTTAACTGGAAGATAAAGGATTGGAAATGAGAATGGGCCAGAAAATATAGAGGCAACTAACTGCTAATAATTACTTCCATGGCTACAAATCAACATTTGAGAGCATCTAATTATACTGGATACAAAACAAGCAGGGCACAAGGATTCTCCTTGACTCTACTGACAGAACCCTGTCACAGTTACATGCTACATATGGAGTATAGTATGGCAAAACATGGAGCTTGACATGAAAATCTTTCTACTGCATCGATGTACTTGACCATATAAAAACTTGCCCCCCCCCATCATAAAATATTATAGTAGAGCAATGACAATATCCAGGAGAAAAGTCAACGGATCAAAGAAAATAATCTATCTGCATTACCGTGAGTCAATCACAAACCTAGACAGCTCTCTTTGATCTAAGTAAACATAAAACATAACAAAACCAAAATGATGTTTTTGCATAGGTTCTGTATCGTAAAAACAAGTTGGCCGTAACGTTCGAAATAAAGTATTTTAAATATAATTATTATAGAAAATAAAATATATTTTTTAATCTACATCTTCTTTTTAAACTCAGTATCATTGAAGAAAACATGGACACTATTAAACAAAATTAGAAAATGTAGTAATGAGCAACAAGGTAAAATTAAAAATGAAAAGTATAAAAATTAGAAATGAGGAGTGGATAATGTACGAATTTCTGGAAATTTACAAAGAAATATAACAATAAAAAACTTTTATAAAAACTACAGAGAAGAGCCAATGTGGCAGAAAACCAAAATTATTTCATGTTACTTAAAAACAGTACTGTGAGTCATCCTATTAGTCATAGGAACAAAGGCACAAAAACTCAGTAGGAAAATGGGAAAAGGCACCAAACCCATTGCCATGGAGTTGCTTCCAACTCACAGTGACCCTATAGGACAGAGTAGAACTGCCCATAGGGTTTCCAAGGCTGTAAATCTTTTTGGAAGCAGACTGCCACATCTTTCTCCCACAGAGCGGCTGGTGAGTTTGAACCATCAACCTTTAGGTTAGCAGCCAAGCGCTTAACCATTGCGTTACCAAGGCTCCTTGGGATAAAGATAAGAAATAATTCAGTCATATACACATGGGATATATATATATATGACCATCTGACGTGAAAGAATGTTCCAACTCACTCATAATTAGAGAAATCCAAATTAAAACAACACTGAGATCTCATTTCTCACCTATCAGTATGAGACTGGCAAAACTTAAAAAGTGTAGAAACACATGCGTTGAGGCTGTGGGCAAACAAGCACTCACACATTGCCATTGGCAATGCTGACTGGCATGGCCCTTCCAGAAGGAAATTTGGTAATACCTCACAAAAACTGCACATGAGATTATCTTTTGGCCTGAAATCCCACTTCTAGAAATCTCCCCTGAACTTCATCTCCAACAATACAAAAATACATATGCACGAGGTTATTCACTGAAGCATTGTTTTAAATTGGGAACTCTTAGAAAAAGTCTAAATGCCTTTATAGAGGAGAGTGGCGGAATTAACTACGACACATCCACTCAATGTAGTCCTAATGCAGCTGGAAAAAAAGAAAAGAATATAGTGATTTCCTTCAGATACCCAGGTGAAAAAGCAAATTATAAAAGAATATCTATAGTATGCTGCCTTCCATGCAAGAAAGAAGGGGATATAAGAAAATAGACATGTATTTGCTTATTTATGCAAAAGAAATACAGAAAGTTAAACCAGAAACTAAAGAGATTGGTCAGCTATAGGGATAGGTGGGAAAGAAGGGGAAAATGAGAAGGAGTTAGCAGTGATGGCGATGAAATAACATTTCTCTGAGCATATATATTTGTATAGCTCTGTCTCTTCAAACCATAGTAATGTTTCACGTATCTCCAAAATAAATAAACAATTGAAACCAACCAGAATGTGGGAGGAAATAACATGGAATATAAATTTGAAGAAATGAACATAGCAATGCTAGAGACAACCATACTGAAGGGAGCAGGAAGAAAAGAACTAACCTAAGTTACTTTAGGAAACAATATTTTGACTGGATACTGTAAGGCTGAAGGCAAAAATAACTGTAGATAAATACTGTACTCTAGTTGCTAAATCTATTTTCACAGGAGTATGTGTTAGCAATTCTGAAACTAATATTGAACAAATATTAATGACAATTAATTAACAAATATTCATATTTTGTTCATTAATATAATGAACAGAAATAATGTGAATATATTAATGACATCCAGGTGTGTAAGAGGAGATTGAGGGAGGAATTCCAGAAGAAGACAGTGATATCATCTATCTACCGTCCTCCCTTCCATGAACATGATCCTATCACTCATTTGTCAGTTGTAAAGATCTCTAATGTAATTGCTAATGGGGTTACTTTGTCACTATCAGTAGCATTGCCTAGCTCAGGAATTTCAAAAATTCTTATTCTTCTCTCTCTTTCTCTTTTTTATTCACAATTTTTTTGAGGGGAACCCCTAGTGACATCTTGTAGAACACTAGGGTTTTGTACAAGGCTGGCTGAGAAATCCTGCTCTAGGGTCACCACTAACATAGTAAAATAACATATAACAATTCCATGAATCTTCTGATAGCAGGTGCTGAAACGATGTTTGGACAAAGCCTTGGGCTACACGATAGAGAGTTGTGAAGCAAGTATTGCCCATCAGAGTGACCCACGTTGGACAGGAGAGCCAGGTCTTTATACTCCGGCTTTGCCCAGTCACTAGATGTGGCCTGCCCCAGTGAGGGCATGTCCTTGGACAAGGTAGCTGAGGTAGACCCTGAAGGAGCTGACAGCTAAAGGTTGCCATCTAATCATAGTCCTGACAGGTGGGTATCGAGTCCTTTCTTGAAGCAGATTGTGCATGGTGCATCTCCATGCCCACAACATCCACTTCATATGCCTCCTGGATCTACTTTCCTCACATATTTAGGGAGATTCTCTTGAAGGATTCCAGTATGCTTCTCTTACTGAGGAGAAACTTTAAAGAGGAAAGTTAACGGAATGAACTGCAGCTTCAATCACTGCAGTTGGTTTTGGAAGCCACAATTGATACTCATTTTCAGTTTCTCTCAGAATCTGTTCTAGATTCTCCTCAATCTCAGCTACCACCTATGCTGGCTTCGTGGCTTACCTGGTGGTTTGATTGAGAACTCCCATGCTTGAGAGACCTGAGCCCTTGGTCACCAAGCCCTACCCAGGCCAGGGATGCTGTATTTGTACATTTACAATCATATTTGATCAAGGAAATCCCAAAAATAATCTAAGCAGATCACCAAGGTTTCATACCTCTTCCTTCTTGCAGAGAGTATATAACTGCAGCCCTATGTTGTTATGTTATTTTGTCGATCAGTCTCAATTACTCCTGAGAAGAGGGGTACTTTTCTTCTCACCTGCTGGCTCTTGAAAATGAGGAGTCTAATGTGCCCATACAGCAACCATATCTTGTGGTTCAATGGGACACTAGTGTCCACTAATGTAACTGTGTCCCCTTTGCGAAGCAGGACCTCTAACCTTGCAGAACCGAGTTGTGAGGGCAAGAAGTAAAGAAAAAAAGCCTCTCAGTAGATCTAGACTTGCTTCCATCGCTTGGTTCCCAGACTCACATATTCTTCCTATGGAGGACACAGTGACCACAAAGGTCTTTGAATAAGTGCATATAATGCGTCCAGTCAGCCATGCTAACACTCTATCTGGCCAGTAGCTTCTGGGGTTAAGGTATGTGTTATGATCAGTGGCATCCATGGTCACTGGCCCACTATCACACCTCCTTTGCTGTAAAGTGGGTCCTCTGCTCTGAGCAGTGCATCAAACACTAAGTGATCTCTGTATATTGGTGCTGCCTTAGGCCCTGTGAGCAGGAAAAGGCAAACCTATAGCCAGAAAATGAACCTCTAGCCTTTCTAAGATGAAAGGGAACCAGAAACTAGGCAAGAGATCCTGATTATTTACTGTGGTGACTTTCTTCGTTTTCCTGGTTAACACTCTTTGATTTCTTGTACTGGTAAAAGGTGAGTGATACCCATGTTGCCTACCCTTGCTTTTTACCCTCAAGTCAGTGTGTTCCATTAATCTATATAATGCTCCTTTATCTGTAATTGTTGGTTCTGCAAATTTTCCATAATAGCTCAAAATCCATCATGGATCTTTATTACATGTGCATATGTTTTAGAGGTTTATGCAAAAATTACATTGATAAACAGGCACAGACACACTTGTGTGACAAGAAGGCATTTTTTTCTCCGCTTGGTTTTTAGCTGGAGATATTTTCTCCATCAAATATGCCCTCAAAGTCCGTTTATGTTTCACAAATTCACAGGAACTCTAGGAAAGGCCAGGATGAATTCTTCAACAAATATGTTAGATCTTTTTTATTCCAGAAGAGATATTTCATTTACATGGACAATCTTAATCCAATAGCTAACATGGCATATGTGAGGTTGGAGTCACCTCAGAGCTGAATTCATGCCTATTTACTATTTAATGTATAGCGACTGCTTTCTAAGTACCAAACACTCTTCTAAGCACATTATATGTATTCACTCAATTCACACTCATGGTAGCCTATTGTCATGGTTTGAATTATGCCCCCCCCCAAAAAAAAATGTGTATATCAGTTTGGCTGGGCCATGATTCCTGGTACTGTGAGATTTTCCTATATGTTGTAAATCCTGCCTCTATGATGTTAATGAGGGAGAGGACGGGCGGCAGTTGTGTTAGTAAGGCAGGAACTGATCTACAAGACTGGATTGTGTCCTGAGGCAATCTCTTGAGATATAAAAGACAGAAGTAAGCAGTGAGACACGGGGACCTCATACCATCAAGAAAGCAGTGCTGGGAGCAGAGGGCATCCTTTGGACCGGGGTCCCTGCTCCGAGAAGCTCCTAGTCCGGGGGAACACTGATGGAAAGGCCGAGAGAGAAAAAGCCTTCCCCTGGAGCTGACTCCCTGAATTTGGAGTTTTAGCCTACCTTGACTGTGAGGAAATAAACTTCTCTTCGTTAAAACCATCCACTTGTGGTATTTCTGTTATGGCAGCACTAGATGACTAAGACACTTATCAAGTAAGTACTTTTATTATTATTCATATTTCACAGTTAAGGAAACCGAGGCAAAAAGGGTTTAAATGATTATTCCCAACAAATACAATAAAAGCAAAAACAAGTTGCTGGTAACATCTATTTGCAAGCTAACAGTTCCCTAAAGGATCTTCCAAACAATGATTTTTCTCTTAAGAAGCTTATACTAAGCTTTTGCAATTCTATTATCATCTCCCTTCATTAAACACTGTCCTCTTTGAAGCCCTGGGCAAATCATAGTAAATTCTGAATAGGTTTATAATGAAATTATCCAGTTTTTCTATAATTCATTTTATGAACATGGAACCTCCAAAAATATTGGTGAATTAGACTATGATTCAGGACTTACCTGATCTGAGATGATATGCCATTTATAGCCTCCATATTTTGTAGTGGGAAGAAAAACTGAATTTGTATTAATAAAAATGAGTGCATTCCAGCTCTGCCCTCATATTTTTGTGATGTTGTGGAGGTTACTTAAAGTCTCTGAGATGTAGTGACACCATCTAAAAAATTAAAAGAACATCTACCTCACAAGTAGCATTTATAAAGCATACATCATGGTGCTTGGCATATGGTATAGTCTCAGTGAATGATAGTTAAGTCTAAATAATCTAAAGTCCTATGAAACCTCAATTCTTGTTTTGTGTATGCTTTACAAAGTATTTATCATGTTTTATGTCCCATTTCTACCCCCCCAATATATCATTTGTAAGTATTGAATTTTCACTAGGACCCATTTAACTATTATGATCAAAACTCAGTATATTTATAGAAGGCTTTTGATCAATTTTTCATTGACTAGCTGATTTGCTGAATTGTTTTCATCACTTGATACTGTTGTGGGATATGCAGTACAACTAACAGGGGTTCCTCTCGCCAACCCTATTTTTCATCTCTGTTCTGATTCGGTTATTTCTTTAGAGGACAGCCTTTAACTTTTTTTTTTCAGATAAAGGTGTATGTGTGGTATATTCTCTGAAGCTGTGCATGTCTAATAATATTTTTATCTTACCCTCTAGATGAGTGCTCCCTTGGATGAGAAAGATACATAGGATTCTAGGATCACAATTTTCCAATGGCTTCTAAAGAATGTTCTACTCATTTCCTGCTTCCTGTATTACACCTGAGAAATCCAATACTACCCTGAATCTTTTTCCTTTGTAAATTATCTTGGAAAATTTTAGGACATTGCTTCGTTATTAGAATTTATAAATTCCCCTAGGTTATCACTATGTTTATGCCTTTTCTGCCAACAATCCTTCCTAGGGGCCCCTTCAATTTGCTATTTTAATTAAGAGTTTTCAATCATGAGCCCCTTCATGGTTCTGACTCAAGCATTTGAGTGAGGCTAAATTCCTCCTATTATTTGTTTAATTCATACATCTTGCCCATAGGATCCAATTTCTCCTCCTGGGATTTTCCATTTTCCTAAGACTGTCTTCCAAATTTCTTATTTTCCTTTTCATAATTTTTATTTCTGTGTTTTTGCTCTGTTTTGAGATATTTCTTTGACTTGATTTTTTTTGTCTACTAATAGTTGAGATTTCAGCTTTGAGCATCTTCTTTTTCAATTTGTCTGCTGCAATTTTAAATTTAAAATCAAGTTTCAGAGAAATTTTTTATATATTCTAATTGTATTTCTTTAAGAGTTTTCATTAATATTTCATAAAAGTCCACTTTTATCGCTTCCATTAATTATACTTAAATGAGAATCATCTATATTCAAAACTCATCTTGAAATCTCTCCTTCATGTTACTGAGATCCTATAAACGAGTTACATTTGTCAATCTGCATTTTGTGTTGCTCATACAAGTCAGTTAGAGGGTCTTTTGAGAAGTGGAAAACCATTCAGTGGTAGGAGGCAATGCTTTTTGTTTGTTTGTTTTGGGGGGGGGTCACAACTCAGTGAACTGGCAAATCATTAGACAATCTGCTGAAAAATAAAGATGAAACCTTTCTGATTCCATGCCTCAGGGGAACAAACCAAAAGCTAGGAGTGCACAAGGGAGAGCAATTCCTCTCACTGAGCACATTCATTAAAAGAATTGCCTTTTCAACGTGTATAACAGATAGTAAACTGATACGTTTCTCTAAACTAAGGACAATATGTTAGAGAAAACACTGTGAAGGCAGGACCTTGGAATTCAAACAGAAGATAGTTAAAAAGGCTTTTCATGTAGTTTCTCCCAAACTAATCAACCAAAGGCACAGGCCCAGTCCTTGAACCCCTCCTAAGATTCATGTCCTCTGGATTTCCTATCTATGATGTTTAAACTTGGCAATCTCTTTTTGTGTAGCTGCAGGCCCCTGTCAACCTCATACCCTGGGAGCAATTCAGCCAGTGGAGAAACACCTCAGTCCCAAGAAGTTCCACTGGGGTCATCAGGCATCTGGCAGGACGTCAGTACTGTATTTACCAAATGAGCAAGCAAACAAGTTTAGTCCTTTTTTGAAGGGATTCAAAGACTGAGGTTCCTTAGGAAATCCTGGAACCCTGGTCTTTACTGCCAAGCTCTGAGGAAAAGCCAAGACTCTCTTCTGCTGCTGCTCCCTCAACTCTCAGCTGGCCTCAAGGATATGAAGTCCCCTGGGTTGTCTCTTAAAGGAACCCTGGCAGGGTAGTAGTTAAACACTTGGCTGCTAACCAAAAGGTCAGCAGTTCAAACCCACCAACTGCTCCAAAGGAAACAGTCTGCTTCCATAAAGATTACAGCCTTGGAAAATCTATGGGGCAGTTCTACCTTGTCCTGTAGGGATGCTATGAGTTGGAATCTACTCGACAGCAACGAATTTGGTTTCATTTTGTGGGTTGTCTCTGCCATGAAGATCTCAGAGAACCTGCTGCCTTAGATGAATCCTTCAACTCTACAAGCATGGTGATTCTAGCTGCTGTTTCAGTACAGATAGGAAGTCAGGAGGAAAAAGGATTCAGTACTCAAGGAGCCGTCTTCCCATCCCATGCCAAGGGGACAGAGCTAGAAAGAGAATATTCCTTTATTAGTGAGGTGGCTAAATGTAGATGTTTACTCAACTCAGTGAGAATCTATCATATTCATTTTTAAAGTATGAAAATAGCGTCAAGTGAAAATGTCATTTGTTCTGACTAAATGCAGGTGTATAAGTAGTCCGTAACATTGAACTTAAATTAATCATGAGACTCAGAATACATTTTAGTAAGCAAATAGGTGTGGCTGTGTTCCAAAAATCTTTATGTACAAAAAAATACATTCTAAAGATGTTTATTATAAGAAATATTTTGTTGTGATTGAATCTATTCATTTATACTAAAATGAGTTTATTCCTCCAATAACCAATTACCACATAAGAGCACTTTTACTGAAATCCTAATCAGCTACTATTGAATTCTATTTGTGAATTATATTAATGGAAGAGCCCTTGATAAAGAATAAACCCACTGTTGTCAAGTCGATTCTGACTCATAGTGACCCCATAGGGTTTCCAAGGCTGTAAATCTCTATGGAAGCAGACTGCCACATCGTTCTCCCACAGAGTCACTGGTGGTTAGCAGTCTATCACATTAACCACTGCATCACCAGGGCTCCCTTGATAAAGAATACCAAAAAACCATCGATTCCAACTCATAGCAATCCTATAGGACAGAGTAGAACTGCTGCATAGGGTTTCCAAGGAGCAGCTGGTGGATTGGAACTGCCAACATTTTGGTTAGCAGCTGAGCTCTTAACCACTGCGGATAAAGAATAGATAGTATAAAAAGGGAAACATCCAAATGGATGCAGCAATAGCAATGCTAATTCCATTTGTATCATTTTTAAAGGTCCTAAGGAATTCCAGCTATAAATTTTGTTCTAAATTGAAAGCAGTAGAAGAAAATGAATCTAGAAGAAGGTAAAAATAGGGTCATATGTCTTTTTCATTTTTAGAGCTAAAATTTAGTTTCTCTTTCAAGGATATGTCAGGTCAAAAAAAATTATTCGGTACTTGATACTGCTGATTGATTTTTATTCCCAAACCATTCCTAAGGCAGGAAAACCACTTGCTGGGCAACTTTTTTAAAAAATGTTTAAGAAAAGTAATGTACTTGGTGTCAATTTTAAATTACTGATTTAATTCTTTTTTGTTGGGACAGCCCCAGGAAAACATGAATCACAGCCATGAACCAGCACTGTGCATTCCAATCAAGTTCTCTGGTTTCAACCTAGGGGATGAACTTCAGGATAATGATGCAGAGACCCCAGAGAAGTCATGCCATGTCACTGCCAAGAGGTCTTTTTCAATCTTTAAATTCCTACCGAATAAAAAAGAAAGGTAATTCAATGGAGAAGCAATTGTTTTTTCAACAAGTGACTGTGGAACAATTGGATGTCAATATGCCAAAAGGAGGGGTGGGGACATAGAAACACACCTTACACCTTTCACAAATAGTAACTCAAACTGGGTAATAGACCTAAATGCAAAATGCTCAACTATAACACTTCTAGAAGAAAATAGAGGAGAAAGCTATGTGATCTTGGGTTTGGTAATGAGTTTTTAAGATACAATCCCAAAAATACAATCCATGAAATAAAAGTTTGATCAGTTGAACTTTATTAAAATTAAAAAAAAAATTCTGCTCTGCAAAGGAAAAGGTAAATGAATGAAAAATTAAGCTACAGGCTGGGAGAAAATATTTTCAAAGCACAAAGCACATATCTGATAAAGGGCTTGTATCCAAAGAACACTTAAAACTTAATAATAAGAAAACAAATGACCCAATTACAAAAGAGGCAAAAGGTTTTAAGAGAATACTCATCAAAGAAGATATGTTGTTGTTAGGTGCCATCGAGTTGATTCCTACTTATAGCAACCCTATGTACAACAGAACAAAACATTGCCCAGTCCTACACACCCTCAAAATCATTGTTATGCTTGAGCCCATTGTTGCAGCCACTGTCAATCAATCTTGTTGAGGATCTTCCTCTTTTTCACTGATCCTCTACTTTACCAAGCATGATGTCCTTCTCCAGGGACTGGTCCCTCCTAATAACATGCCCAAAGAATGCAAGACGAACTCTTGCCATCCTCACTTCTAAGGAGCATTCTGGCTGTACTTCTTCCAAAACAGATTTGTTCGTTCTTCTGGCAGTCCACGATATATTCAATGTTCTTCGCCAACACCATAATTCAGAGGCATCAATTCTCCTTCAGTCTTCCGATTCATTGTCCAGGTTTCACATGCATATGAGGTGGTTGAAAACACTACGGCTTCTATCAGGCGTACTTCAGTCCTTAAAGTGACATCTTTGATATTTAACACTAGAGATCTTCCGCAGCAGATTTGCCCAATTCAATGTGTTGTTTCATTTCTTGACTGCTGCTTCCATGGGCGTTGATTGTGGAGCCAAGTAAAATGAAATCCTTTTCTCCATTTATCATGACGTTGCTTATTGGTCCAGTTGTGAGGATTTTTGTTTTCTCTATATTGAGGTGTAATCCAGACTGAAGGCTGTGGTCTTTGATCTTCATCAGCAGGGGTTTCAAGTCCTTTTCTTTTTCAGCAAGCAAGGTTGTGTCATCTGTATATCGCAGGTTGTTAATGAGTCTTCCTCCAATCCTGATGCCCTGTTCTTCATCACATAGTCCAGCTTCTTGGATTATTTGCTTAGTATTAAGATTGAATAAGTACGGTGAAAGGATACAACCCTGACACACACCTTTCTTGACTTTAAACCACGCAGTATCGCCTTGTTCTGTTCAAATGAGTGCCTCATGAACACATGGGTACAATTAAGTGTTCTTATTTGAGGAATTCCCATTCTTCACAATGTTATCCATAATTTGTTATTATCCACACAGTCAACTGCCATCGCATATTCAATAAAACACAGGTAAACATCTTTCTGGTATTCTTGCTTTCAGCCACGATGCATCTGACATCAGCAATGATATCCCTCATTCTGTGTCCTCTTCTGAATCCGGCTTGAATTTCTGGCAGTTCCCTGTTCATGTACTGCTGCAACCACTTTTGAATGATCTCCAGCAAAATTTAATTGTGTGTGATATTAATGATACTATTCAATAATTTCCACAATCTGTTGGATCACCTTTCTTTGGAACGGGCACAAATATGGATCTCTTCCAGTTGGTTGGCCAGGTAGCTCTCTTCCAAATTTCTTGGCATAGCTGAGTGAGCCTCCAGCTCCATTTGCATCCATTTGTTGAAACATCTCAGTTGGTGTCATGGATTGAATTGTGTCACCCAAAAATATCTGTCAACTTAGCTACATCATGATTACCAGTATTGTATGATTGTCTACCATTTTATCATCTGATATGATTTCCCTATGTGTTGTAAATGCTATCACTATGATGTAATAAGATGGATTCGCAGCAGTTATATTGATGAGGTCTATAAGATTAGGTAGTGTCTTAAGCCAATCTCTTTTGAGATATAAAAGAGAGAAGCAAGCAGAGAGACATGGGGACCTCATACCATCAAGAAAGCAGTGCCGGGAGCAGAGCGCGTCCTTTGGACCTGAGGTTCCTGTGCTGAGATGCTTCCAGATCAAGGGAAGACTGATGACAAGGACCTTCCTCAAGAGCCGACAGAGAAAGTCTTCCCCTGGAGATGACGCCCTGAATTTGGACTTGTAACCTACTAGACTGTGAGAGAATAAATTTCTCTTTATTGAAGCCATCCACTTGTGGTAGTTCTGTTTTAGCAGCACTAGATGACTAAGACAATTGGTATTCTGTCAATTCTTGGAAGCTTTTTTTTCACCAATGCCTTCAGTGCAGCTTGGACTTCCTCCTTCAGTACCACCAGTTCTTGATCATATGCTACCTCCTGAAATGGTTGAACATCGACCAATTCTTTTTGGTACAGTGACTCTCTATTCCTTCCATCTTCTTTTGATGCTTACTGCATCGTTCAATATTTTGCCCATAGAATCCTTTTATATTGCAACTCAAGGCTTGAATTTTTTCTTCAGTTCTTTCAGCTTGAGAAATGCTGAGTGTGTTTGTCCCTTTTGGTTTTCTAACTCTAGGTCTTTGCACATTTCATTATACTTTGTCTTCTTGAGCTGCTCTTTGAAATCTTCTCTTCAGCTGTTTTAGTTCATCATTTCTTCTTTTGGCTGCAGCTACTCTACGTTCAACAGCAATTTTCAGAGTCTCTTGTGATTTTTCAGAGGTATATCACCAGGCTTTTCTTCTGAGGTGCCTCTGGGTGGACTCAAACTGCCAACCTTTTGATTAGTAGCATGTTAATCATTTGCAACACCCAGGGACTCTTTCCTTCACTTATCCATATGCATTTCAGGTTCCTCCATGTCTTGCATAGTTTGATAACCTGTTTCTTTTTATTACTGAATAATAGTCCATTGTATGAATGTACGATAGTTTGTTTATCCATTCATCTATTGAAGGACATCTTGATTGCTTCCAAATTTTGGCAATAATGAATAAAGCTGCTATACACATTCATGTGCAAGTTTTTGTGTGGACATAAGTTTTCAACTGATTTGGGTAAATATCTAGGAGCATCATTGCTGAATGGTATGGTCAGCCTATGTTTAACTTTGTAAGAAACTGCCAGGCTGTCTTCCAAAGTGGCTGTACCATTTTGCATTCTCACCAGCAATGAATGAGGGTTCCTGTTGCACCACATTTTCGACAGCATTTGGTGGTGTCAGTACTTTGGATTTTAGCTATTCTTAAAGGTGTGTAGTGGTGTGGTATCTCATTGTAGTTTTAATTTGCAGTTCCCTAGTGACATATGATGTTGAGCATCTTTCCGTATGTTTATTTGCCACCTGCATATCTTGGAATGGCGTTGCATTCATCGTCAAAAAGAACATTTCAAGATCTATCTTGAAGTACAGCACTGTCAGTGATAGGATAATAGCCATATGCCCACAAGGAAGACCAGTTAATAATTTACGCACCAACCGTTAAGGCCAAAGATTTTTGCTGTAAAAAAACTAGCATAGCGCACTTACAAAAATACCTCGTGGGGGCAGAGTGCGGTTGGCAAACAAACATAGAAAGGCACGGGTTATTTGCGTAAAAATACAGTAATTCATATAACTTTGGATGACTATTAAATATGGCTAGAATGAGAGACGGATCATCAGCAAATGTTTTTGTTAGGTGCTGTAGAGTCGGTTCCAACTCATAGCGACCCCATGTACAACAGAACAAAACACTGCTGGGTCCTGTGCATTATCAAATATCTTCCCATTTTTAAGCACTGAGAAATCATGTTTCCATAAATAAGTAGTTAGGAATAGAAGGACCTGTATTATAGCAGTGTTAGGTTCCTGGATTCCTTGAATTCCTGCTGTGCTATAAGTAAAAAAAATCACATAATGGTTTATCATTTAAAATATATTTAATGATTTATTAAATGACAACTCAAGTCAAAAATTTTTGAAGAATATTAAAAACTGCCTGACTTGCTAAAGCATTTGTCACTGTATTAAGGTCA
Organism: Trichechus manatus latirostris; assembly: GCF_000243295.1. NCBI lineage: Eukaryota > Metazoa > Chordata > Mammalia > Sirenia > Trichechidae > Trichechus > Trichechus manatus. Next base: position 2,347,833 of record NW_004444015.1, read on the forward strand.
TTTATTTTATCAATTTCTGGGAAACATACAAAAAAGTCTTTATTTATCAACAAGCAATTATTGAGTGCCTACTGTATGTCAAACACTATTGTAGGCTCAAATTATACAGCAGTGAACAAAAGAAAATAAAAATATTCTCCCTCGTGTATTAGTAATATGTGTTACTCTCTTACTTAGAGACATCTTCTTTAATCTGACATCATCAGAAAGCTTAGAGGAAATTAAAATATCATTAATTTCCGTTCATCTTTGACAATAAAAGGTTTTTAATATAAAATGATTTTATCTTACATTTAGTTTTCTAATTAATTTTTTAAATTGTGGTAAGTATATATATAACAAAACATTTGCTATTTCAACATTATCTACGCATACAATTCCGTGACTTTAATTACATTCACCATGTTGTGCAACCTTCACCGCTGTTTCCATAATTAACAGAAGCTTTTCAAAACTGTGGAGCTGCAGATTTAACTTATTCAAAATTTGGAAATTGACTGTCAAATAAACTAATTGCCAAAGCCAGCCTTCATTGTCAAACCAATCATACTCTGTCAGAAAAAGTCTGATTTCATTTCTTTCCATTGAAATGAATGTATTGGTAGTCTCCATGGCTGCATCTTGCTTTTGAATTCTAAATCTAAGATGGATAAGGCACAAAGCTTTACCTTGAGTGTTGCCTATTTGAAATAAAGCACCGCCACCTTCCATAGTTTTTAACAATGCTCTCACAAAACTTTATGGATCAATGAATTTTTTGAAAATACTTTGGATGTTGAGGGAGAAAGTTTATTAAACAAAAATGTTTTCATCCCTCCCCATTCCATAATATATCTGAGTTCAGAACAGCCCAACATAAGTTCAAATACCCCATTTTTAATACTGTCCTTTGTTCAAAGGAAGTTCCACTGGTATTCCAAAGTTCTCCCTTGCTTAGCACCTGGTAGGCTGTCAACACAACCTACAAGGCCAGAGAAGAAGATTCCAGATGGGTGAGTTGGATGCCTTTCTTTTGTTAAGTGGGAAAAGAACAATTTTGAAGTGGACGTGTGAGTGCAGAAGGTGCATGAGACCTGGACCAGAGCTGTGCTCAGGCTGGTTGGCTTTAAAATGCATGCATAAGCAGGTGGAGGATCCGAAAATTAATGTTCTTAGAAGTAGGCATGCCTGTGGACCACTTGGAAATTCTTTGTGTACCCCTAGGCACATGTACCTAGAGTTAAAGGTCACTGATTTAGCAGACTTTCACTGAGCACTGCTGTGTGTAAATTGGCAGGTTAAGCACTGGGTTGTGGGAAGTTAGAGAAGTTTCTAAGCCGTCTTTGCCTTCTCTGAGCTCAGACTGTATATTCCAAAGGAACAAAATCAAGGCAAAGGAAATGTTCAGCTTGGACTAAAGATGAAAACAGCCTGCTATCCGGTTCTAAAATGCAATGTAGTGGTTTTGTTTGTTTTACATTTTTTCTGGAAATATGGATGATGATAATATAGCACTATTCAGGTCTAGTGCAGTCTATAGACAAGGCAACATTTCATATATTGCAAATTCTAAAATCCAACAGAGTTTTCTCTTTCACTGTGATATTACATTCCCTAATTCATTTATCCAGTACCAGGAGTGCTTCATTCTAGAACAGTAAGAGGCTATCGAAGATATGCTGAGCACTTTCTATTTGTAGGGCCCTGTACTAGAAGCTGTGTCCACCAAAGGAGAGAAGGCTTAGACACCGGGACATGATAAATAGCACATGAGTGTCACACACAAATATTGCTATAGAATTTCTGAGAGTAAGCTTTGAAGCCTTAGGCCATCAAGAAAGCCTTCTTAAAGGAGGTAGAAATTAAACTAACAAAAGCAGTGCAGAGAGTCTCCAACTCTTTTACTCATCTTTGATATTTGCTAGGTTGCCGATATGCCTACAAGGGAGTGACTTTCCAGATGATAAAATATTGATAACATGGAAACAGACTTTCCTTTCTCAGTGTCAATGACAAGGAGATGCTTCCTGCTCTGAAATACCAATAGTAAAAAACCCATTGCCATTGAGTCGATTTGGACTCAGAGTGACCCTATAGACAGAGTAGAACTGCCCCTCTAGGGTTTCCAAGGCTGTAAATCTTTACAGAAGCAGACTGCCACATCTTTCTCCTTTTGGTTAGCAGCCTAGTGCTTTAACCACTGTCCCACCAGGGCTCCTCACCAACAGTAAAGCAGGGGATAATAAAAAATTGTTCATTTATTTAGTATATCTTACTTTCCAGGCTACATTCTATATACTTGCATATATGTGATGTCATTTAATCCTCAAAAGACACTCTGTACATTAGGTATTGTCATCTCCACTGTACTGATGAAGAAATTGATTTATAGATAATATAAATAACTTTATGCAAGGCCATTTAGGTAGTCAGTGATGAAGTAAGCTTACAAATATATTGCAAGGCTTCAAATTCTGTGATGTTTCCACTGCTGTTGTTGTTAGCTGCTGTCAAGTCCCCTCTGACTCAGGGGACCTCATGTATAACAGAACGAAACCTTACCCAGTCCTGTGCCATCTTCATAATCCATGATCCTTGGTATGTTTGAGCACAATGTTGAGGCTATTGTGTCAGTCCATCTCAGTGTGAGGGTTGTCTTAGGCTGAGTTCTCCAGAGAAGCAAAACCAGTGAAGTGTGTGTGTGTATATATATATACACACACGCATATATATA
>NW_004444015.1:2350837-2352663 GCF_000243295.1 Trichechus manatus latirostris
AAGTCCCAAGAACCGGAGGTCAGATGATGATGAGCCAGATGCAAGATCCAGAACAAGCAAGCAAGCTTTGCTAGAACGTCCATATATATATTGGATGCAGGCCATGCCCCCGAGGAAACTCCCCTTACAACTGATTGGCTGATCACATCATGGAGGATGACTACATCATTACGTAACTGCCAAAGTACATCCTTACATAACTGCCAAACCACTAAGAATTATGACCCGGCCAAGTTGATGCACAACCTTAACCATCACAAGGGTTTTCCTCATTTTCACTGACCCTCTATCAAACATGATGATCTTTTCTAGCAATTAATCTTTTCTGATGATATGTTCAAAGGAAGCAAATCAAAGTCTCACCATCTTTACTTCTAAGGAGTATTCTGGTTGTATTGCTTAGTGCTTCCATTAGGTCTTGCTTTCTCAGGAATATACAACCAAGCATTGATAGTACATAATGCCATTAATAAAGCTTGGCTGTTCCCAATGAAACATTGCAGTGAGTGATTTCCTGCTTTCTCCTTTTTGATAGGATTTTGAAAGGACCTCCAGGAATGGGAATGTTTCTCACAGATTATAGCTTGGCAAATAGCTAAGAGTCAACATTACTGCATAGGCAAAACCAGACAAAGGTAAGACCTGTCGTTTTTACTGGTTTCGCAGCAAAGCAGAAATTTTTTGTTGAAGACCAATGGCCTGGTCCCAATATGCTCAGGTATGCAAAAGGAAGCAAACTAATTTGATGGATGGTCCTGTCTCTGGAGACAAATTGTATTCTCTACCTTGTGTGGCCTTTTTGATATATTGAAGTTAGGTACCATGAGTCGATAAGACATTGTAGGGAGAGACATGCTATTTTTTTTTCTTCTCAAGCATTTTCCTGATGATACATAAGGCTGAAGAAGTGTAGCTTGAGGGAAGACACATTTAAGTGTATTTCCAATTATTACAAATATGGGTAAAGAACTAAAGATGGATTCATTTCCAAAATCATAAAAACGATATTCAGTCTAAATTCTATCATTGTGGTAGATGTTTAGAATTAATTACTCTGTGACAACCACTGGAAAAGGATACTTTGAGGAGAAGACATGGCTCTTTACAAAAAAGAAGGAAAAAAAAGAGAGAGAGACAACATTTTTATATAGGAAGATGGTAAAATAAATTGTTATGTCTATTATTGCATTTTTTTTAGACAATTATGAGCAACAGACTAAAAGAGATTTTTTTTAATGTGAAAAAGCTACAATTAAACCACCAAATAACTGCTTGTGTAATAGAAGACCTTTTAACAACATCGGAGATCAATGGTTTCAAAATTTGAAAAAATCACGTGTAATGTAGGAAACACTGTCCAATTCGCACTTGGAGCATGTTTTGTCACAAAGGACTTCCAAATTTATGAAGAAATTTCAGTTTGCAGCCTAAAAATTCAAACTCATGGCATAGTTTTGGATCTTTAACATTTGTCAAAGAAAAATTTCAGTTAGCTATGAAAAAGTATCATTTAGTATTACAACAGGCAGTGCTTCAGCTATGTTAGGTAAAACATTTGGGTTTATTGGAATTTTAAAACAAGAGACCAATGTTTCCCTTATTACTTCATTCCATTGTATGATACTGTCATGGTTTGAATTATGTCCCCCCAAAAATGTGTGTATCAATTTGGCTAGGCCATGATTCCTGGCACTGTGTGATTTTCCTGTATGTTGTAAACCTGCCTCTATGATGTTAATGGGGGAGGATGGGTGGCAGTTGTGTTAGTAAGGCAGGACCTGATCTACAAGACTGGATTGTGTCCTGAGGCAATCTCTTGAGATATA
>NW_004444015.1:2352763-2432058 GCF_000243295.1 Trichechus manatus latirostris
GACTGGATTGTGTCCTGAGGCAATCTCTTGAGATATAAAAGACAGAAGTGAGCAGAGAGACGGGGACCTCATACCATCAAGAAAGCAGTGCCGGTAGCAGAGCGCGTCCTTTGGACCCGGGTCCCTGCGCAGAGAAGCTCCTAGTCCGGGGGAACAGTGATGAGAAGGCCGACAGAGAGAGAAAGCCTTCCCCTGGAGCTGACTCCCTGAAATTGGACTTTTAGCCTACTTTGACTGTGAGGAAATAAATTTCTCTTCGTTAAAACCATCCACTTGTGGTATTTCTGTTATGGCAGCACTAGATGACTAAGACAGATACATATTGAAAATATTTGTCCTCTAGTTTCTGAAGCAGATCGTATGTCATGGATATAGTTGTGAAATCATTTAGTATATGTGTGTAAATGCTATGAATCACCACCAGTTTACGGAACTGCTAAAAGTAATAGAAAACAACAAATTTAATGATCCTATGTTCTTTGCCAAAGTTCACTAGTTGAGTCCCAGAAGAATTTTACGAAGATTTACTGTACTGTTAACTCCAATTCAAGATTTTCTTAAAACAAAATGAATTTTTGCCAAATATCCAATAATCAAAGACAAAAGTGATACCTGAGATTTGCTGATACCACACTGCATCCCAAACAGCTAAAACTGAAGCTCCTAGCAAAAGAAAATCTTGTGACCTAGCTAGAGAAACACAAGAATTTATATGGGAATAGAAACTTCAGATGATATATATCAATATTAATTATATTTTCCTAACATGAATCATTACACGGAAGACTGTAATTGTAATTAACAGCATTATGTACATTGACTGGAAAAACTGCCAGACAAATGTGAAGATCATTTTGTATACATTGGTGCATTTGGAGTTACTCTTCAATTTATGAAATACCTCCTCTGAATTCAATATTAATAATACTGAATTGACACAAAAGTTAGTGAATTTAATTCACTAATAAATTTTTTGCTTCAAAGTCAAATCAATTCTTCTAAAAAAGATGAACCAATTTAATCAATATGGATATGAATATTGAAGGAAAATAATTTGTTGATACTTTTTTCAATTACTGAAAAATTTTAAGAATGTTTGGAAAAGTTTGAGCACGTGAATCTAATTTTTCAATATTAAATTTTATGAAATCTAAATACAGATCAAGCATTTCTGATGAAAATTAGTATACAATTTGATATATCTTATAGGTGTAAAGTCGGAATTGACTTGACAGCAACAGGTTTGGGTTTTTTTGGTTTATAGGTGTAAAATATATACCAAATTCTGAAAGCTCAGTACAAAAAAAAAATACCAGTCATCTCATTAATGTTTTGTATTGATTACACATTGAAATGGTAATATTTTAGATACATTGAGCTAAACAAAATATATTATTAAAATTTTTTTCCTCTAGTATGGATTTTTTTAACAAAATTTTTATTTTGCAATAAATGCAGAAATAAATAAGTAAACGTAAGACATACTACCAAAGGATCCTGTGTACCTGTTACCCAATTTGCCACAATCGTAATATCTTGCAAAGCTACAGTACAATATCACAACCAGGTATTGGCAGAGATACAGTCAAGACACAGAATATTACCATCACTACAAGGATCCCCCACTTGCCCTTTTATAGACACACCCACTTTTGTTCTGCCTCTACCCCCTCCTTAACCCCTGACAACCACTAATCTGTTCTCCATTTCTATAATTTTGTCATTTCAAGAATTTTATATAAATTGAATTATACAGTGTAAACTCTTTTGATGTTGACTTTTTTCACTTGGTTTAATTATCTGGAGTAACCCAAGTTGTGTGTATTAATAGCCTCTTCCTTTTTTATTCTTGAGTATTATTCCATGGTACAGTTGTACGAGTTTGTTTAAATATTCACCCACTGGAGGATCTCTGGGTTGTTTCCCATTTTTGACTATTATGAATAAAGCTGCTGTAAACATCTTGTACAGGTTTCTCTGTGACTATAAGTCTTCATTCTCTGGGATAAGTGCCTAGGAGTGCATTGTTGGGTAATATGGTAGTTGCATGTTTAGTTTTTTAAGAAACTGCCAAACTGCTGATCAAGTCTCCAACTATAATTGTGGATTTGTTTATTTCTCCTTTCAGTTCTATCGGGCTTTGCTTCACATATTTTGCAGCTCTGTTGTTTGGTTCATACACGTTCACGGTTACTATGTCTTCTTGGTGGATTGACCCTTTTATCACTATATAATGTCCCTCTCTGTATCTGGAAAATTTCTTTACTCTGAAGTCTACTTTTCTGATATTAATATAGTCACTCCTGCTTTATTTTGATTAATGCTTGCATTGTATATCTTTTTTCCATCCTTTTACATTCAACCTAGGAGTCCCTGGGGGGTGCAAACAGTTAACGTACTCAGCTGCTAACTATCAAGTTGGCAGTTTGAGTCCACCCAGAGACACCTCAGAAGAAAGGCCTGACAATCTACTTCTGAAAAATCACCCAGAGAGAACACTATGGAGCACAATTCTACTATGACATACATGGGGTCACCATGAGTAGGAATCAGCTTGATGTCAATTGGTACTGATACAGGTAGTATACATTAAACCTGCCTAGATCATTATATTTGAAGTGAGTTTCTTATAGACAACTAATTAGGTTATGTTTTTTAGTCCTTTCTACTAATCTCTGTCTTCTAATTGATGTATTTTGACCATTTGCAATTAATGTGATTATTGATATGTTAGAGTTTAAACCTGCCATTTTATTTTTTGTCTTCCTGTTGTTCTCTGTTTTTGTTTCTTTTTATTACCTTCTTCTGGGCTACTTGACTATTTTGTAGAAATCCATTTTGATGTATCTGAAGTGTTTTTGTGTGTATTTCTCTGCATATATATTTTAGTGGTTGCTCTGTCTTGCTAGTCTGCCCCTTTCCTGGTTCGAGGGTTAGAGACAGCAGGCTTTTGTTGGGTTTTTTTTTGTCCGTGCCTATCAGAGGTTCCAGACTGTCAGCTTCTTCAGCTTCCAGTCTGAAATATAAGTTGTTGTTAGGTGCTGTCGAGTTGGTTCCAAATCATAGTGACCCCGTATACAACAGAATGGAACACTGCCTCCTCCTGTGCCATCCTCACAATCATTGTTATGCTTGAGCCCATTGTTGTAGCCACTGTGTTAATCCATCTCTTGAGGGTCTTCCTCTTTTTTCACTGACCCTCTACTCTACCAAGCATGATGTCCTTCTCCAGGGACTGGTCCTTCTTGATACTATGTCCAAAGTATGTGAGATGAAGTCTCACCATCCTTGTTTCTAATGAGAATTCTGGCTATACTTCCAAGACAGAATTGTTCGTTCTTTTGGCAGTCCATGGTATGTTCAATATTCTTCATCAACACCATAATTCAAAGGCGTCAATTCTTCTTCGGTCTTCCTTATTTATTGTCCAGCTTTCCCATGCATATGAGGCAATTGAAAACACGATGGCTTGCGTCAGGTGCACCTTAGTCTTTAAAGTGACGCCTTTGTTTCATAACACTTTAAAGAGGTCTTTTGCAGCAGATTTGCCCAGTGCAATGAGTCATTTGATTTTTTGACTGCTGCTTCCATGGGTGTTGATTGTAGATCTAAGTAAAATGAAAATCATTACACTTTCAGTCTTTTCTTCATTTATCATGATGTTGCTTATTGGTCCAGTTGTGAGGATTTTTGTTGTCTTTATGTTGAGGTGTAATCCATACTGAAGGCTGTGCTCTTTGATCTTCATCAGTAAGTGCTTCAAGTCCTCTTCACTTTCAGCAAGCAAGGTTGTGTCATCTGCATAACACAGGTTGTTAATGAGTCTTCCTCCAATCCTGATGCCACCTTCTTCTTCATATAGTCCAGCTTCTGGGATTATTTACTCAGCATACAGATTGAATAGGTACAATGAAAGGATACAACCCTGGTGCACACCTTTTGTGACTTTAAACCACACAGTATTCCCTTGTTCTATTCTCTGACTGCCTCTTGGTCTAAGTACAGGTTTTTCAAGAGCACAAGTAAGTGTTCTGGAATTCCTGTTCTTCAAAATATTATCCATAATTTGTTATGATCCACACAGTTGGATGCCTTTGCATAGTCAATAAAACACAGGTAAACATCATTCTGGTATTCTCCTTTTAGCCAAGATCCATCTGACATCGTCAATGATGTCTCTTGTTCCACATTCTCTTCTGAATCCAGCTTGAATTTCTGGCAGTTCCCTGTCGATGTACTGCTACAACCACCTTTGAATGATCTTCAGCAAAATTTTACTTGTGTGTGATATTAATGATATTGTTCAATAATTTCTGCATTCAATTGGATCACCTTTCTTGGGAATAGGCACAAACGTGGATCTCTTCCAGTCGGTTGGCCAGGTAGCTGTCTTCCAAACCTCTTGGCACAGATGGGTGAGCGCTTCCAGCGCTGCATCTGTTTGTTGAAACATCTCAATTGGTATTCCGTCAATTCCTTGAGCCTTGTTTTTCACCAGTGCCTTCTGTGCAGCTTGGACCTTGTCCTCCAGTACCATCGGTTCTTGATCAAATGCTACCTCTTGAAATGGTTAAATGTCTACCAATTCTTTTTGGTACAGTGAGTCTTGTGTATTCTTCCATCTTCTTTTGATGCTTCCTGCCTCCTTTAGTATTTTCCTCATAGAATCCTTCAATATTGCTACTCCAGGCTTGAAATTTTTCTTCAGTTCTTTTAGTTTGAGAAGTGTTCTTCCCTTTTGGTTTTCTGTCTCCAGGTATTTGCACATTTCATTATAATACTTTATTTTGTCTTCTCGAGGTGCTCCCTGACATCTTCTGTTCAGCTCTTTCACTTTATCATTTCTTCCTTTCACTTTAGCTGCTCTACATTCAAGAGCAAGTCTCAGAGTCTCTTCTGACATCCGTTTTGGTCTTTTCTTTCTTTCCTGTATTTTTAATGACCTTTTGATGTATGATGTCGTCGATGTAATTCCACAACACATCTGGTCTTCGGTCACTGGTGTTCAATGCATCAAATCTGTTCTTGAGATGGTCTTTAAATTCAGGTGGGATATACTCAAGGTCGTACTTTGGTTCTCATTTTCTTCAACTTCAACTTGAACTTGCATATAAGGAATTGATGGTCTGTTCTGCAGTCAGCCCCTGGCCTTGTTCTGACTGATGATATTGAGCTTTTCCATGGTCTCTTTCCAAAGATATAGTCAATTTGATTCTTGTGTATTCCATCTGGCAAGGTCCACGTGTACAGTCCCCATTTATGTTGTTGAAAAAAGGAATTTGCAATGAAGAAGTTATTGGTCTTACAAAATTCTACCATGTGATATTCAGCATTGTTTCTATCACCAAGACCATATTTTCCAACTATTGATCCTTCTTTGTTTCCAACTTTCACATTCCAATCGCCAGTAATTATCAATGCAGCTTGATTGTATGTTTGATCAGTTTCAGACTGTAGAAGTTGGTAAAATTTTTCAATTTCTTCATCTTTGGCCATAGTGGTTGATGCATAAATTGGAATACTAATTGTATTAACTGGTCTTCTTTGCGGGTGTATGGATATTATCCTATCACTGACAGCATTGTACTTCAGAATAAATCTTGAAATGCTCTTTTTCACGATGAATGCAACGCCATTCCTCTTCAGTTTGTCATTCCCGGCATAGTAGACCATATGATTGTCAGACTCAAAATGGCCAATACGAGTCCGTTTCAGCTCACTAATGCCTAGGATATCGATGTTTATGTGTTCCATTTTCATTTTTGATGATTTCCAATTTTCCTAAATTCATACTTCTTACATTCCATGTTCTGATTATTAATGGATGTTTGCAGCTCTTTCTTTTCATTTTGAGTCATGCCACATCAGCCAATGAAGGTCCCAAAATCTTGACTCCATCCACGTCATTAAGGTCGACTCTACTTTGAGGAGGCAGCTCTTCCTCAGTCGTATTTTGAGTGCCTTCCAACCTGAGGAACTCATCTCCTGACACTATATCAAACAATGTTCCGCCACTATTCATAAGGTTTTCACTGACTAATTTTTTTCAGAAGTAGACCACCAGGTCCTTCTTTCTAGTCTGTCTTAGTCTGGAAGCTCAGCTGAAACCAGTCCACCAAAAGGTGACCTTGCTGGTGTTTGAATGCTGGTGGCATAGCTTCCAGCATCACAGCACCATGCAAGCCCCCACAGTATGACAAACTGACAGACATGTGGGGGCACAACGAAAAACAAAACAAAACAAAAACTGCTGTATAGTTTCTCAGATCCTGAGGTCCCTAGTTGGTCTTCCTTCTTCTCTCCACATGTCAGAGTCTTACTATGTTTGTTTCATATATAATGTCCAGGGGCTTTAGTTATATTTGGCAGGATGAATTTTAAAAATTAGATCTAGTCCATCTTCCCAGAAGTGGATGTCCACACTTGGTTTGTTTTTACTCTTTTTAGTGTTTCTACTAGAAAACGTAAAATTACACATGTAGATCATATTTCTATTTGGCAGTTCTACTCTACCACATTTCTGCATGTTTTTAAAATTTTGCAACTAAAATGCAGTTATTTCTTGCCTGATTTTAAAATATAAGGAAAAATGAATTTGAAAAACTGTCAGCGAGAAGGATCATATTGTAAAAGAGAAGTTGGATAAACTCTAGAGTGTAGAACTGAATAGTATTAGGTTTCTGATAAAACAAATGTAGATGAAATCTAAAACCACCCTGGGATATGGGGTGATTAGCCTTAGAAAGGAGGAAGAACAGTTTCTTTATTACATCAGTAAGAAAGAAGGAATGATGGGTGCAAGTAGGTTTGTATGTTTGGTTTTGTTAAGATGAGGGAGTTCCTGGCTGATGAACTCCACCTCTATCTTCTGTTTGTGCAGAGCTGCACATGGCTGACTCGCTTCTCATTTTATTTGAAACAGGTTAGTCTTGCCCTTAAAGATTCAGTTTGCAGTTTCTTTCTGCTTTTGCTTCCATCTACTTCTCTTTTGTTGGTGGCAGATGGGTTGAGAAGAAGGGCTGATCTGGGTAATGAGAGCAGTTGTGATTGGCGTGTGTGGTTTTTCTCTCACCCTCTCTTTTGGTCTGATTGTTTCCTTGATTTTTCCCTCTGATTTTCTTCCAAGCCTTCCACCAGGCCTCATTCTACCTTGTTCAGAGCCTATAGTATTCTAGGGGTATCTTCTTGGGTTTCAGATTATTCCCCTAGTTCAGAACATAGTCATAGAGCCTTTGCTTCTGTATTAGCCAACATTCCTAGTTGCAAACCATGGAAGACACTTTTATTATTTTATGGAGCAGAGTGGTTTTTTTAAGGTATAAGAGAGTTCACAGAGACTCCCAGAAGGCCAGAGAATCAGACTTAGTATACAGCCAAGAAAAATGTCCAAATCCCACTGTGGCAGGACTTAAGTGAACATTCCAAGGCCCTACTGTTGGGCATAAACACAGTCTTTGCACCACTGATGCTGGACAATCTCTGTCACTTCTGCCCTGAAAGCTTAATATCTCTGTCACAATCCTGATGAAAAAATCAACTTCACACAATGCTTGACTCATCATACTGCTAACTTCTGAATTTACACCTCCTGAGAATGATCCTGGTTTGTAAGGCCTAGTCTTCAAGCCTGTGCTGTAGCTGCAAGGCTAACTGACAAAGCCAGTTTTCTGGTATCTCCATTAGGGATGTGGGGTTCATAGGGAAGGGTATTCCACAAACAAAAGTATGTTGCAGAAAACATGAAATATATCTAGTATGGCTTCTGATCCAGATCATCATCTCTTGGTCTTGATTTGGCTAGCTACACTGGCTTCCTCCTACTCGCTGCTTCCATTGCCCTCCCAGGCAGAGAACAGATGTAGGAGAGGCCTGGGCATTTTGGCAAAAGCATGGTTTGTCCATATTGAGAAGGGGGACTTCAAATGGGACTTCCTAGATGGACCTCCTCTCTCAGGTGTTCTCTTACTTCTTTCTTTCTGTGTAATTCTAAAATATCCCTCTTTATTGCTGGATATTATTTGTTCTAAGTGATCAGTGGTGCCATTGTTCCTTCCTTCTCCTATATTCCTCTTTGTCAGGGACAACAAAGTTGTGTACCTTATTGGATATTCTGAAGGACATTTTGTATCATTTCTCCTAGGCCATCTACTTAGCTCTTCTGTGTACTTCCCTCCAATTTGGGGAGTAGTAATTTTTTTTTAATAAAAATTTCCACTTATCTTCTCTCCATGGTACTGCTTCTCAGTATGTGGGAGAAGGAATAGCTCATCAAATTTTGGGATCATATTTTGGTCTGTCACTATTTACCACTTTTTAAAAGTGAAGAAATTGAATATTTCACTGTATATTAGTACTGTTTAGATCTCTCTTTTCTTCTGGATTTTACTCACAATTTTTTTTTTTTTTTTTTTTTTTTAGTTTTAAGGGAAGGAAAGTTTGGTGATATGCCTTCATTCAATCATGTTATCTTAGAAATACAAGCATTAGAAAAGGCTTTTTAATCTCCCATGTTTATCAGAAAAATGAAGACAAAGTCAAGTTAGATTACCTAAACACAGTGCTGTTGTTTTTTGCCAGAGTTTAATTCTCTTGATTTTGATCATAATATGCTCTCTATGGAACCAATTGGCCTAATAGAACCAAACTCAAGGTTATTTGACTGGTTTGGGCTTGCCTCACATGGATCATTCAAAAGTCAACCAAGAATTTTATTAAATTTTAGATTCGGTGTTTAGAATCCAACAGAAAATCTTAAATCATCTTTTCTGATGCCCAGAGTGACTCTATGGAATTTGATAAGCAAGACAGGTTATACACTTTGTTCTTTTTGAAACTAAAGGTTTGTGCCCATATGTGAACTTTTGGCTTCCCTTTCTAAATTTGTGAAATTTGTTTTGATTGATTGTTTCTGGAAAAAGAGTTGTGACAGATCTGCTCCATGAAGTCCAAGCTCATGTCTATTTAATATTCTTTTCTCAAGTTCCTAGCAGTGTCTGACACCTAGAAGATGCTCAAAAACATTTGTACAATTAAAAATTAATTTACGTTAATAAATTAAATCCTTTAAACTGTGCAAAGCAGAACAGTAAGTATCTTAACATCATATAGTATGAAAAACGTTGAATCCTAATCATTATTTCTCTGAAAAAGAGAAAATTCATGTTGGAATGATAGCGCTCATCTTCTGATGAGAAATTCAGTACTTTGTATGCCTCAACAGGACTGGGGCGAGTGATTAAAAATTATAGGAATTATGAACCATAAGAAAGGCATTCCTAACAATTAAGGAAGGCATATAGCTAGAAATATTCAATTCTTTGTTACTAGTAACATTCAAATATCCTTTCAAGGATGTTGCTGGTTGTATTTATGCACCAATTTTTTTAAAAATGGGTATCTTCAATACCCATTTTTTAACTAAAACCCCATAATTCTATGATTCCTACAATACAACTAACTTGTGTTGAACATTTACTATATACACCCATCCCGGACACATAGTTTTGCCTTATTTTTACAGGTGAAAAAATGTAAGAAGGAAAAGCCAAACTTTGCAAACTTTAAAAAAAAAAATGAATTCAACAACCAGATGAAAGTTGTTGTAGGAGAATTCTTTAGTATTAGCAATTACAATATCCTCACAGGGTTGAGCCTTCCAAATCCCTGCCTTTAGTCCTGACATACGAACTGAGACAGGAAGGAGGAATGACTGAAGAGCTTCAGGGAGATTTCTTCGGTCAGCACTGGGGCTAATCTGTCCCATGGATTCGCAGGCTCAGTGGGTTTTACATTATGTGAAATTTTAAATCCCACTGCTGAAGTTTATAGACATTTTTGTCTTCTATTTTTGTCAGAAATTGGGAATATGTCACCTAAAACTTGTGCGATAATCCTCACCCTACCTACCTTACAAAGCTTTAGAAAAGTCCAAATGAGAAAAGGGAGGGGCTTTGGAAATTTCCTGTATCTACAGATGGCAGAGTCTATCATCACATTCTCAGAAAACAGTAAAAGACCTGGTAGCTCTTCTTAAGGAACCAACTATTTATTTTCTCAGTTATCTCTCTTAATACAATTATATCTTGATTGAATAGTACCTTCATTTCTTTTTCTCTCAGAAATAAAAAGAGATTGATTGCTTGGAGTGATTCTGACAAGTTTGAAGACATCTTAGTGTAAAGTGATGCTGACTGAATCAGAGCTTTGTTCTCCTATTGGCTACATGGCTAAGACAAGACACGGCCTGCTTTTCAGGTCATTTTGCCTCATATCAGCAACCTCTGAGTTCTCTAGTCAGATTCTCAAGATAAAGCTCAGAAATTAGAGTCCTGAAATTAGAGTCATGGAAAAGAGCACACTGGAAATAATCTTTACAGAAAGCCAGTCAGAGGTCACTTTTTCAACACTTTTTGAAGCTATTTTCATCAGCTGTTTCCTGCATTTTGGGGTTGTGGTTTGGCATTAAAATAAAAATCCATAAGTACAATAAACTCAATTGATTTAGAATAGCTGTCATGTTGAAAACAGAAAGGAGGGCTCTCCGTTGAGAGAGAATTTTTTTCAAATCCATAAAATAGTCAAAATGCAGCTCGATACCATTTAAAAATCTTTTCTAACTTTCAGTAACTTTTTAGCTCTAAAACTGGTGCTACAAAGGTCATGAATTTCAAACAATTTGATAAACCAATGGTCAAGTGGGTAAAAGAGATTTGTTGAAAGCATATTGTAGCTACCTTTTGTGATGAATTGTTGTCATGTAATGCCACAGCCCCATAGACTAGTTATTCCATCACTTCGGTGACAAATTACTGAAAGGGCACAGGTGACAATCCAGCATGTCCCTTAAGGACAATGTATTAAGTCCCCTTTCTGGGTTATTGTCCTCTATTCAGCTCATTCACTTTCAGAATATGATATTTCCATTTTTGAAAACTAGACAATTTTTGACTGAGCTAATTTCTTTCTTGAAATACTTTATTAAAATATCAGCGGACTAACAGGATACAAATGTAACCGACAGGTGCTAAACCAGGATTCTCTTCATTTAATTTCCCTGGAGCTACAGGAACAGTAGTTGTATGCTCTGCTTTCCAGGTGAGAATTTTACTACATATTTTAAATGGCATACTATGTTCTACACATTCTAGTTTGTTATATGTTTGCTCATCTCCTACTGCCTGAAATCTGATCCTCTGCCACGTATTTTAGCTATTTGCTATAGCAACATTCCACTTTCTCTATTAAACAAACAAACAAACAAAAAAACATTGCCATTGAGTCAATTCCAACTCATAGAGACCCTATAGACAGAGTAGAACTGCTCCATAGGGTTTCCAAGGAGTGGCTGGGGGATTTGAACTGCCGACTTTTTGGTTAGCAGCCATAGCTCTTAGATTTTTTTCAAAGAATCAACTTTTAGCTTCATTGATTCTCTTCAATATTTTTCTTTTCTTTGTTTTATTTATTTCTTCTCTAATCTTTATTATTTCCTTCCATTTGGTAGCTTTGGACTTAGTTTTCTCTTCTTTTTCTAATTCCTCAAGGTGTAAAATAGATTATTAATTTGAAATCTTTCTTCTTTTTTAATGTAGGTAATATTGCTATAAACTCCCCTCTGAATGCTGCTTTCACTGCATCCCACAAGTTTTAGTATGTTGTACTTTCATTTTCATTCCTCTGTAAGTATTATCTATTTTCCCTTGTGTTTTCTTCTTTGCCCCATTTGTTGTTTAATTTTAACATATTTGTGAATTTTTCGATTTTTATTCTGTTATTTATATCTAGTTTCATTTCACTGTGGTCAGAGAAGATAATTTGTATGATTTCATTCTTTTTAAATTTACTGGGACTTACTTGGTCATCTAATGTATGGTCTATTCTCCATCATTTTTGAAGGATCGTTTTGCTGGGTATAGAATTCTTGGTCAATAGTCTTACTATTTCAACACTTGAATATGTCATCCTACTGCCTTATGGCTTACATAGCTTCTGATGGAAAAAAAACCTCTTAATCTTATTAAAGATCGCTTGTACATGATGACTCCCTTCCCTCTTCCTGCTTTCAAGATTCTATGTCTGGTTCTTGAAAGTTTGACTATGATGTGTCTAGTTAGAAAACTAAAACCAAACCTGTTGCTGTCGAGTCAATTCTGACTCATAGCAACCCTACAGGACAGAGTAGAACTACCCTATAGGGTTTCCAAGAAGTGGCTGGTGGATTCAAACTACTGACCTTTTGGTTAGCAGCCAAGCTCTTAACCACTATGCCATCAAGGTCTAGTTGATCTCTCTAAGTATATCCTAGTTGGAATTTATCTAGTTTCTTGTATATTTAGATTAATGCTGTTCATCAAATTCAGGAATGATTTGGTCATTATTTCTTCAAATATTCTTTCTGCCACTTTTTCTCTCTCCTCTCCTTCTGGGATTTCTACTGTGTATACATTGATATGCTTGATGGTGTCCCACAGGTTTCTGAGAAGCTGTTAATTTTTCTTGTTTCTTTTTTTCTTTCTGTTCTTCAGGTTGGACCATCTACCTATCTTCAAGTTTGCTTATTCTTTCATCTGCCAGATCAAATCTGCTATTGATTCCTTCATGGGAATTTTCATTTATATTATTGTATTTTTCAACAACAGAATAGATATTTGACTTTTTAGTTATAATTTCTACCTCTTTATTGATATTCTCTATTTGGTGAGTCACTGTTCTCATAATTTTCTTTAGTCCTTTGTATAATTTTAAAAATAAATGATTTGAAGTCCTTTTGTCATAAGTCCAATGTCTGGACTTTCCTATGGATAATTTCTATTGACTGCAATTTTAACTATGTATGAGCCAGGCTTCCTTGTTTCTTTGTATGCCTCATAATTTTGTGTTTAAAACTAGATATTTTAAACTATAACGTGGGAATTCTGGAAATCAGATTCCTCCCTCTCCCCATAGTTTATTTTTCCTGTGTGTTCTTATTGTTAGTGTCTATCTATTTAGTAGTTTCCTGATCTAATTCTGTAAAGTTTATTTGTTTTGTTGTATGGCAAATGAAGTACCTGCTTGATTACCTTAATGATCAGACATGACTGGACAGAAATTTCCTTAAATGCCTAAAACCAATAAGATTCCCCATCTTTTCCAAAATACTCTGTGTTTGTTGGGGTATGCCTTCAATTCCCATGCAGGCTGTTTACAACTCTGCCTTAGCCTTCACTTCCTATTGTACATAACCTCAAGATCAGCCAGATGTAAGTGCTTAAGGAATGCTAACACCCCAGTTCATGTGTGTGACCTTCTAGAGTAGGTTACTAAGAATATATTAAATCATTTAAAAGCCCCCTAAAGACATCTTATTCCTCAACTTTTCCTAGTATTTTTGCTGTTGTTGTTCAGCTTGTAGTTTGCTCCAATTGTTATCTCTACTTTAAGAAGCTGTGATATTAAACAATTTCTGCTGACTGATTTTGAAAAACGCCACCAGGGAAAAGGCTATTCCCATCAGGTGAGCTCTGAGTCAGGTTGAATAAAAACAGGCCTTGTGAGTGGAATTTTCAGTATGTTACAAATGTTTTCTCATTGTAATGTGTATTATACTAAAAATAAAGAAAATCATCTTTAAAATAGAATTATTGTGATAAAAATGCAAGCAACAGCATGGGAGTCTAAAGAATTCATTAAGAGAGAAGAGATTGTTACTGTTGTTTAGATATGTGTGTTTGTGTGTGTGTGTGTATTTTCTTTTATTTATATAAGAGAGAACTAAACTTGTCTGATGGCTGAAAGGAAAAAATCCAACAGAAACAACAACAATAATAACAACAACAACGGAACAGAAAAGATTGAAGTTTCTAGAGTGTATCATGAATAAATCAAGAAAGCAAGTTAAGAGATTTGCTTAGGAGAGGAAGATGAGCACCTTTTCCTTAGAGAGAGGCTACTTGACTTGAGCTGCCTGCTCTGGACAATGGAAATAGGATGATGTTTATAGCAGATAATTGTCAGGGCCAGTTTATCCATTATGCAGAGTAGGCACAGTTCGTTGGGCCCACAGAACATTTAGGGGCTTCCACACAAATATTTAAACACTTTTAAAATCAGAATATAACAATAAATATTATAAGAATAATAATGAATATATTATAATGAATACAGTCTGGAATATATTCATCTGTATACCAATACGGCTATAAAATATAATTTTAAGGGGTCCATGAAAGCTGGAAGATGAATAAGGAAGATCGAAGAAGAATTGATGCCTTTGAATTGTGGTGTTGGCAAAGCATATTGAATATACCATGGACTGCCAAAAGAACGAACAAATCTATCTTGGAAGAAGTACAACCAGAATGCTCCTTAGAAGCAAGAATGGCGAGACTACATCTTACATACTTTGGACATGTTGTCAGGAGGGATCAGTTCCTGGAGAAGGACACCATGCTTAGTAAAGTAGAGGGTCAGCCAAAAAGAGGAAGACCCTCAACGAGATGGGTTGACACAGTGGCTGCAACAATGGGCTCAAGCACAACAACGATTGCAAGGATGGTGCAGGATGAGGCACGGTTTCATTCTGTTGTATATAGGGTCACTATCAGTCAGAACCGACTTGAAGGCAATGGGTTTTAAGCTTAATAGAATTCCCTAAATGGACTTCCCTTCAACTAACGTTTATGCAAAAATCTTATGCATAGCCTTGCAAATGTAGACCAGAAATTGATATTTTGCTTTAGAAGTACCTATACTTAATTTTGTCTTCTTGACCACCCCCAGGTAAATGTATTAGTCATAGCAGATTATTTAAGCATAAACTATTTTTCCATCTTTCTTTCCTAAAAGTATTTATCTGAATAGTTTGTTGATTTTTTTTCTTTTAGTCATTGCTAAATGTAATGGGAATTCCATTTTGAAGCATGCTGGATCAATGTTGAGATGAAAAACTTGGTGGTATTCTTTTTATAAAGTGAGATTGGACATCACCCTTCTAGTGAATTGGTCTGTTAAAGTAGTGTTTATTTTCATGAGGAAAAGCAAGGAAAGCACTAAAAAATAATTTGTAGGTTTATCCAAATGTTAATGCTGCCCAGATTTTGCGTACAACTTAGATGATACCAGTATTAAGCACTGGATTTCGGACAGAGAAAATGTAGTCTTTTTCCTGTACTCATTGAATCAATACCAGAACAATGAGCGTGGACGGAACTTCCAGAGATAACAGATTATACAATGTATGTGAACCTTGGGCTTATAGTCAGGAGAACTGGGTTCAAATTCAATTCTGTTGTTAACATGCTGTGCAACTTAGGCAAATCACAAACCTTTCCAAACTTCAGGGTCCCTTCATGTAAAAATGTAATAGCTTCCAGTGTACTGTGGTATTACAGACACCCTGCCACATCTAGTCCATTTGCATCCCACAACTTGAGTCAACATCATCAGGGTAACATATATAAACATAATAAGGCAAAAGTCAAGAAGATCAAATACATATAGTATTCTGAGCTTGCAGTAGAAAGCACGATGCAGAATTTTGCTATTAAGAAGATTAAAGGTGAACATCATCACACATAATACCAGCAAATCATATTTTTTGATAATACAGATCATGGATTTTTCCTTGAGATGCATGACCTTCATTAAGTGCTACTTCTGCAGATTTTGCTATTTTACATTTTCTCTCATGCATTCATAATAGTGGGGCATACTAGGTCCTGCTCCTGTTAAAAAGTTTCACTAACAGGAGAGGAATTTTTTTTCAATGGCAAACTTTCCTTATGATACCATTAACAGAGAGAGAATTAAAGTGCAAGGATTACCTAATAAACTTGATATTTTCATGATTTATTAATGCATAAAATAATCCTGTCAAACTCAAATAGTAAGTAATTTTTGAGGAAGTTTGATCAGGTTCTAAAGTAAGTAAAACAATGTTTAAACTGCTAAAAGACAATTCCAGAAGAGTAAAGCATTCCTCTCACAAAAGCTTATTCTACATGCAATTAAAGCCAGAAAAAAAGAAAGAAAAAAAGCCTAAGGAAAATGATACAAACAAAAATAGGAAAAAAAATTCTTCCGAACTGAGGTCAAATCCTTTACTAAGATTATATTTATAGCTGTTACCAATCCTGGCTTTTTGAGTCCTGTGACCACATAAGATGGCCTTTTTCTGTGCTGACCATCACTCTCTTCTTGAAACTCATCCTCTCTGATTTCTGCAATATCGTGAGTCCTCTCAATTCTAATCTGTGATTGTCTTCTACCTGTTTCAATTTCAATTTAAAATAATCTATCATTTTCATCAAATTTCCATAGCACCTTGGTGTTATGACTATTCCCACATAATGCCTGGCAGATTCTGTATGCATCAGGATTGCAAAATTACTTAAGAGCAAAGAGTATATCTTGTTTCTCTTTAAATTCACAATGCCAAGAATGGTTCCTTGCAAAGAGTAGGTGATTTGAACACGTTCACTGAATGACTAATTTCCCAAACCTTCATCTTTCCTGCCTGTCCACATAGTCTGTGACATCTACATGATCTTCTGAATAGGTTGAGTCTATTCTGGGCTTCCTGCATTCTCCCCTCACTCTTCTAGGCAGGCTCACAGGAAACCTTTCTAATAAATGGGCTTTCACAGCCATTCTATTAATCACATACAATTGTCAGCCCCAAATTAACTGCATGTGGAAAAATTAGATCCTCAAATAATTGTTATGTTTAATTGGCTGCTTGAACTCACTAAATAAGGTTTAAGTGGTCAATTGCTCCAGAAACTAGCCCAAAAAGCCAACAGTTGGCTAATTTCATGTGTAGTGAGCTGTGTCTATTATTTCCCCACCTGCAACTAATGATCCATAGATAATTATGCCTTCAGAATGGAAAGCCGCCCTTTGGAAATTAAGCCTTAGTCAGTGTCCAATACATGATATCTAATAGGTCTTATTTTAAGCAAGCAAAAAGAATCAGGCCAAAAAGAATTAAAGAAGAATGAAGATTGTCTCAAGCACTAAGGTCTTTATAACGGCATTGGGGCTTGACCAAGGTGAGTCATCAATGTGCATATCTGCTTTGACCTAAAGCCTCCATTGCTGAAAGCAGCAGCCACAAATCACCGCTAAGCATTCCCACCACCACCCCTCAGTCACGTGATCTGAAGATGTAGCCCAATAATTCTGTGTGGTTTAGTACTTCATAATCTATAGTCACCTTATTTACTAGGCTAGCTCTCATTAAATCACTATTTAAATTAACCAGGGCCAGCTCTCATTAAATCACTATTAAATTAACCAGCTGGGATTAAACATTCTCATGTCAAAATAAATCTACTCTTTAAGAGACGTGTGAGGAGCAAAGTACACAGAAGGATGTGGGACTCAAACCTTTGACTTTATACAATATTACGGGGAAATATTACTAGAACAATGTATGGCACCAAAAACTCTAAAATGTTGGTGAAAAACAAGCTAACTGCTAAATATTCCTAAAAGAAGTCTATGTTAGTTGCATACTCCATCGTTGAGGTCTGTGACTGTGCATGACTTCTCACTACCAACGGGAAGTTCAATGCCAAAAGAAGGTAATTTGAAAATGAATGAGTTTCCACATGTTCAGCTTTCATAGAGAATGTCTCATATTATTGCTTGTATAATACAAAAAAAGAAAAAACACCTGTTGTTGTCGAGTCGATTCCGACTCATAGCAACCCTATAGGACAGAGAAGAACTGCCCCATAGGGTTTCCAAGGAGCAGCTGGTAGATTCAAACTGCCAGCCTTTTGGTTAGCAGCTGAGCTCTTTAACCACTGTGCCATCAGGGCTCTGCTTGTACAATGGAAGACGGAAAAAATGTCATAACCCTAAAGTTGTTCAAATTAACATCTTAGAAGCTCTTTGTAAATAAACAGTGCCAGAGTAAAGTTATTGATATTTATTTTTAACGCAAGAAACAGAGATAATCAATTAATTCATACAGTTTGGTTAAGTGGGGAGAAATCAGCAGACCTCGTACAAGAAATTTGCTGGAGTTTCATCACCACCACCATCTAAATATGGCTGTAGAAAAGCAAATATTAGCTATTTTCACTTCATTTATGATAATTCACCTCAAGTGAGCTCTTAATGTTTCCAAGAATCATGTTGCATTTGCCTATTCCTAAGCAATTCTTTTATGTCTTCTTCTCTGTTCTGAAACCTCCAACCCTCCTTTCTCACTTTGTTCCAATGTCCTTGCTTTCTATTTCACTGAGAGAGTAAAAATACTCAGAAGATAATTTCCACAACACCCAACGACAACGTCTACCTATTTGTAGGTATGTCTGTATCCATACACTCTATATTCTCTCCTGTTATTATGAATGAAGTGTCAGTGCTACTAACAAAGGTCAACTGGTCCACTTGGGCACTAGATCCCATTTCCTCTATGTAACTTAAGGACGTTGCTCTGGCATTTCTTCCTTTTTCCTCCTGCATCATTATTTATCTGTACTGAAGATGGCCCAACATTATGCATATATGCTCTTATTTCTTCCTTCTAAACAAAAAACAAATCTTTGACAACAATTACTTTTTCCAGTACCACATCTTTTCAGAAAAAACTCTTTAAAAGGTTGGGTATATTTGTTGTTGTTGTAAGTAGCCATCGAGACAGCCCAGACTCATGGCGACCTTATGTATAACAGAACAAAATGTTGCCCAATCCTGTGCTGTCTTCATGATTGTTGGTAGGTTTGAATCCACTGTTGTGGCTATTGTCAGTCCATCTCACTGAGGGTTTCCTCATGTTCGCTGACCCTCTACTTTATCAAATTTGATGTCCTTTTCTAGCAGTCTATTTATTGCCTCCAAATTTGTTACCCCTATTTGCTCTTGAACCTATCCAAGCAGGATATCCCCTATCAGTCCACTTAAATTCTTCTTAAGAAGGTCACAAATGACTTCCATATTGGTAAATCCAACAGTGAATTCTCAGTCCTCTTCTTGATCTCTCAGCATCATTTCAGTACTTCTCACTCCCTAGCTTTACTCCTGGTACACTGACTGCTCATTCTCAGTCCCTTTTGCTAGTTTCTCCTCATTGCCTTGACATGCAAACCTTGTAAATTGTCCCAGCATCAGTTCTTAGATCTTTTATACTTCCTGTCTACTTTCATATCCTTGGAGATCCTTTCCAGTCTCATGGCTTTAAATATAATCTCTATACTGTTAATTACTAAATTACCAGCTCTGGCTCTGGCCTTCCCCTGAATACCAGACTCATATATTTGACTATTTACTTAATATTTGCATTTGACTAATATGTTTCTCAAGTATAATGTTTCAGAAACTGAATTCTTAATCTCTCCCCTCCCTCAAACTTGTTCCTCCTACAAATGCCCAAATCTTGGTAAATGGCAACTCCACCCTTCCTGTTGCTCAGGTCAAATTTGGAATCATTCCTGATATCACTCTCTCTTTCTCATCTCTTGTCTTATATCCCTGTTTTGGCCTCTTATCTAATCTATCACAATATTTGTCATCTTTACCTTTTAAATATATCCAAAATCGGACCACTTCTCACCAACTCCACTGCTACCACCTTGGTCTGAACCACTATAAACCCGTTGCTGGATAATTGCCACAGTCTCCTTACTTGTCCCCTAAGATTCTGTTATTGCCCTACTTCATGTCACTCCTGCTTAAAACCCCCTAGTAACATTCCATTTCGCACAGAGTCAAAGACAAAACCAATATTTATAGTCACCTATAAGGCCGTACATGATTTGGTACTGCATGGCCTCTCTGATCTCATCTTCTATTACTCTCTACCTCGCTTACTTCCTGTCTGCAACACTGGCCTCCATGCCCTTCCTAGCACATGTTAGACAAGTGCTTATTCAGGGATTTGGTGGTACTTGCTGTTATTTCTGGCCAGGTTGCCCCTTCACTTCATTAAAAATTTACTCAAATCAACTTATTAGATTTTTCCTCTGTCTATCCTCTCTAAAATGACAACTTCTTTCAGATACCCCCATCCCTTCCACTACTTTTTTGTCCTCCCCTAGCTGTGATTACCGTCTAACAAACTTGCATATTTATAGTGTTCATTTAAGTCCTCTTAGGCAGAATTCTACGATGGTCCTCAAGATGCCTGTCCTCTTGTGTACACACCTTTTCTAATCCCCTCCCCTTGAGTGGGAGCAAAACTTATGAATACAATGGAATATCACTCCCATAATCATGTTGCATCATATGCAGAAGGGACTTTGAAGATGTTATTAAGGTCCCTAATCAGTTGACTTCAACTTAATCCAAAGGTAGATTATCCTGTGTTGCCCTTATCTAATCAGATGAGCCTTTTAAAAGAGGACAGAGGACACTACCAAGAAAGTGAAAAAAAAACAACAGAAAGGGAGAAAGTATTTGCAAATCATATGTCTGATAAGGATCTAGTATCCAGAAAACATAAAGAACTCTTACAACTCAACAACAAAAAGACAAACTATCCAAAATAAAAACTGGCCAAGGACTTGAATAGACATTTCACCAGAGAAGAAATACAAATGGCCAATAAGCACATGAAAAGATGTTCAAATGTCATCAGTCACTAGGGAAATGTAAATTAAAAAAAAAAACACTATGAGATACCAATTCACCCCTACTAAGATGGAAATGATTTTTTAAAAAAAAACAAAACAGGTGTTGGCAAGAATGTCGAGAAATTGTAATACTTATAAATTGCTGGTGGGAATGTAAAATGGTACAACTGCTGTGTATCTTGCCCTCTTACTTCATTAAGTCAGGTTTTTCCTCTGCATACAGATGAGAGACCTGAGGAAAAAATCAATGGTACCTAAAATATTGTGATAATGAAACAGTGTTTGGATTTTAGAAAATAAAGTTAAGTATGCAGAAAGCAGAACAAAGCACAAAATTATGGGTTTAATATTTCTGCATTTCTTTTTCTGTGTGGAATTTACTATTAAAAAAAATTCACTGCTGTCCAGTCAATTCTGACTCATAGCAATCCTATAGGACAGAGTAGAACTGCCCCATAGCGTTTCCAAGGAGCAGCTACGGGATTCAAACTGGTGACATTTTGGTTAGCAGCCTGAGCTATTAACCACTGTGCCATCAGGGCTCTATATTTGCATGGAAAGGAAACACCAAATCTGTGATTTTACATGTAATGTAGAGCTATTAGAGGATGATCTATTTTAATTATCTATGGCCCTTTCTGCATTCTGTTGGATCATTTTTCTTGGGAACAGGCATAAATATGGATCTCTTCCAGTCGATTAGCCAGGTAGCTGTCTTCCAAATTTCTTGGCATAGACTAGTGAGCACTTCCAGTGCTGCATCCATTTGTTGAAACATCTCAATTGATATCCCATCAATCCCTGGAGCCTTGTTTTTCTCCAGTGCCTTCAGTGCAGCTTGGATTTCTTCCTTCAGTACCATCAGTTCCTGATCATATGCTACCTCCTGAAATGGTTGAATGTCGACCAGTTCTTTTTGGTATAGTGACTCTCTGTATTCATTCCATCTTCTTTTGATGCGTCCTGTATTGTTTAATATTTTCCTGCCTTTTTAATGACCTCTTGCTTTCTTCATGTATGATGTCCTTGATGTCTTTCCACAACTCGTCTCATCTTTGGTCATTAGTGTTCAACGCATCAAAACTATTCTTGAGATGGTCTCTAAATTCAGGTAGGATATACTCAGGGTTGTACTTTGGCTCCCGTGGACTTGTTCTAATTTTCTTCAGTTTCAACTTTTCAATCACCTCATATGCATGCGAAAGCTGGACGATGAATAAGGAAGACCAAAGAAGAATTGATGCCTTTGAATTGTGGTGTTGGCGAAGCATATTGAATATACCATGGGCTGTCAAAAGAACGGACAAATCTGTCTTGGAAGAAGTACAACCAGAAGGCTCCTTAGAACCAAGGATGGAGAGACTACATCTCACATACTTTGGACATGTTATCAGGAGGGATCAGTCCCTGGAGAAAGACATCATGCTTGGTAAAGTAGAGGGTCAGCAAAAAAGAGGAAGACCCCTCAACAAGATGGGGTGACACAGTGGCTGCAACAATGAGCTTAAGCACAACAACTACTGTGAGGATGGGGCAGGACCGGGCAGTGTTTTGTTCTGTTGTACAGAGGGTAGCTATGATTTGGAACCAACTTGATGGCACCTAACAACAACAACAACAACAGGGCTCTTTGGTTCCTGGAATCCCATAGAGGAAACAAAAATCTATTTGATTCACAGAACCTTAAGTCTTTGTCATTTGAGCATTTCATGGGTGTATATAACTTAGCATAAAAATAATTAGACTGATGATTGTATAAGTAAATTTCACTTTCTTTATTGCAAACTGACTGGATCCCTTCCCAGAGTCAAGTTATTCCAATGAAAATTAAATTCCATACTCCATAATACACAGCATGAATGTCACCAGAAATGGGAGAGGGGAGTAGTGAGCATGCCTGCCCCAATCCATCTTCAATTTTCATTTTGGCACCTTTTGAATTATTGACATATTATGTGTGGCAGATTATACTTTCCACAAATGGCAACAATAATAACTCCCGTCCCACATTTTCTTTTTACAATGTTATATTGACGCTTCTCCCATCAAGTAGTACAGTCTATGTCTCCTCCCCCTTGAAACTGGGTAGAATTTTGTGATTTCCTCAACTAATACAGAATGGTGAAAGTAATATTATGTGATTCATGAGGTTAATTCATAAAAATACCAGGCACTTACACCATGCTTTCTTGGGACCCGTGTTCTTGGAACCCAGCCACCATGCTTTTAGGAATCCCAAGAAGTTTATGGAAAGGCCCACATGAAAAGTAACTGAGGGCCCTAGTCCACAACTTCAGCTGAGCTCCCAGCCTACAGCCAGGATCCACTTGCTGCCATCTTGCAAGTAAAATCTCTAGCCCTTAGTCAAGCAATTCAGGCTGACACAGTGTAGAACAGAGATGAATCATCCCACTAAACCTTCCTCACATTACATATTTTTTGAGCAAAATAATTGTTGATGTCTTAAGCCACTAAGTTTGGAAGGTTTGTTATATAACAATAGATAACTGGAACATTATGGAACCCATTCATGGGCATCGAACATTGAATCCAGCTTCACTTGGTATCTTGACTTTGAGCATATCACTTGATACTAAGTGAATGCTAATAATCTATATATAAGGCAATTCAAAAATCACTTAAATCCTACATGTCAATTAAGGAAGGGTAAAGACAAAGAATTCCAGAAGAAAAGGAATTTCAGAATATCACCAGGTATCCCTGGGTTAAATTCATAAGGATATACAGGATCATGTAGAGAGATAAAAATTACTAGCACTGCAGAACAAAAGGAAATAATTAACCAAAGCATTATTTCACTACAGACTCATGAGGCAATTCAGCATGGCTCCTCCAGTTAAATCTGAAGTTTCTTTCACCATAAGCCCCAGATATAATTTGCTTTTGTAATCATTTTCTTTCTTTCTTTTTGGACTCAACTAATATTAATTAATTTTAGTCCATTTAGGTTATTAATCAAAACAATGTATTACTATACCTCTGCACTGATCATTTTCTCTGTTTTAACACTGTTACCCATGTTTCTCCAGAGTAAAAAAGGAACAATTTTGTGTAAAGTTACTTATAAAAAGTCTTTACAAATTATAATTCCCTTCCAAGAAAGAGAAGTCTGCTTAGTTCTAAACCCTGGATGATTTTATTTCAGGTAATTAAAGTCCAAGAGGACAGAATTAGAATGCACTCAATATATGAGAAAAAAATACATGGCTGTTAAACCTGTCAATGGTAAGCTTGGATATATTATATCCTCTGATTCTCATAGCATTATTATAAAAATGGACAGAAAAAAATTCATGTTCTATTTTAACAAAAGGTTAATGCCTATCTGACAAGGGAATTGATAAAAAGCAGTGAGGATTACTCTGAAAGAAGATCAAACACTCCCAGGAAGAATTCAGTATTAACTGGGATCAGACAAACTTTTCACTGAGAGCAGATGAGCCGGGCTTGGGAGCTCCAAAGCACTTTGAGAAGGAAGGTTCTTTAATTGCCATGGGTAAGTCTTGCAATCACAGAAGTTAGTTTCTCTAAATTTAATATCCAAGTCTGAGTCCAAAGTGGAGCACTGCAATGCAAGCTTTGCTAGAATGCTCAATGGTCAGTCAAGCAAGAGAGGCCTTTCCAACTTTCATATGATCTGAAAGTCAGAAAATGATTACATCTTTACATTTCCCTTTGCCTCATGTTTATTGTCTCTATACATTCCAGCTCACCAGACAATATATATCCCCAGGTGGAGTCAAGACACTCCTATCAGCTCTAGTCCCTACTTGTGAATCATTGCCCTGTATTTCAGGCCTCTAAGAAGATTACAGGAAATTGATATACTTCAAAGCCTGCAGCTCCATTTATGGAATGCTGCCAGCATGACCCACCACCACTCTATCAGTTCATTGTATTGTAGTGGCCTGCGTGTTGCTGTGATGCTGATTTCAAATACCAGCATGGTCAACCATGGTGGACAGATTTCAGCAGAGCTTCTAGATTAAGACAGACTAGGAAGAAAGGCCTCGTGATCTAATTCCAAAAATTAGCCAATGAAAATCCTATGGAGCACAACAGAATATGGTCTAATATAGTGCTGGAAGATAAGCCCCTTAGGTTGGAAGGCATTCAAAATACACAATGGTTGAAACAAAGGACTTGAGCATACCAATGATTGAGAGGATGGCACAAGACTGGAAAACATTTCATTCTGTTCTACATGCAGTCACCATGAGTCAGGGCCAACTTGATAATAACTAACAACAAAAACAATGGCACTATGACATAAACTTAGACCACATAAGACCTCCTCATTCTCTTGGTCCTTTCATCAAGCTGATGACTTTCCCCTTAGTTTGAATCCAAGTCCCAGGGGCACCTGGGGCCACTGCCTTTTCTCTGCTTTGCTACTTGTGAAAGAATTTCAGTACTTCTATTTTTTAATTTTCAATGAGGTGTAAAAATAGAACAGTGTTCCTTAATTCTCTAGAAGTTGCAAACGTCAGCCTATCAACTCATAAAGTGAGCAACATGCTTTCCCAAACCTACCGGCTCTTGTTCACCAATTTATTTCCTTGTTTGTTTTCATTTTCTTTGTTCCATAGATTAAACATTTATACATAGCGCCTGTGAGGTGCCAGGTGCTATCGTGCATTTTACAAATATTAACTCATTTAAACCCAATAACAATTCTACAACAAGTATTATTATTAGCCATATTTTACAGATGAGGAAAGGGAGGCACAAAGAAGTTAAGCATTCTGCCCAAGGTCACAGAGCAAATAAGATGGATTCAAATTCAGTGTGGTTCCAAAGACCATATTTTAATCAGCATTCATCCTATCTAAGGGCCAAATATTAAGCTAGAAACATAAAAGAGGAATGCTAGGGTTGTTTACTCTGCTGGTTGCAGGTGTGGAGTTATTATGAGGTGATATTAGATTAAGTATGACTTTCTGAGATGAATAATAAATGAAAATTTTACTGATCTCTGAAACTACAAGTGATTAGTTTAAAAAAAGGTGGAGTATGTGAGGACTGCAAACTAATTAAAAATTCTAGCAATCTTTCCCTAAACATCAGCTGCTAATCAGAATTAACCCTCTTAGTTAACTATAGTTTCTTTCTTCAATTTTCTAAATACATGGTAATATGTTATTGATGTTGAAAAAATCTTATTTATGAGTATAGTGTGCATTTCATAAGAAAAGCAATTAGAATTTTATAAATCTTATTAAATAGACATATCCTTATTAATTTTTCATAGTAGTTGTTACGGACTGAATTGTGTCTCCCAAAAATATGTGTCAACTTGGCTAGGCCATGACCTTCAGTACTATGTAATTATTCTCCATTTTGTGATCTGATGTAGTTATCCTATATGTTGTGAATCCTAACCTCTGTGATGTTCATGAGGCAGGATTAGAGGCAGTTATGTTAATAAGGCAGGACATAATCTACAGAACTAGGTTGTTGTCTTGAGTCAATCTCTTTTGAGATATAAAAGAGATTAAACAAGCGAGCAGAGATGGAGGGACCTCATCCACAAAGAAAGAAGAGCCAGCAGCAGAAAGCATCCTTTGGACCTTGGGTCCCTGCACTGAGAACCTCCAAGACCCAGAGAAAAAACTGATGTCAAGACACATGGAGATCTCCAAGGAACGCCAGGCCAACAGATGTTGAAAGGAGACAAGGACCTTCCCTCAGAGCTGACAGAGAGAGAGAGAGCCTTCCCCTAGAGCTGACGTACTGAATTCAGACTTCTAGCCTCCTAAACTATAAGGGAATAAATTTCTGTTTATTAAAGCCACCCACTTGTGGTATTTCTGTTATAACAGCACTAGATAACTAAGACAGTAGTCTTTAAGATAAAGTCGATCTTCTCAATTTTGGAAAAGCCCATAAATGTTCCCCTCTATCCTTCTCTTAACATGATTTCCTACAAGAAATTGTCTCTGTAAATCCACTTGGCTGATTTTATCCAAGTTTAAATACCACTTAAAATGCATTTCATCATTTTTTATTCCATCAGAATTGTATAGATGAGCTTTCCAAAATGTGGCTGAAGAAGAGTCGTTCCATGATTGGCTTTTTCGCTTCTTTTTTGCGATTGCCTTCATAACAAATAAAAATCCTCATATCTTGCTTTGCAACTGAGGCTGTCATAATTTTAAAAGAGAAAGTTTATTCCTGGACAATAGCTGCAGGTTTTGAGGAGTGTGTGTCACCTAAAGCATGCTCTATGAGATGCCAATAAACTTTGTGAAAACAAGATAAAACTTTATTATTTCATGCCCCAAATTTTTGATAAAAATACACATTCTATATCCTTCTTTTTAGATATCTACTCTGCATGTTAGCATAATAAAGGCTCTGAGAAATCCTACAATGAAGGCAAATCTAATTGTTGTTGTCGTTGGGTGCAGTCACTTTTCAACACATAGCGACCCCATGTGACAGAGTAGAACTGCCCCACAAAGTTTTCTAGGCTGTAATCTTTATGGAAGAGATCACCAGATCTTTGTTCCACAGAGCTGCCAGGTGGGTTCAAACCATCAACCTTCAGGTTAGTAAACAAACCAAACCCATTACCATTGAGTCAATTCCAACTCATGGCGACCCTTTAAGTTAGTAGTTGAACATAAACCATTTTGTAATTGATGTGAGGTGGAAGACAAGGATCATTATTTTCATGTTTTTCCAGTTGTTCCAGCACCGTTTGCTGAAAAGAATTTCCTTTCCCCATTGAATTGTCTTTGTCAGAAAATAATTGACTGAATATGTATGAGTCCATTACTGGGAACTTTCTTCTCTTCTGTTGACCCATTTGTCTGTCTTTACACCAATACCACACTGTCTTGAATAATATAGCTTTATAATAAAATTTTAAATCATGTAGTGTAAGCTCTGCAACTTTTTGTTACTTAATAGTTTTTGTTCTTCTAGGTCATTACGTTTTCACATAAACTTTAGCATCAACTTGTCAATTTCTAAAAACAGCTAGTTGGCATTTTTATTGCGATTGCATTGATTCTACAAATTAATTTGAGGATAACTGATATCTTAATACTATCGAGTCTTTGACTCTATGAACGTGGTATATCTCTTCTTTGACTTAGATATTCTTTGATTTATCTCTTCAGTGTTTTGCAGTTTCTAGTGGAGCGCTCTTGCAGGTCTTTACACCTTAATTTCAATTTCCAATTAATTGATGCAACAAATAGAAATAAAAATTGATTTTTGTATACTGACATTTTATCCTGTAATGTTGATAAATTTGTTTACTAGTTTTAGTGGGTTTTTTTGGTAGATTCTTTTATACTTTCTGTGTAAACAATTGCATTATCTGCAAATAGAGTTTGATTTCTTTCTTTCTAAACTGTGTGCTATTCCTTTCTTTTTCATAGTTTATTGTGGTAAGAATTCCAGTTCAAAGTTGACTTAGTATGGTAGTACAGACATACTTGCCCAGTTCACACTATTAATGGGAAAGTGTTGAAATATTTCACCATTAATTAAAATATTTGTTGTACGATAAGCAAGCAAGGATAAAAGCAAATGCAAAGACACAGAGTTAGGAAATGTTTGGCATATATGAGGAATAAAAACCAAGTCCTTGTGGTCAAGGTTCAGTGAACAATGCAGAGAATGAAATGAGATGAAGTCAGAGAGACAGGCAGAAGAATGGAATCTTAACAAGGACTTTTTAAGTGCAATGGGTAACATTTAGAGTTTTATGCATGGAATTGACATGTTTTAATTTACATTTAAATTAAAGCATTGTCCACTTTGTGGAACAAAAAAAAAATTGGTGAAGAGTAAGAGTTGAAACAGTAATACTAATTAGGAGGTTATTCCTGTAGTCCAGGCAAGAGATAATTATACATTGGTCTAGAGTGTTGATGTCAAGAGTTTTACAGAATTATGTATTTCTTTGCAACATGTTTTGAAGATTGAACTATAGTGCTCGCATATGAATGTGAAGGAACTAGGAGGATAATGAAAAGAGAAATACAAAAAGACTACAGGCTCAGAATGTGTAGGAGTAGGCAGAGGTTCTTGCTCCCAAGCTCGGTTCCAGCCTGTGGGCTTTCCAGCCAGTCAGTGTTCCAGTTCCAGGTTGTCATGGATTGAACTGTGTCCCCCAAAAATACGTATCAGCTTGGCTGGGCCATGAACCTCAGTGGTTTGGCAGTTATGTAATGATGCAATCATCCCCCATGATGTGATCTGATGTGATTAGCCAGTTGTAAGGGGATTAGGGTGAGATGCATTACTCTTACTCAGGTCACAGACCTGATCCAATGTAAGGGGAGTTTCCCTGGGCTGTGGCCTGCATCATCTTTTATCTTTTAGTAGATAAAAGGAGGGAGAAGCGAGTAAAGAGGGGGACTTCCTACCACCAAGAAAGAAGAGCCAGGAGCAGAGTGTGTCCTTTGGACCAGGGGTCCCTGCACTGAGAAACTTCTAGACCCAGGGGAAGATTGATGACAACAACTTTCCCCCGAGCCAACAGAGAAAGAAGGCCTTCCTGTGGATCTGGCACCCTGAATTTGAACTTCTAGCCTCCTAAACTGTGAGAGAATAAATTTCTGTTTGTTAAAGTCAACGACTTGTGGTATTTCTGTTATGGCAGCACTAGGTAATTAACCCCAAACCAAACCTATTGCTGTTGAGTCAATTCTGACTCATATCGAACCTATAGGACTGAGTAGAACTAACCCATAGGGTTTCCAAGGAGCAGATAGTGGATTCAAACTGCCAACCTTTTGATTAGCAGCCGTAGCTCTTAACCACTGCACCACCAGGGCTCCCTAGATAACTAAGACACAGGTAAAATGGAGTAAGCATAGTCTATCCTCTCACACTAAATGCAGATATAAAACCTAGATAGAATTCGTGGAGCAGATACTTGGAGACTTTGAAAAGTAAACAGTAAGAGGTGGACTGGGGAAAAAGACCAGAATTCAAAGCACCACCAAACTGCTGGTGAGTTTACAGTTTTCATTTCCTCCAGTCTCTCTCAACCTGTACTCAAAGCAGCCTGGAACCAGAGGAGGCATCACAATGAAGTAAGAGAGCCATAGAATAAGCCCTCTAGTTCAGGCTTGAGAAGCAAGAAAGAGACCTCTTTCTAGCAACACCAGTAACAACAAAATCTACAGGCACTTAAAACTCTGAAAAAGGGGACTATTTCTCTCTGATCAGTCATAAGTTGATGGAGGAAATGCATGTTGTTTTTCCCTCTGTTCTCTGGCTATTTGGCCATGGACATCAGTGTAGTCACAGGAAGTGTGCAGAAGAGGGAATAAATGAAGTCCTAGATTTCTGCCTGGAAGATCAAAAAGGGGAGCCCAAGGAAACTGAAAAGTAGTGGAGAGATTGCAGAGAAGGAGGAGTTAGGAAGAAAAACACATAAAGGTATTTATGAATTCCTGGGCTCACCCTGGGCCTGTGCATGCATGGATCTAATTCTAAACAGCATACTAAAAACTCTGAGAACTGAACTATGATGCAGACCACTGCCAAAATTCCAGCCAGGCAGGCCACTGAATAGAGGACACATGGAACTGAATGAACAGCACTACAAAAGCTTTGAAAATGGAACTAATATTAAAACGATAACTCACAAAAGGCTTGTGAGGACTTGCAGGATAGACCTCAC
Source organism: Trichechus manatus latirostris (assembly GCF_000243295.1). Taxonomy (NCBI): domain Eukaryota; kingdom Metazoa; phylum Chordata; class Mammalia; order Sirenia; family Trichechidae; genus Trichechus; species Trichechus manatus. The sequence goes on from NW_004444015.1 coordinate 2,382,995, forward strand.
AAGGCTGATTGCTTGATGAAACAATAATACCAATAGTCAAGATATTCAGGATACAATCTAAAATTACCCAGTATATAAAGAACTAGGAAAATCTTAACTCACTTGGAAAAAGACAATAAAGAGACAGTAATGATAAGAAGATACAGATGCTGATTTATCAAAGACTTTGAAGTAGCTATTGGAGCCCTGGTGGCACCGTGGTTAAGTGCTTGGCTGCTAACTGAAAGGTCGTTGGTTTGAACCCACGAGCCACTCCGTGGGAAAAAGATGTGTAATCTTTATGGAAGCAGATTGCTGCATCTTTCTCCTGTGGAGCAGCTGGTGGGTTCAAACCACCAACCTTTCAGTTAGCAGCTGAGTGCTTTAACCACTACACCACCAAGTCTCCTTATATATACACATATGCATTTTATATTTATTCATCTAAAAATATAATGCATAGTTTGTGTTAGTATGCTATGACACAGACACTTTTAAGAAGTTGGTGAGTGTGTAAATGTTTACAACTTTAAAAACTAAAATTATACTCTAAAAGTTTCTGTCACTTCCCTAACTTGCAGTGTTGCTACTCAACCCCTTGTCCCCACATTTTTATGTATTTTGTTCACTATTTCAACTGGTGAAAAGTAATGTTCTTTTGTGAAAAAAACTGTGAATATAAAAATAATGCGTGAGCACTGCAAACTATTTTAAAAAATCAGTGAGAAATGTATGAAGAAAACCACCTGAATCCCATCACCTAGAGAAAATCACTACACAATTCTTCATATAAGCGTCTATGTGGCCAAGTCTCTGCAGGGAGTCATATTAAAGAAGCAGTAGAGTTGCTAAAAGAAATTTTAAAAGAACTTCAATTTTACTCTCATCACTGTCTTAGTCATCTAGTGCTGCTCTAACGGAAGTACCGCAAGTGGATGACCTTAACAATGAGAAGTTTATTTCTTCACAGTCCAGTAGGCTACAAGTCCAAATTCAGGGTGTCAGCTCCAAGGGAACGCTTTCTCTGTCGGCTCTGGAGGAAGGCCCTTGTGATGCATCAGTCTTCCCTTGGTCTGGGAGCTTCTCTGCGCAGGAAACTCAGGTCCAAAGGACACGCTCTGCTCCTGGCACTGCTTTCTTGGTGGTATGAGGTTCCCATGTGTCTCTGCTCGCTTCTCTCTTTTATATCGCAAAAGAGATTGGATTAAGACACTATCTAATCTCGTAAACCTCATCAGTATAACCTCATTATTGTGATAGAGTTTACAACACGTAAGGAGATCACATATAACCTCATCATAGTGATAGAATTTACAACACATTAGGAAATCACATCAGATTTACAAAATGGTACATAATCATACAATACTGGGAATCATGACCCAGCCAAGTTGACAGATACTTTGGGGGGACAAAATTCAATCCATGACAGATCACCCTGAAAAACATTATACAAGTATTCATTTCATACCCCAGAACAACATTTCTCAGAAGTCTTTCCTCCCCACCCCAATTCTCTCACTCCTAGAAGCTGTTTCATAGTTCCTCATTCACCAAACAGCAAAGCCTCTCCCTGGTACCCAGCCAGCTCTTTTGGTCATGCTTGCTCCTCCTTTTCAGGTCCTAATGAAATCGATTTAACTTAGGTTATCTGGCTTGATGTCTAGTTTTTTTCTACTCATTGATCCTGCTTCATAAATCCCATGAGCTGGTTAGGGAGTTGGGGAGGGGAAGAAGCTGAGCTAGCAGAAGCAACATTTGCTTCAGAGAAGGAGTGAATACTCCCGCATTAATACTCTTTTTCCTATTAAACTATAAAGCTGGTCAATCTTTATTACATCTTCAAGCAAATGCGTAACTTTAAATATGTTACCAAGACCCTCTATTTTTAATTCAAACCTGCCATCATCCTCTTCTTCTATTGGGTGAATGTAGTTCTTCTTGAATGCTGCTAAGAATACTACCACTCTCAGACTAGAATATTAGTCTCTTCTTGCAAAACTCAGTGTTTGAATGGTGAGATTTTTGGTAGTATCTCTGCCCTCTTCCCCTCCCCATACTCACCCCTGCCTAGGTCTGTGTCTCTCATAAAGTGAGAAATATGTGAATTTCTTGAATTCTTTTTTTAAGAAGACAGTTGGCCACTAAATGACTCTTTATCTCTAAAACCAAACAAGGAAACTTTACTCTCCCAAAGTTCCAAACAGTCTGATGGTGATCACTGGGCTTATCATACCTGGCTGGCATCTGATAAATTCCAGGAAATAAGTGTACAAATAATTGACTTGATTCTACTTGTGACCCTACCAAACTGAGAATAAAGTAATGGCCACAGGCTCCAACATGAGCACCAGGCTGGCTCTTGGGAAAGTTCATCTAAAAAGAAATAGAAACATTGTTTATATATGTCTAACAAGCTCTCATTTGGGTGGGGGGCAGGCATGTGACCTCAAGATGGAGAAATATACCTGCATCTTTTCAGGAAAACTTGTGAAAGAGTTTCCAATGGACCAAAAAGATGTGTCCTCATTGGAAAACTAGGCATTATCTAATCCTGATTTCTGTGACTTTTGTGCCTTTCATTGTCTTTAACCATTTACAACTCTATAAAGTGCAGATAACTGATAGAAATGCAAATGACTTATTCATAGACTTCATTCTGTCTGGTGGAGAAACAATTCATTTCTCTCCCCATCCTGTAGATAAAACTAGGTTTGCACCTAGATGTAAATTCATTTCAGCATTCCTGATTGATCTATATAAGTGGGTACTTTGAATTCTACTTTGAGGCAGTTGTAACATCTTATTGGTTCCTTCATTAAGTAATTGAGTTAATGAAAGCTTTGAAATGTCTTCATTTTATATTTGTGCAAGTCATGATTTCATTTCACCTTTTACTTTTGAATATCCTGTAACCATTTTGAAGGTCATCCACTGAGACTTCAATGCTCTGTGTTGGTGGAGATTTCTACTTTATTGAGGGCTTAAGCCATTGGCATCTTTCCTTGGCTCCCAGAATTGAATCAGTCAGTATACATTTGCTGACTCTCTGTTTCTCTAGTTTTTTTTTCTTTTTTGCCCTCCTCTCTGATGATTTAGTGCTTTGTTTTTATTTTATAGCTAAGTTATTTCTCACTGGCAGCAGCAATGGTTGGGAATTTGGTTTTATGGTCTGACCAATCTCTGTAAATGAATTGATTATAAAGATCTCTGTTGAGTGAGATACAACAAAGAATCTGGTCTGTTAATTTATGTTTGTTTGCTTTCTATTTATTTATTTTGAGATCAAATAAATTAAGAATTCTGTACCCACTAGGAAGCAATTGAGCTCTTTGATATTTGGACTGCTAAGTTATAGTATTTCTAAGTATCTTGTATCTCTTGACCTTTGTAGAAGTTTAGCAGTAAGCTTTCTGTGCCTGCGTATATACATGTCTATAATTCAGAAAGAATTTTACTTCTCATTGTGTTGAATGTGTATTATTTCCCTCTCTCCAGAGGAAATTTAAAAATTGAATTGTAAGATCTCAAAGGAGATCTGTTCTTATTGGTTTATAGAGATAAATAAGTGTGTATAAAAATGAAACATACCCCAAATTCCCAGAAAATAAGAAAATTGAACTTCTAATACGGTAAATGTTCTATACTTAAAAAGATTTATTCTTACAGAAATTAACTCAGAAATTTTTTTAGGAATCAAATTCCATATACTGAAAGTAAACCTTTGGTAAACATGAGCAGTTTAATAATTTTGGTTAAATAAAGCAGCTACTTTTTTATCACTATTAAGTATATTGCAAGTGTGTATTTTATTCCACTTTGATTTGTTTTTCCTAAACTCGTACAGGTTTACTGATCAAATAAGCTAACATCACTCTTCCATAACTACAATTATGAAAGCTGTAACCTGTGTTCAACAATATTAAATTCATTATTCTGACAAAATTTTTATTTTAATAGTAATTATGTTTTGTAGTATGTCAGCCTGAAGATAATTTTCAAGGTGGTAAGATATCTTAAAACCTTGGACTGCTATTAAATTGAGCTAATAAATGAACAATTGTTGAATGCTGAGACAATTTTCTAAGTAAGATACAATAGTGAAACATTGATTGCTAAGCATAATTTTAAGCTTATATACTTTCGCTTCTTATTTTTATATGCCACAGCATCTAAATTACGGGTCATTAGAATGTATTGGTTTTTGTCATTTTAAGAATCTGTATAATGAGTGTGTGTGGCTAGAGAAAGTAATGTCACATGTGTTCATGAGCTTTGGTAGTCTACTAAAATGCTTCTATAAAAGAGTTCTCAATTATCCAAACCCCAGTTTTTGAGTGGGTACATGGATTAAAATATATAATTGACATGAATAACTGAGACTACACTTAGAGCAATAAAATGATAGAAAAATACAATGTGTATGTGCTTGCATTTTTCAAAGAAAAAGTCATTTTATCCTAAATCAGATATTCTCTAAATTTTTTTGGTGTTTGGAACCCATAATACTCTTGGAATTTATTGTGTACTTTAAAGAGCATCTGTTTACCTGGATTATAAAAATAGATACTGTATTAGAAATTAAAACTGAGAATTTTGAAAAATCCTTAATTATTCATGTCAAGAATGCAATGATGAAAATTTGCATGGTAACATTAATAACAACTTACAATTATTGTCAAATTAATTTTGACAACATGAACCACAAAGTTCTGTCCTAAAGTATCAGTTTGTTCCAGAATATGAAAGAACACGATGAACATATTTACCATGGTTTGTAATACCTGGCACTGAAAAGAAGCTACTAAAATCTTAGCAAAGTTTGCTCAATTTTGATGGCTTTTTTTCCTTGGTTTACTAATTAGTGCCTTCACCTACAATGTGAACAATATTCGTTACATTCTGTCTAATCTGCCTAGATAGCAAAAATTCTATGTTTAATCAGAATAAAGCTCTGTTCTTTAACTTGTTTATGAGAAAATAATAATGCTTTTTTATTATAACAATATTTTTTCTTAATCAAAATATCATTTAAGGAAAAAAACAAAGAACAAATGTTCTTCACTTACGAAAGAGGTAAAGTTCTTTTCAATCCTGTTAGCTTCTGTGTTTATTCTAAAGTGTTTCATTATCACTTTGATTAAATAGGTAACCAGGTATTACTTCTCAGGTGACCCTGATCCTATCTTAATCCATTGTCCAAATCTCCTCTTAACAACTTAAAAAAAATTTTTTTTTTTTTGCTTTCCGCAAATTAAATCCTAAACAGAGAAACAAATAATATGAAACTTTCAGGGTATCTTTAGACCAAAAATTATATTTGAGCTTTACCAGAGGTAAGGATTAGTTATTTTGCCTTATAATAAGAGATGCTAGAAATAATTACATTGCTTGATATGCTACTCCTTTAAGTGTTGCATTAGAATAGCTGTCAAATCAAACGATAATCTCAACTTTCCCTAAGTTAAATTTGTGTAGGTAAAATAGTATTTATACAAATATTTTAGAAATTGTATGCTTTATGGGAAGTCCCTAGAGATTTGTCAATGTCCACCTTTCATACTATGTTCTAACCTCAGGGGAAACACTGATCAAACTTTCCGTGTTCATGGATTGGAAGACTTAATATTGTTAAGATGCCAACACCACCCAAAGCAATGTACAGATTCCATGCAATCCACATAAAAATTCTAACAGCCTTCTTTGCAGAAATGGCCAAGACAATCCTCAAATTTATACAGAACTGCAAGGCGCTGCAAATAACCAAAGTAATCTTGATAAAGAAGAACAAATTAGGAGGACTCACACTTCTCAATTTAAAAACGTATGCTAAAGCTATGGTAATCAGAACAGTCTGGTAGTGGTATTAATGATAGACATATAGACCAATGGAATAGAACGGACAGTCCAGAAATAAACTCACACACCTATGGTTAATTGATTTCTGACAAGGGTGCTAAGTCTATCAAATGGGGAAAGAATGTTGTTGTTGTTGTTAGGTGCCATCGAGTCAGTTCCGACTCACAGGGACCACATGTACAACAGAGCGAAACACTGCCTGGTCCTGCACCGTCTTCACAATCCTTACTATGTTTGAGCCCATTGTTGCAGCCACTGTGTCAATCTATCTCGTTGAGGGTCTTCCTCTGTTTTGCTGACCTTCTACTTTACCAAGCATGATGTCCTTCTCCAAGGACTGGTCCCTCTTGATAACATGTCCATTGGAAGTCTTGTCATCCTCGCTCCCAAGGAATAGTCTCTTTAATAAACGGTACTGGAACAACTGTTTTCCCATATACAGAAAAATGAAGCTGAACTCATTCTTCACACCATATTGAAAATTAACTCAAAACAGATTAAGGACCTGGATGTAAAAATTAAAACCATAAAACTCTTAGAAGAAAACATAAATTTAATGTTTCAGGATCTGGTTTTTGACAATGGATTCTTAGATATGACATGAAAAGCCTGAACAACAAAATACAAAATAGATAAGTTTTTTCACCAAAGTTAAAAAAAATTGTGCAAAGGACTTAAACAACAAAGTGAAGAGACAACCTACAGATGAGGAGAAAGTATTTGGGGACCATATATCAGACAAAGGAGCACTGCTGCTAACTGAAAAGCTGGCAGTTCAAACGCACCAGACATTCTATGGGAGAAATACATGGCAGTCTGGTTACAGCCTTGGAAATCCTATGGGGCAGTTCTGCACTGTCCTATAGGGTGGCTATGAGTCAGAACCAACTGGACAGCAATAGGTTTTTTCATATATCAGGTAAGAGTTTAATAACCAGACTATACAGTGAAACCTGTGAGATCTGGAACTCAACAGGACTGCTGTTTTCTTCCGGGTCTCACAGGTTTTCCTCCTTTGACAGGGTGCAGTCTTACCACTTTTTATCTTTCATTTTAGTGGAAAATATTCAAGTTTTCCTTCTCCAACAAGTTTCTGCATTACAGAGATTCCAGTTTTCACACGTTTTACTGTATAAAGAACTCCTACAATTCAATAACAGAACAAACAACCCAATCCAAAAATGGGCAAATGACTTGAATAGACATTTCACAAAAGAAGACATACAAACGGTCAACAAGCACATTAAAAGTTGCTCAACATGATTAGTCATTGTTGTTGTCATTGATAGGTGCCATCAAGTCAATTCCAACACAAACAGACCCAATGTACAACACAGCAAAACACTGCCCAGTCCTGTGCCATCCCCACAATCGTTGCTATGTTTGAGCCCATTGTTGCAGCCACTGTGTCAATCCATTTCCTTGAAGGTCTTCCTCTTTTTCGCTTACCCTCTACTTTACCAAGTGTGATGTCCTTCTCCAGGGACTGGTCCCTCCTGATAACATGTCCAATGTATGTAAGACATAGTCTCGCCATCCTTGCTTCTATTGAGCATTCTCGCTGTACTTTTTCAAGACAGATTTGTTAATTCTTCTGGCAGTCCATGATATATTCAATATTCTTCACCAATACCGTAATTCAAAGGCATCAATTATTCTTCAGTCTTCTTTATTCATTGTTCAAATTCACATGCATACGATGCGATTGAAAACACCATGGCTTGGGTCAGGCGCACCTTAGTCCCTAAAGTAACATCTTTGCTTTTCAACACTTTAAAGAGGTCTTTTGCAGCAGATTTGCCCAATGCACTGCGTCTTTTGATTTCCTGACTGCTGCTTCCATGGGTGTTGATTGTGGACCCAAGTAAAATGAAATCCTTGACAACCTCAATCTTTTCTCCGTTGATCATGATGTTGCTTATTGATCCAGTTGTGAAGATTTTTGTTTTCTTTATGTTGAGGTGTAATCCACACTGAAGGCTATGGTCTTCGATCTTCATCAATAAGTGCTTCAAGTAATCTTCACTTTCAGAAAGCAAGGTTGTGTCATCTGCATATCGCAGGTTGTTAATGAGTCTTCCTCCAATCCTGATGCCCCATTCTTCTTCATATAGTCCATCTTCTCGGATTATTTGCTCAGCATACAGATTGAGTAAGTATGGTGAAAGGATACAACCCTGACCCACACTTTTCATGACTTTAGACCATGCCGTATTCCCTTGTTCGGTTGGAACAACACCTCTTGGTCTAAGTACAGGTTCCTCATGAGCACAGCTAAGTATTTTGGAATTCTCGTTCTTTGCAATATTATCCATAATTTGTTATGATCCACACAGTCGAATGCCTTTACATAGTCAATAAAACACAGGTAAACATCTTTCTAGTACTCTCTGCTTTTTGCCAGGATCCATCTGACATCAGCGATGTTATCCCTCGTTCCCCGTCCTCTTCTGAATCTGGATTGAATTTCTGGCAGTGCCCTGTTGATGTACTGCTGAAACCATGATCTTTTGAATGATCTTCAGCAAAATTTTACTTGTATGTGACATTAATGATGTTGTTTGATAATTTTCGCACTCTGTTGGATTTCCTTTCTTTCGGATGGGTATAAATATGGATCTCTTCCAGTCAGTTGGCCAGATAGCTGTCTGCCAAATTTCTTGGCATAGATGAGTGAGCGCTTCAAGTGCTGCATGTGTTTGTTGAAACATCTCAATTGGTATTCCATCAATTCCTGAAGCCTTGTTTTTCACCAATGCCTTCAGTGCAGCATGGACCTCTTCCTTCAGTACCATCAGTTCTTGATCATATCGTACTTCCTAAATGGTTGAACGTCAACGAATTCTTTTTGGTACAGTGACTGTGTATTTCTTCCATCTTCTTTTGATGCTTCCTGCATTGTTTAATATTTTCCCTGTAGAATCCTTCAGCATTGCAACTCGAGGCTTGAATTATTTCTTCAGTTCTTTAAACTTGAGAAATGTTGAGTGTGTTCTACCCGTTTGGTTTTCTATCTCCAGGTCTTTGCACATGTCATTATAATACCGTACTCTGTCTTCTCGAGCCGCCTTTTGAAATCTTCTGCTCAGCTCTTTTACTTCATCATTGCTTCCCTTCATTTTAGCTACTGTACATTCAAGAGCAAGTTTCGGAGTCTCTTCTGACATCCATTTTGGTCTTTTCTTTCTTTCCTGTCTTTTTTAATAACCTTTTGCTTTCTTCCTGTATGATGTCCTTGATGTCATTACACAACTCACGTGGTCTTGGGTCATTAGTGTTCAATGCATCAAATTTATTCTTGAGATGGTCTGTAAATTCAGGTGGGATATACTCAAGGTCATGCTTTGGCTCTTGTGGACTTGTTCTAATTTTCTTCAACTTCAACTTCAACTTGCTTATGAAGAATTAATGGTCTGTTCCACAGTCGGCCCCTGCCTCATTCTGACTGATGATACTGAGCTTTTCCATCTCCTCTTTCCACAGATGTGGTCGATTTGATTTCTGTGTATTACATTTGGCGAGATCCACATGTATGCTCGCTGTTTATGTTTACTGAAAAAAAGTATTTGCAATGAAGTTATTGGTCTTGCAAAATTCTATCATGTGATCTCCAGCATTGTTTCTGTCACCAAGGTCATATTTTCCAACTACCGATTCTTCTTCTTTGTTTCCAACTTTCACATTCCAATCACCAGTAATTATCAATGCATCTTGATTGCATGTTTGATCAATTTCAGGCTGCAGAAGTTGGTAAAAATCTTCAATTTCTTCACCTTTGGCCTTCGTTCTTGGTTCATAAATTTGAATAATAGTCATATTAACTGGTCTTCCTTGTAGTCCTATGGATATTATCCTATCACTGAGAGCCTTGTACTTTGGGATAGATCTTGAAATGTTCTCTTTGAAGATGAACATGATGCCATTCCTCTTCAATTTGTCATTCCTGGCATAATAAACCATATGTTTGTCTGATTCGAAATGGCCAGTACCAGTCCATTTCAGATCACTAACGCCTAGGATGTCTACGTTTATGCATTCCACTTCATTTTTGACAACTTCCAATTTTCATAGATTCATACTTTGTAAATTCTGATTATTAATGGATGCTTGCAGCTGTTTCTTCTCATTTTGAGTCATGCCACATCAGCCAATGAATGTCCTGAAAGTTTGACTCCATCTGCATCAGTAAAGTTGACTCTACTTTGAGGAGGCAGCACTTTCCCAGTCGTATTTTCAGTGTCTTCAAACCTGAAGGGCTCATCTTCTGGCACTATATTAGGCAATGTTCTGCTGATATTCATAAGGTTTTCATGAGCCAAGTTTTTCAGAAGTAGACTGCCAGGTCCTTCTTTCTAGTCTGTCTTAGTCTGGAAGCTCAGCTGAAACCTGTCCACCAAGGTTGACCCTGCTGGTATTTAAAATACTGGTGGCAAAGCTTCCACCATCACAGCAACACACAAGCCACCACAGTATGACAAACTGACAGACACGTGGTGCTTTTTAGGAGGCTAGAAATCCGAATTCAGAGCACCAACTTAAGGGGAAGGCTTTCTCTCTCTGTCAGCTCTGGAAGAAGGTCATTAGATAGCTAAATAGCTGCTGTTAAGTTGACTCCAACTTATGTATTACAAAACAAAATGTTGCCCAGTCTTGCATCATCCTCACGATCACAGGCATGTTCAAGTCAATCGTTGTGGCCATTGTGTCAGTTCATCTCACCAAGGGTCTCCCTTGCTCTTGTTGGCCCTTCACCAAACACGATGTCCTCCTCCAGCAACTGATCCCTCTTGATGACTTGTTCAAAGCAATCGAGGCAGACAGTGTTCTGTTGTGATCTACAAGGTTTTCACTGGCTAATTTTCAGAAGTAGAGTAGCAGGCATTTCTTCCTAGTTTGTCTTAGTCTGGAATCTCCACTGAAACCTGTCCATCATGGGAGACCCTGCTGGTATTTGAAATATCGATGGCATAGCTTCCAGCATCACAGCAACAGTCAGGCCGCCGTAGTATGACAAACTGACAGATGGGTGGTGGGATTAGCCTCTATGCCAAGTGATATGGTGCAATTTATCTACTGGTGTTCATTCATGCTCAGGATAATGTTTTCAAGTATTGAATTACTCCCTCAACTCTTGAATGATTAAAAATGTTGTGATTCTTTGAATTTCTGGATAAAGCAGGGTATGTTGTTGAGTACATGGTCAATATTTCAACATTAGTACTGATGCAAATTTCTCCTCAAAAGAAGTATTTTGTTTTTTGCAGAAAAGCTATATTTTGAAAGAGAGTTTCATGCATGATCTTTATTTAAAAATCACACACAAATGGAAGGATATCAGTCTTTCAACAACAAATTCACAAGTGAGGACCATATTTCAGTGACCCTGAAGTAAAGTTTCTTGTATTCTGTGATCTCGTAATAAAAATATTACAATCCTGCAAAAGAAAAAAAGACAATCCAAACAATTCTAATGGTTAAGCTGTAAGCTGTTCTTGCTTGTCACATTATGTGATGTGACAAGATTTTATAAAGCTTAATGGAATGTAAACACTGTTATGTCACCCATTTGCAGAGGAGAGACAACTCCATTTAAGTTACATCTATTTTGTAACAATGAGATGCAGTTGAAAAGGAGCAAACACAATTATCTCCTCCCAGTCAGCCAGTGAAATGTTTCTCCCATATACAGAACATAAAGAATGATATTACAAAGGGCAAATAAAAGACGTAGGAGCGGTATATACTCTTTCAGCAAATATGTACTAAGTACCTACTATGCGTCAAACCCAGTGAGAGATGCTGAAAGTACAAATACAAATCAGGCAAATTTCTTGCTTTCATTGAGCTCATTATCTAGTATGGAAGACAGAAACAGATTTGAAACAAACATTATAGTAGAGGAATGTACAAAAGTCTGAGGGAGCAGAGGATGATAATCAGGTCAGCTAAGGAAACTCAAGGAGTCTTCATGGAAGAAAGGATATTTGAACTGGTGTAAAAATAGTGTGGTGCTGTTGGCATCAGACCTGGTCTACCTTCACAAGAGGGTAGAATCATCAGCATCAGCCCAAGGCAGTTTCCTATGAGGTAGAGGTCAAACACCTCCACCCTCCAACCTTTTTACCAATTATGACACCACCCATCCCTCCCACAGTGCTTTCTACTTCTCTGCTGGGTCTGATAATTCATTGCAATGGCCACACAGAACTCACAAACCGCACTTACAGCTAAGTGGTTTTTTTAGGGAAGTAACAGGGTACAACTCAGGATCAGGATCAACAGGCTACAACTAGGGATCGGGATCAGGATGCTCATAGGCAAAGTCTCCCTTCTTCAGTGCAAGACAGCTCTCTCAGCTCCTCTCGGCTATGCAGGGCTCCTCTCAGCCCCATCAGGACAGGCCTCTTCTCTTGGCTCTCAGCCCTTGGCCCCACTCTGGCCCGGCCTCTGCCCAGCTCGGGCAAGCATTATAAAGCTCTTAGCTCTGTCAATAAGTGCTCAGAGGCACCCCATTCCTCCAGGAAGCCTCCTGCCCAAAGGCACTCAGGTCTCTCACTCCATGCGTCAGCAAGCCTAGCTCCTTTAACAAGTGCCCAGAGGCGCCCTACTCTGCCAGGTGGGCACAGTCACTATAGCCACCTTGTTCTGTGGGCTGGGAGCCCACAGTGCCATCTCTTGCCAGTCTTCTGGTTCTGCTGCCACCATTTCTCTGATGCGGTTTCACACCGTCTCCCATCATCTGTGGTATTACAGCTCTCTCTCTGCTGGGTCTAGGAGGTTCTCAGCGTAGGGACTCCAGGTCCAAAGGATACACTCCACTCCCAGCTCTCTTTCTTGATGGTAGCTAGGTTCTCCTATTCCCCTCTGGGATGAGCTTATTTTAAGCTTAGTGGGATGGTAAAACTGATGAATTTCCACATAAGGGTTCCATACAGCTTATTTGTATGGTCCCACACCCACAAGGATCCCATGCACATTATTTGCATTAGTAGCAAGCTGTCCAATCCCCTTGGTGGGCCACAAGCACCTTATTTGCATTGTTATTGTTGTTAGGTGCTATCAGGTTGGTTCCAACTCATACCGACCCTATATACATCAGAACAAAACACTGCCTGGTCCTGCGCCATCCGCACAATCATTGTTGTGCTAGAACCCATCGTTGCAGTCACTGTATCAATCCATCTCATTAAGGGTCTTCCTCTCTTTTGTTGACCCTATACATTACCAAACATGATAATTCTCCAGGGACTGGTCTCTCCTGATAACATGTCTAAAATATGTGAGATGAAGTCTCATCATCCTCGTTTCTAAGGAGCATTCTAGGTGTACTTCTTTCAAGACAGATTTGTTCGTTCTTCTAGCAGTCCATGGTAAATGCAATATTCTTCACCAACACCATAATTCAAAGGCATCAATTCTTCTTCAGACTTCCTTATTCGTTGTCCAGCTCTCACATGCATATGAGGCGACTGAAAATACCGTTGCTTGGATCAGGTGCACCTTAGTCCCCAAAGTAACACATTTGCTTTTTAACACTTGAAAGAGGTCTGTTGCAGCAGATTTGCCCAGTGCAATACGTCGTTTGATGTCCCAACTGCTGCTTCTATGGGCATTGACTGTGGAAGCAAGTAAAATGAAATCCTTGACAACTTCAATCTTTTCTCTGTTTATCATGATGTTGCTTATTGGTCCAGTTGTGAGGATTTTTGTTTTCTTCATGTTGAGGTGTAATCCATACTGAAGGCTGTAGTCTTTGATCTTCGTCAGTAAGTGCTTCAAGTCCCCTTTGCTTTCAGCAAGCAAAGATGTATCATCATCTGCATATCACAGGTTGTTAATGAGTCTTCCTTCAATCCTGATGACACATTCCTCTTCATATAGTATAGCTTCTCGGATTACTTGCTCAGCATACAGACTGAATAAGTATGCTGAAAGGATACAGCCCTGACACAGACCTTTCCTGATTTTAAACCATGCAGTATCCCCTTGTTCTGTTTGAACGACTGCCTCTTGGTCTATGTACAGGTTCCTCATCAGCAAAATTAAGTGTTCTGGAATTCCCATTCTTCAAAATGCTATCCATAATTTGTTATGGTCCACTCAGTCAAATGCCTTTGCATAGTCAATAAAACACAGGTAAACATCTTTCTGGTATTCTCTGCTTTCAGCCAGGATCCATCTGATATCAGTTATGATATCCCTGGTTCCATGTCCTCTTCTGAATCTGGCTTGAATTTTTGGCAGTTCCCTGTGGATGTACTGCTGCAGCCGCTTTTGAATTTTCTTCAGCAAAATTTTACTTGCATGTGATATTACTGATACTATTCGATAATTTCTGTATTCTGTTGAATCACCTTTCTTTAGGACGAGCACAAATATGGATGTCTTCCAGTCAGTTTGCCAGGTAGCTGTCTTCTAAATTTCTTGGCATAGACAAGTGAGCACCTCCAGCATTACATTTGTTTGTTGAAGCATCTCAATTGGTATTCCATCAATTCCAGGAGCCTTGTTTGTTTGTTGTTTTTTTTCTTAACAATGCCTTCAGCACAGCTTGGGCTTTCTTTCCTGTCTTTTTAATGACCTTTTGCTTTATTCATGTTTGATGTTCTTGATGTCATCTTACAACTCGTCTGGTTTTTGGTCATAAATGTTCAATGTGCCAAATCTATTCTTAAGATAGATTCTAAATTCATGTGGAATATATTCAAGGTCGTATTTTGGCCCTCATGGACTTCCTTTAATTTTTTTCAGCTTCAACTTGAACTTGCATAAGAGCAATTGATAGTCTGTTCCATAGTTGGCCCCTGGCCTTGTCCTGACTGACGATATTGAGAGCTTTTCCACCATCTCTTTCCACAGACTTAGCCAATTTTATTCTTGTGTTATCCATCCAGTGAGGTCCACGTGTATAGTCGCCACTTACGCTGTTGAAAAAAGGTATTTGCAACAAAGTCATTGGTCTTGCAAAATTCTATCTTGCTATCTCTGGCATTGTTTCTATCACCGAGGCCATATTTTCCAACTACAGATCCTTCTTCTTTGTTTCCAACTTTCACATTCTAATCACCAGTAATTATCAATGCATCTTGATTGCATGTTTGATCAATTTCATACTGCAGAAGTTGGTAAAATTCTTCAATTTCTTCATCTTTGGCCTCAGTTTTTGGTGTGTAAATTTGAATAATAGTCATATTAACTGGTCTTCCTTGTACGCTTATGGGTATTATCCTACCATTGACAGTTTGTGCTTCAGGATAGATCTTGAAATGTTCTTTTGGATGATGAATGTGATGCCATTCCTCTTCAATTTATCATTCCCGGCACAGTAGGTGATATGATTATCCAATTCAAAATGGTCAGTATTAGTCCATTTCAGCTCACTAATGCTTAGAATGTTGATGTTTATGCACTCCATTTCATTTTTGACAATTTCTAATTTTCTAGATTCATACTTCGTACATTCCACATTCGATTTTTAATGGATGTTTGCAGCTGTTTCTTCTCATTTTGAGTCATGCCACATCAGCAAATGAAGTTCCCGAAAGCTTACCTCCATCCTCATCATTAAGGTTGACTCAACTTTGAGACGGCAGCTCTTCCACAGTCGTATTTTGATTGTCTTCCAACCTGACGGGCTCATCTTCCGGCACTATATCAGACAATGTTCCACTACTATTAAGGTTTTCACTGGCCAATTTTTTCAGAAGTATACTGCCGGGTCCTTCTTCCTAGTCTGTCTTAGTCTGGAAGCTCAGCAGAAACCTGTCCACCATGGGTGACTCTGCTGATATTTGAAATAGTGGTGGCATAGCTTCCGACATCACATCAACATGCAAGCCACCACAGTACAGCAAACTGACTGACGAGTGGTGGCTTTCAGACAAGTGGTACATAGTTCCACGGAATCATTGTGTAAGAGTTACAAGACCATGCGTGGCTAGAAGGGCCATATTAAGTAATTCACTGAACCACAACTGGACATGAGTAAGAGTTCAAAGCGGAAGATGAACAAAATCAAATCAGGAAAATAATAATTTAAAAAGCAACATGCACCCCCATTTTTCTCCAGTCTGTCCCTCTTCCCTGAGCTCTAGACTCATATATACAACTGCCTACTTGACACCTCCATTTGATTGTCTAAAATACATCTCCTGGTCTCTTGCTCTATCAAACTTCCTCTTTCTGCAGTCTTCCCCATTTCAGTATATGGGACCACCACTTGCCCAATTGCTCAGATCTAAACACCTTGGAGTCATCCTTGATTTCTCTAATTCACACCTCATATCTAATCCATCAGCAAATCATGTAAGTACTTCTTTCACACTATACCAGAATCTGACCACTTCTTTCTATCCCTTCTGCTTTGATCTAGGTCCATTCTGAACTCAGCTGTCCATCACTACTGATACCACCTTGGTCCAAACCATAATTATGTCTCCTATGGATTATTCTCTAGTTTACTATATCCTAACCGGTCTCCCTGCTTCCAACATTGTCGTCTTCTACAGTCTAATCTCCAGTGTCTCAATGCAGTTCAATGTGAAATCCTCTCACTTTGCTGCTCCACCCCCCTCCAAAGTCTTCTTATATCATACATAGTAAAAGTCAAACATACAATGGCCTGTAAGTCCCTACATGATATAGTCCCCCTCTCTGGCCTCATTCCCTAATGCTCTTCCCGTACTTAACACTGATCTTGCCACGATGACCTCCTCACTCTTCCAGGAACTTCTTCATCAGGGATTTTGCACTCTGTGTTCCGTCTGTCTGCAATGTGTTTCCCAAACAGCTGCAAGGATCACAGACTAGCAACCGTTGTGTCACTGCTCAAAGGTAACCATATCAGAGAATCCTCCCATGAACATTCTATATAAAGCTGGACCCAGCCACCTTCACTCTATTCTTCCCTTACTTTGCTTCATTTTTCTCCAGAGAGGTTATAGCTTATCTACAACTCATTACATATTATTATTTTTTTGGCTGTTTGCTACTCAAGAACATAAGCTAAATTAAGGCAGACAATTTTTCTCTTCTAATTATTTCACAGAGAAGAGAGAAATCCAGGATGAATATTTGCTAAATTAACAAAAGAAAAATATAGAGAGAAAATAACAAAATTAGGTACCTCTCTCATATATATACACATACAAGTTACAATTATACAATAAAGTTTTAGAAGTAAAAATAGGAGAATATGTTTATGACATTGAGATAGTAAAAGATTTTCTTAAATGAGCTGTAAAAGATTTCTTAAATGAGATGTAAGAGACACAAACCATGAATGACAATATTGATAAAACTTAATGCATTTAAATAAATAATTCCCAGTATGAAATAAAGACATCATTAACTAAAATAAAATACTAGCTGTAGACTGAGAGAAGATATTTACAACCTATATAATGTACAAAAGTTCTAATATCTTTCATATAAACAAATTATTGAAGCCCGCCCCCCCAAAAAAGTAAAAAATACATATGTGGATACAATTTATAAAAAAGAAAACACATATTGTCAATTTAAGCCCTATGAGTTCAGGACATTATCTGCTTTCTTGATTTTTCTATCTCCAACATCAAAAGTAGTTTCTGACACATAACATTTGGACATACAGGTGTTTGTTAAAATGTATATCACACAAAAATGAGTAAATAAAAAGACACTCAACTGTACTAGTAATCAGAAAAATACAAATTAAGCAACTATGCAATACAGTTTCATATCCATTGTATTGTGAAACATTAACAAATGAGATGACCTTAAGTGCTGGCCTGTAGAAGGGGAAACAGTAACTCATACATTTGTGGCAGAGGTAGAAACCAACACTACCAACTTGAATAGTAGATGGTGATGCCTTTAAAAACTTGAGAATGAAAGTATAAAAATTGTTGGTCCCAATAAACCCACTTCTAGGTTTTAATCTTAGAGAAATCCATACACACATTTGCAAGGAGACGTGTACAAGAATATTTATTGAAGCAATGTTTTTAGTCACAAAAGAAAAGGAAATACCTAATGGTCCCCGAGAAGGATAATTGATAAATAGAGCAGTTTATTCACCAAACAGTTAAAAGGAGTGAACTTGATGTAACTATATCTGAATGGATACGTTGAAAAGCATAATGAAGGATAAAAGTAACTTTCCAAAGTATACCTAGAGAGGTCCGCTCCTCCATAGGATGTAGAAAACTAAAAAGCAAATACTTGTCATTTCCATCCTAATGACAAATAATAGCCAAAAAAAAAAAAAACCTACAAAATTAAAAAATTTCTTGAACACATCAAAGAGTGAAAGAATGGAGGCTGCAAGGAAAGAAAAACAGAGACAGGTTGTGAACACTGGCCCACCACTGGGAGAGCATGGGAGGAAGAAATACCATGTGTAGTACAAGTGGGAAAGAAGGACTTAATTAAAAACTGTATTGCATGGCTAAAGCAGAGTGTGGGCTAGTATGAGAGTGTAGAACACCTGGAGTCTCAGACACAGGAGAGGTTTCCATCCAACACATGGAAGGCTCTTTGCCACTGTCTTCCGCTAATGCTCATGAGAGGAATCAGGAGCAGGGCAGGAGATTGGGGAGAGCTTTTTTTGATAGTGACTCACCTGAAGGAGGGAAGAGGCCATTTTTGTGATAAATGTATGAAGCTCCACCATAACCTTTATACCTTACAAGATTTAAAAAAAAGAAAAAAACAGCCATAATCTTCTGGGGGTAGGGGCAGCAGAACATCTATCGTAAGGGCCATTTTAAATCTTTGTGTTCACTATTTATTTTTCCTTCCCTGCTATTCAGCCTTGGCCATACCCTCACCCATATCTGTGCTCGAACAAAGAGAGAGGGGAAGGAAAGAGCAGAATATGCATTCAAGTACTCATAGAACATTTATCAAGTTAGGCCATATTCTGGGCCACAAAACAAACCCTAGCAGATTTTAAAAAAAAACAGAAATTAAATAAAGTATCTTTTGTTGCACAATAGAATGAACCTAGAAATCAGTAACAGAAGCAAAAAAAACAAACCAGTTGCCATCGAGTCGATTCCAACTCATAGCGACCCTATAAAACAGAGAACTGCCCCAGAAGGTTTCCAAGGAATGGCTGGTGGATTCGAACTGCTGGGTTTTTGGTTAGCAGCCGAGCTCTTAACCAATATGCCACCAGGGCTGCAATAAGAGAACAGGATCTCCAGTCAAAAAATATTTGTAAATTAAACAACACACTTCTAAATATTTTGTACTGAGGGAAAATGAAAACACAACATATCAAAATTTATGGGACACAACTAAAGCAGAGCATGGAGGGAAATTTATATTTTGATGTTTTGTTTGTTGTTGTTAGGTGCCATCTAGTCGGTTCAATCCATCTCGTTGAGGGTCTTCCTCTTTTTCCTTTGCTTTACCAAGCATGATGTCCTTCTCCAGGGACTGATCCCTCCTGATAACATGCCCATAATAGGTGAGATGTAGTCTCTGAATCCTTGCTTCTAAGGAGCATTCTGGCTGTACTTCTTCCAAGACAGATTTGTTTGTTCTTCTGGAAGTTCATGGTATATTCAATATTCTTCTCAACACCATGATTCAAAAGCATTAATTCCTCTTCGGTCTTCCTTATTCATTGTCCAGCTTTCACATGCATATGAGGTGATTGAAAACATAATGGCTTGGGTCAGGCACACCTTCGTCTTCAAGGTGACATCTTTGCTTTTTAGCACTTTAAAGAAGTCTTCTGTAGCAGATTTGCCCAATGCAATTCATCATTTGATTTCTTGACTGCGGCTTCCATAGGTGTTGATTGTGGATTCAAGATAAATTAAATCCTTGACAACTTCAGTCTTTTCTCCATTTATCGTAATGTTGCTTATTGGTCCGGTTGTGAGGATTTTTGTTTTCTTTATTTTGAGGTGTAATCCATACTGAAGTCTATGGTCTTTGATGTTCATCAGGAAGTGCTTCAAGTCGTCTTCACTTTCAGCAAGCAAGGTTGTGACATCTGCATATTGCAGGTTATTAAACAATCTTCCTCCAGTCCTGGTGACACGTTCTTCTTCACATAGTCCAGCTTCTCTGATTATTTGTTCAGCATACAGATTGAATAAGTATGGTGAAAGGATACAGTTTTGACCCACACCTCTCCTGACTTTAAACCACACAGTATCCCCTTGTTCTGTTCAAACGACTGCCTTTTGATCTATGTACAGGTTCTTTATGAGCACAATTAAGTGTTCTGGAATTCCCATTTTTCACAATGTTATCCATAATTTGTTATGATCCACATAGTCAAATGCTTTTGAAGTCAATAAAACACAAGTAAACATCTTTCTGGTATTCTCTGCTTTCAGCCAAGATGCATTTGACATTAGCAACGATATCCGTGGTTCCGCATCCTCTTCTGAATGCAGCTTGAATTTCTGGCAGTTCCCTGTCGATATACTGCTACAGCTGCTTTTGAATTTTCTTCAGCAAAATTTTACTTACATGTAATATTACTGATATTGTTAGATAATTTCTGCATTCGGTTGGATCACATTTCTTGGGAATAGGCATAAATATGGATCTCTTCCAGTCTGTTGGCCAGGTAGCTGTCTTCCAAATTTCTTGGCATAGGCGAGCGAGCACTTCCAGTGCTGCATCAGTTTGTTGAAACATCTCAGTTGGTATTGCATCAATTCCTGTAGCCTTGTTTTTCACCAATGCCTTCAGCGCAGCTTGGACCTCTTCCTTCAGTACCGGGTTCCTGATCATATGCTACCTCCTGAAATGGTTGAATGTCGACCAGTTCCTTTTGGTATAGTGACTCTATGTATTCATTCCATCTTCTTCTGATGTTTCCTGCATCATTTAATTTTTTTTTCCCATAGAACCCTTCAATATTGCATCTCGGGGCTTGAATTTTTTCTTCAGTTCTTTTGGCTTGAGAAATGCTGAGCATGTTCTTCCCTTTTGGTTATCTAACTCCAGGTCTTTGCACATTTCATTGTAATACTTTATGGTGTCTTCTCGAGCCGCCCTTTGAAATCTTCTATTCAGCTCTTTTACTTCATCATTTCTTCCGTTTGCTTTAGCAGCTCTACATTCAAGAGCAACTTTCAAAGTCTGTTCTGACATCCACTTTGGTCTTTTCTTTCTTTCCTGTCTTTTTAATGACCTTTTGCTTTCTTCATGTATGATGTCCTTGATGTCATTCCACTACTCGTCTGGTCTTCAGTCATTAGTGTTCAATGCATCAAATGTATTCTTGAGATAGATTCACTAAGTTCAGGTGGGATATACTCAAGGTCATACTTTGGCTCTCGTGGACTTCGGCTTCAACTTGAACTTTCATATGAGCAATTGACAGTCTGTTCCGCATTTGGCACTTAACCTTGTTCTAACTGATGATATTGAGCTTTTCCATCATCTCTTTCCACAGATGTAGTCGATTTGACTCCTATGTGTTCCGTCTGGTGAAGTCCACGTGTATAGTTATCGTTTATGTTGTTGACAAATGGTATTTGCAATGAAGACAATGTTCTGCTGCTATTCATAAAATGTCCAGAAGTAGACTACCCGGTCCTTCTTCCTAGTCTGTTTTAGTCTGGAAGCTTAGCTGAAACCTGTCTGCAGTGGGTGATCCTGTTGGTATTTGAATGGTTGGGTAGATTGTTATACTAGTGGTACCCAGTGACTCTTAGAAGCCTGTGAAGGTGCACCTTTGCAATATGACTTTTTCTCCTCCTCCCATGATGCGTTTGAGTCTATTTCCCCATGGGAGGATTCTGAGGTAGATTTTTGTTTTGACCAATTGAATGACTGAAGCATGACATTGCTCACCATCCTAGGTGACACCTTAAGAGGCTTTGCAGTTTCTGCCTTTGCCCTTTGGAACCCCTGAGCCCACCATGATGTGAAGAATCCAGGAGTAAAAGACCAGGTGGAGGGGGTCGCCCAGCCAGCCTAGCTGATCCCACCATTCCAGCTGGTACCAGGTCCATAGGAGAGACCATCTTAGACTGCCCAGCTCAGATGACTGCAGGCACATGAGTGAGCTCAGGTGAGTCCTGTAGAAGAAACTGCCAACCAACTCATGGAATCATGGAAAACAATAAATCATGGTAGTTTTAAGGCACTGAAATTTAGGGCGGTTTTTTATGCAGTTATATGAAACTGATGCAATGGTTAAGAGTGTGGGCTTTGGTATCCTTTCGCCTTTGGTGTCATCCCAGTATCAGACCACTTATTTGGGAAGTGGTTTTAAGCAACTTATTTCATTTCTTCACCTATAAATTGTGATAAAATATGTACTGTCTTCCTAGGGGTTTAGTTGATTAAATGAGATAATGCACGTTTTCTTAACCACCCCACTGTACTGCTGCTGTTGCACAAAGTTTAAAGGAAAAGCCTACTGGAGATGACTATAATTGAAAAACTTACAATATCTGATAGAAAATAAAAACAAGGCTTAGAAAACCCTGAAACTATGTATATGATAGACAAAGAACAGTATTAATATGCAAAAACCAAAAAAAAAAAACCAAACTTGTTACCATCAAGTCGATTCTGACTAATATGCAAAAGTACCTCACAAATCTTATCAATCAGAAAAAGATAATCATATGATAGAATCAAACATTGGGAGTAAAGTCATATTTCAAAAATATTTATAAGGCTTTTGAATGTTTTTCTAAAATGCTCGTACTGTATTACATGGATAAGTTTTCAAGAAAATGGCATATAAACTAAAACTATATGCAGACCTAATCAGATAAATGTATGGAAAGCTCCACATTAAACGTTAATGATTATACCTGCATTATTGTGTTACTGGGATTTGTATCTTTCATACGTTTTATTGTTTTCTAAATTGTTCTACAACGAATACAAATTGCTCCCATGGTTGGCCAAAAAAAAAAAAAAAATCAGTAAAACTGAGTGTTTCTTTGTCAGAATTCTGAAGAAGGCATAACTTGGAAGAATGTAAATTTTGTTTCAGGCTGTTTTTTCCCTCTTTTGAGCTCCCTACACCTATATGCTCAGCCCATTCAGCTTGAGTCTGTGCCTTGCCATATTCCTGCCTACCAACTCTAATAAATGTTAACTTATTAGAAAATATGAGGATAAAATAATATAGTCACTTTAACCAGGTAATAGAATTAAAATTTAGCAAGGAGCTTCCAGAAGGAATGCATAACCACTAAGTATCAGCTGCAGTTGTAAGGATTTTAGGAGCTGTGATATGTTTTGAATACAGTGCTTTGGGACCATAGCACCCTCATCTTGGAAGACCATAGACGTTTCTCCTTCTCAAACATTGTGGGTTGTATTAGTTAGCCCTTGCTGCATAATTAACCCCCAAACTCTGCCTATGTAACTCTCATTTATTATCTCTCACCAGTTTGTGGTTTGGCTAGAAATTATTTGATCTAGGCTGGAAATCTGCTCCCAGTGTCTCTCATCATGCTCCTAAGACCAACAGATGATCCTAGGCATGCCTTCCTCGTGGTGCTGCCAGAAGTGTAATAGAGTTAGCAGAAATATGCATGAAGCTGAGGTTCACAACTAGCACACCATCAGTTACAACTCGTTCTGTTGACCTAGAATAGTCACATGGTCAAGATCAGAGTCAATGAGTGGGAAAGGAGCCCCACCCAGAGTGGGAGGGCACTGCACAACTTCAGACATGGGCTTATCCCTACTCATCTCATTAGAAAATAGACTTATTCACTTTGAAGAATAGACTAGCTTTATTTAGGTGTATCCAACCCATGATTTTCAGAAGTCATTAAAAATCACTTTTTAATAAATAAAATTACCTTTGTAATTTGAGAGCTAAAATATTGAATAGTGAATGCATTATTCAATAATAATCCATCTATAATTTTGAACATCTTCTATGTGCTAGACAATGCAGCCATTATCTTATCTAACATAATGACCTTTTGAGGCAGTTATTACTGCCCCTGTTTAAGAACAGAAACAAAAAGGACATGAATTCAAAAAGGTTATGTACTTAGCCAAAAATAGTACAACCAGTAAGGGACTGATAAAGGATTCGAAGCCATGTCTGGCTCTTTCCAAACCCAATGTTGTCTTTCACAACAGGATAAACTGTCATTAAGCCAATGTCTCCAAATTTACTCTTTTTTGGTTAAATAATAGATTTCCTACAATATTTTTCTTAAATTCCATGTTGGTTTAAACATATAAAGAAAACAGACGTTCTTTCCATTTCATATTTCAAATTCATTGCTGACTCTCCATCCTCACTGCATATGTTGCAGGCATTTTCATGCTGGGAAATTACATTATTTTTTGAGGGAAGAATTACAAACAACTGCGAAGCTATTGAGCACTTCTCATGGGTCCCTGTGGTCTCATTCTTATTTAGACATGTGTAGGGAACATAGAAGCAAAGCTGTCCCTACCCCCATTATTTCAGGTATATGTGGGCAACATAATGGGCTTTGTGCATGTGAATCCCACATGCAATTTTGAAAAATTACTCCCTTGTCCATATTTCACCAGAACTAAAATGAGATGCTCAAAGTACATGTGTTCATACTGTTTAACATCTGGTCATTTTTTCGTGCTGCCTCTTATTTCAATAAAATTCTTGGAATATTTCCAATTGCAGTCACTTTGATTCCCAGAATCCTTGTAAAAGTTTACTTTTAAGGGTAGGAGCTGAAGATTAAAATGAAAAATGGTATGTAAGCAAAACATTATTACAGTGGTGGCTGGAGGCGAGCGTTTGTAGTGTCTCAAACTAGTCAATTGTTTTAATCACAGTGTAGCCATCTATTTAACTTCCCTCTTCCTGTGAGGAAATACATTCTAACCCATTTATTGATGTGATGCCATGTGAGTCACTATGTGAGGCATTGGGGAAACAGATGAATACGATGTGATCCTTGCCCTTGAGAAACTCGTAAGAGGAGATAGTCGTTTATGAAGCTCTTCCAAGGATAACTATGATCAGAGCTATAATGGAGGTATAAAAAGAGTTCTATGGAAGCATAAAGAAGCAAGATACGATGAGCTGTAATGAGCTAGCTTTTGAGGTCTGAGTAGGATTTTGATATAATAGAGGAAATGAGCATTCATGGGTGAGGGAACAGCAAAAATAGATGAAATTATATTATGCAGAAATGTGGACACAAAGAAAATACTGTGGGCACAGGAACATGGGCTGATGCAAGCGACAGAGCAAGCCCAGAGTGATGGAGGGGAAGACATAATTGTGTAGGTTCGCAGTGGTTCAAGAGGGAGGGATTAAATGTCTGACTAAGGAATTTGAACTCTAGCTTTTATGTCAGTTGTCTCCATGTATAGTCTTGTTTTGCTCACATACACCTAACAGTTAAAACAATTGAGCATATACTCACAATACCAATATATGTATAGTAATTGATAAAATACATACATGAACTACAAATAAATTGTGTATTTTATAAAACATATACAGAAATAGACTTTGTGAGCTAATGAAGTAAACCCTTTTAAAAATCATTGATAGATCAAAAACTTTCTTAATGAGAAAAAATATTGAGAAAATGTGATTGAATAGGCTTCATTAATAATAAATCTTAGCTCAATGATCTCTAATATAATATAATTCAAAAGACTGGTACCATGTTAAGTTCTAAATGTTTGTGTTAAATGGTGACATAGCTGAAGAAAATAACTCATAGAGATACATGGATCTATTTGGAAGAAGTGCATTGTGATATACAGTTTTCAATCCCAAATGCCAATTATGCAAATTGTGGTGTTGTTATTGTTGACAATTAGCAAGTAAGTACCCATTTTCTCATATGAAAATAATACTAATTAGATGTTACAACATTTTTTTATATTTAACAAATACATTACAAAACCATTGAAATACTTTACTTGGAATGTAAAAGTCTAAAAAATTGTGTTTTTAATGTGTGCATGTAAAAGAGGTTTTACAAGCAACATATTTATATTGTTTTGGCAAAAAGAAAAAAAAAATCACATGGTAATGAAAACATTCCAAACATTCATCTTTGAAATGTTCTCTTCATAGAATAACTTTCTGTCCAAAGGCCATTACTTTTTGCTCATTATTAAAATGTTAACCTGTCTCCTTTACTGTGGAGGTTCAGATAAGGGTAAGGTTCTGAGAGGAAGGAGAAGGGTCTGGTTGTTGTTGTTCGTTTGTACCTGAGGAAAGATTGCTAATACCCATCTAAATTATGAATCCAGGCTTTCCAGCGTTCATTATTAAATGGACTATCTTAGTCATCTAGTGCTGCTATAACAGAAATACTACAAGTGGATGGCTTTAACAAACAGAAGTTTATTCTCTCACAGTCCAGTAAGCTAGAAGTCCAAATTCAGGGTGACGGCTCCAGGGGAAAGCTTTCTCTCTCTGTCGGCTCTGAAGAAAGGTCCTTGTCATCAGTCTTCCCTTGATCTGGGAGCATCTCAGCACAGGAACCCCGGGTCCAAAGGACGTGCTCTGCTCCCAGCACTGCTTTCTTGGTGGTATGAGGCCCCACAGTCTCTCTGATCACTTCTCTCTTTTATATTTCAAAAGAGATTGGTTTAAGACACCATCTAATCTTGTAGATCTCATCAGTATAACTGCCGATAATCCATCTTATTACATCATAGTGATAAAATTTGCAACACATAGGGAGCTCACATCAGATGATAAAATGGTAGACAATCATACAATTCTGGGAATAATGACCTAGCCAAGTTGACAGATGTTTCTGGGGGACACTATTCAACCCATGACATGGACATAGTCTCCCTTGGAAAAATGGGAAAATAATGTGTTATGGGAAAAAGAAAACAAGTACCTTAAGTCAGGGATCATTGGTTGATCTTGCTGTAAGCAGAAGAGTTAATATGAGGGTTGGTAAAAATGCACTATTTGAAGCCAGTTACAGTAAGCAGTCACTGATGACACTATGAAAAATGCTTAGTCTGGTAAATATCATGAGTCAAATTAACCTATATTTTTTAGAGAAAGGCAAAGTGCGTATGATTGTGTGTGTGAATCTGAAGGCTGAGGGAATGTTACAGGCCATGCAGTTTTCCAAAATGACCCAAGTTTGAAATAACATGATGAGTAAACAAGGCTTTGGGGAATGAGGGGTAGGATTTTTATAGCGTTTGGCCAGGTAATCTAGCAATCATTGGCTTCTGCCTGTGGGTAGAGAAAAAACAAATGCTTTTTACCTGCACTTAAGGAGCTTACAGTCTAGTAGGGTCAGCAGACTTGTTCAGATTTTTAAAAATACTGTATTGTGAGAGGTACTCACATCTAACTGGTGGAAAAGCTACTTCTGGTAAGTCTTGACAGAGGGAATGATGTGGATCTTAAAAGATAATAGAAACTTACAAACTAGAAATGGAGGAGGTGGTGTCTGGGCATGGGGGTGGCAGTAATAAGTACAGACAAGGTTGTATAAAAGAAGAGTCCCTGAGTGGTACAAATGGTTAAGCACTCAGTGACTAACCGAAAGGTTGGAGGTTCAACCTAGAGGCACCTCAGAGGAAAGGCCGAACGATCTACTTCCAAAAAATCAGCCACTGAAACCCTGTGGAGCACAGTTCTACTCTGACACACACAGAACAGCCATGAGTCAGAGCTGACTCGACAGCAACTGGTTTGGACTAGCAACGATAAAGCAATTATAATTTTGAGCCTTATTTTCTTTAGTTATAAAATTCATGTAATAATACCGACTTCATAGCACTGTTGTAAGGGGGAAAGAGGGCTATTGGAATTTCAGTGAATGTTAATTGCCAACATCACCACCAAGTTTTATGAACACTGTTCTTTGATCTGCTTGGCTGCTTCCTCTGGGATTGGGCAGCCACCATGTGTCCTAGTGCCATACCCATTCCATATCTCCCAGCATGTTTTGCACCAAAGTTGTCTGTTGTTTTCAGAATTTATTAGATTTCTTTCCAACTTCCAACAATTTCCCCTTGTTTGAAATTGTTCCTCATCATCTTTCCAAAGGGTGAGCTATAGGTACAGGGGAACTATGTCTCTGGTCACAACTGATTATACCAAGTATAAGTAGCTGACTAAACACATTCTTATAAATTTGGAATTTGGTTTAAAATTTAGTCTCTCTTTAGGTAGATGAACCAAACAAAAAACAAAAACCAAACCCGTTGTGGTTGAGTCGATTCTGACTCATAGTGACCCTATAGGACAGAGTAGAACTGCCCCATAGGGTTTCCAAGAAGCAGCTGGTGAATTTGAACTGCTGACCTTTTGGTTAGCAGCCAAGCTCTTAACCACTGCACCATCAGGGCTCCTGGGTAGATGGACCAGTCACGTGCAAATTTAGGAGTAGCCTGTGACCATATTTTATGTCCAGTGTCCTGAAAAGCAGAAATAACCTATCTACCACTAGAATAAGGTATGAACCAGGTACAGAGATAGGAGTAGAAAGAATAGAAGGCAAGTCTAATGGACGTTACAATTCCTGGTTCTAGTCTTTGAAGCTCAGATGTATTCCTGTGCCTTGAGATCCATGATTCACCCAATACCCTCATATTCAGCCTCCTTCTTTAGCTTAAGTTAATGCCAACGGGAGTCTGTTATTTTCAACATAAAAAGATCTTGAGTTGTACAGGGATGTTTATATTTCTTAGAAGGGACTCAGACTAAATCTCTACTTTTTTCTACAGAGTCCTGTATGCAAGACACAGGGTTTCAGTTCAGCTAATACTAATTATACACAGCAACAATATTATTTATATAAGTGCTCATTGTGCCTCTGAATTCCAATCATCAACTGTATATATCAAAATCAAATACTTTGCTTAACGTCTCATAGACTCAATTTTTTTTCTTTTTGCATTTTTTTTTTAGCCATGGACCCTTAAAACCTATTTTATTCATGTTTCAATTAACCAATTCATTCCCTTTTATTAATAGGAACAGTATTGATTCTTGCAGGTGGGAATTTTAGTATATCGACATTTCTGAGACTTGGTGTTCTCAAAAAAAAATCTCCTGAATGCAATTTCTTTGCTTTGAATTCTGGCTTTAACAGAGTTACGCCAAGGCTAAAAACAGTGCAATCCATAATTTCTATGCTTGGATGACCCTTTAAGAAAGATACTGGCTGTCCCATTTTTATCTCAAATACCTGGCCCAAAATGCAGTGTTCAAAAAAGGCTACTCCTTCAACACCATCCCCCTCTTTCACTCTCACCCACAAATAGAGGTAAAAGGAAAAAAGAAAAACAAGCAACGATAATATTTTGAAGTCTTAAAATAAATGTCAAACTGTGTAGTCACTGTTTGTTTTTTGAAAGAAACAGATAATACTTCATAACTACATCATCTGGAGACCTGATAGCAGATCACTGTTGTAGACCCCACTTGATTTTTCTGGCATTTGATCTTTACCATCTGTCATCTTGATTCTGACAATTTTGTATCCTATTGTGTAGACTTCAATTGCCCACAGACCTATAAAATTGCAGTGCCATTAGGCAGCAAGCAAAACTATTTCCTTGTGATGGCCAACAGAGGGGAGTTAAAAAAAAAAAAACACACCATCACCAAAAAACCAAGCTAAGGTCTCTGCTGGAAGGAAGGGGTTTTATATTGTACACATACAGGACGACCTTTTCCCAACTCTGACAAATATCATTTCACAACCTTTCTTCTTTTCTGGAACATCACAACAAATTTTCAAGTGTCTTCTGGAACAACTTGTCCACTTAATCTTTTATCTCAACTTAACTTCTCAAACAAAAGGTCATTTTATTTTAGTGAATGTTAAAGATTTCTAAAACAAAGATTTTTTTTTTCAGGATAATTGTGAAAAGTTGTTGCTTAATTTGAACTATGTTCAATAATATGTTGAGTAACTACTTTTTTATTGGGTTATATCAAGAAACAGTAGGGGCACAGGAATAAGAAGAGTGAAAGAGTCATAAATACTATCTAATCATCATGTTAGGAAAATAGGATGTGGAGGATGAGGACAAGACATGTAACGTGACTTAAAGGAAGTCACCAAAGGAGATGGAGTATGAAGGGTGTCACGGATTGAACTGTGTCCCCAAAAAATGTGTTTCAACTTAGTTAGGCTATGATTCTCAGTATTGTGTGCTTGTCCTCCAGTTTGTGATTGTAATTTTCCTATGTGTTGTAAATCCTAATCTTTGCCTGTGGTTAATGAGGCAAGATTAGATTATGTTAAAGAGGATTAGGGTGGGATTGTAACACCCTTACTAAGGTCACATCCCTTATCCTATGTAAACGGAGTTCCCCTGGGGTGTGGCCTGCAACACCTTTTATCTTACAAGAGATGAAAGGAAAGGGAAGCAAGCAGAGAATGGGGGACCTCATACCACCAAGAAAGATTGATGACAAGGACCTTCCTCCAGAGCCTACAGAAAGGGTTTTCTAGATAGAGAAGAATGAGCAAAAATGGGGAATCAGAATGCCATGGGGTATATCGCAGAATAGCAAGGAAGTCTACCAAGTCTGTGTCTAAGGAGACAGTGCTGGTTTAAAGGAGGAGCTATCCAGCAGCACATGAGGATGGATTAGAGAGAAAAATAATTACATTCAAGGTGTCTAACATGCTGCACATTGGGTCCAAAGTCATACACTTTTGTGCACAGGAAATTATAACCATGGATGCTCCTGGAAGATCAATGAAGTCATGAATTCTTAGAAGTGTCACCACAGCAGTTTTCCTTCCAGACAAGTTCCTGGGAGAGGCCATTTTATGACCCCTCAGGGAGTCAGTTACCTGTGTTAGTGTGTACGTAACAGCTGGGGTCCTAAAATGTAGCCACAGTTAAAACAAGTGTCTCTAAATCATCTGTAATATGGGAGCTCAGCTTGATGAACCTTGCCTTCTCCCTGGGATTCAAATACCCCTGGGCACTTCTGGAGGACTGGTGAAGCAAGCCCACAGGGTCTATTTACAGGAGAGACTAAGTCATCTGTTGGAAAAGAAAACTTATTCTGAGGAAAGGCGATGTCAGGCCCATAAAGTTTTAATTCCTCATTCCTTAGTCATCAAAGAGAATGATACTTCTGAGTACAGTTTAGTCTCCATTTCTCACCCTCACGACCCATCTTACATGTTTTATATGGCTAACTTTCAAGTGAGAGAGGGAGGCTTCCATTAAAAGCAGAGAATCTGTCTAACTTTAACTTCTGGGATATGTTACAATACAAGGTTGAACTGCTATGAGATCTTGTGACTCAAGATGAGCAGAAAGGGTTGGCTACCAACAATGAGTCAGAGAGAGAAACAGGAATCAGATAGACCAAATTACAAAGCCATAAAAAGCTAAAGAATGTCCTAATATTTTGAAGCAAGGTCAGAAACATGGAACTTATGTTTCTCAACTTTATACAATTAAACCATTACAAATACGTCAGCTATTACAAACTGAGGTCTATAGACTCTTGGCCACCCAGAGATATATTCTTGTGGATCTGCAAGTTTGTATGTGTGTGTGTGTTTTAATTTTAATTTTATTTTATTTTTTAACACGAAATCTTTATTTTGTGGTTTTCCATTTCAATGATGATCTATATAAATAATGCAACCACATTCTGGATCATCTGGATGAATACTCTGTCATGCACTGTTATTAACTGTACTGATATTTTAATTGTGGACTATGGGGAAAAAAGGGCGGTGGGAGACGAAATATGCATAGAATATATTCGAACCGGCTGAAAGCTTATTATGTCACACAGTCTAAATGAAAATTTCACAGTACTTTGAATGAAGAAAAGTAGTAAAAATTGAGTCACCACAAGATAGAAGTCACAACAGGCATGTCAAATACTCAAAAAAACCCGCACAATAGCCATAGTCATTACCACATTCATGTTGCGAGGGGCAATTTAGTTGTTGCAAAACGTTATCATTCATATGAAATTAATATTGTGAATTTGAATTTTATTGCCTTAGTGAATTTGTTTTTATTTAATTTGTAAATATGTTTCAGTCTTATAGGTGTGTAAGAGCTATGAGGATAAGAAGTTTATTCTTAGCTTTATGACTGCATATTTAACTAGCCATTAAAATAAAAACAAGTTAAGTGAACAACAGGAGTCTAAGGAAATGCTTTTCTTTCAGCGAGATCCATGTCTTGTTCAAATCTGGGGGAAAACACAAACAAGAACAAAAACTCTGGTGTGTTCTTCTGAGAAATATGTCGTTTTAAGTATTTCAGAACCACCTGAGGCAGGGACAATGCCTTAGCATCACTAAATCCAGAGTAATATTAGCCAAACTTTATGTCACCTAATTTTACAGTTATAATGAAGAATGAATTTTAAGAGATATGAGTGAATAATGTCAACTATTTCTTTTTCATGGATCGAATTGTGTCCCCCTAAAATATGTATTGGAACCCTAACCCCTATACCTGTGGATATAATCCTATTTGGGAATAGCGTTTTCTTTGTTTGGTTAATGAGGCCCTATCAGTGTAGGGGGTGTCCTAAATCTAATCACTGCTGAGTTACAAGGAGCAGCCGAGACACAGAGACAAGCAAGCACAAACTGAGGGGAAGACAGATGCCATGTGAAGATCGCCCAGGAATCTAGGAAGGCCAGGGCTACAGAAGCTGAAACAGACAAGGATCTTCCTCCAGAGCTGACAGAGAGAGAGCCTTCCCCTAGAGCCAGTGCCTCCATCTGGACTTCTAGCCTCCTGAGCTATGAGAAAATAAATTTCTGTTCTTTAACGCCACCCACTTGTGGTGTTTCTGTTACAGCTGCACTAGGAAATGAAGGTAATGTTCATCTGAGGAATTCCCACTAGACCAATACGTTTTTAAAATTGCTCGTTGAATCATATTCAGATACAGCAAATGTCTACGTGTGAGACTTCGTACTAGATGCTATCAAACTCAGGAGGTAGAGGTATTTTTGTTTGGAGAATGAGAAAAATGAGGCTTAGCAGGACTGATGTTCAAGGTCACGTAGTAAGAGGGATGTTTGACCCTTAGTTATAAATTTCCTGATCCCAAGTCCACTGATATTTCCACGCATCACAGCAGCTCCCTCTGAGCATATACTTCTTCTAATCAAAGATTCACTTAGAATAGGCAAATTGAACTTTGCCAGGGTCTTTTACGTATAGCAAATTGAATCATATTCTCTCCTTTAATCAGACACCACTGACCTACCGCAGGACTTGAGCTTTGAGTCTTTCTAGTTTTTGATATAGGTTCACATTAATCCTGCCATTTTTCCTGTCTTTCATGATTAATAAGGAGCCCTGGTTGTGCAGTGGTTAAATCACTCAGCTGCTTACTGAGAAGAGGTCAGTGGTTCAAATCCCCGGCCTCTTCGAGAGAAAGGTGTGGCAGTCTGCTTCCATAAAGATGACAGCCTTGGAAACCTTATGGGGCCGTTCTACTCTGTCCTACAGGGTCGCTATGAGTTGGAATCGACTTGACAGCTGTGGGTTTTGTTTTATTTTTTTCATGATTAACAGCACAGATTTCTAATACTATCAGGACATTTAAAATAATTCCTTTCTGACTTTAAACAGGCAACGTTATATGACAGCATTTTAGTTGCCACAAAGGAAATTGCAATAGAGCCTCTGGGATATTGAGAATGGAAAGTTAAAATCATTTTTCAAACGAATCACCCTTCCCAAAAACATAACTCCTCTACCTTATTTCGCATCTGAGGGCTTTTGAAAAGGAGAGCTTACTTGAGTCACTAAATATTGGACTTTTTCAAAATAGTAACAGAAGTTGGTAAAGATGGGGAAACGAGCTTTACATAGCTGTCTTTTTCCCCACACTCTCTCATCGATCGAAATAATTCATGTAACAATTTCAACAGATCTGACAAATTTAATTGGACATTGCAAGCAAAGTTTTGCCTCAGATATTAAAATTGTCAACATTTATAAAATAAACTGTCAGAATGAAATTTAATAAGATGCAAAGGAAGGCTAATACTTTCTTGAGGAGACTGTCAAGACTGAAAAGAACAAACAACAAGAGATGCTCTTGGTTTTCAGACACTGACAGAACTAACATCTTCCCAAAACCTCCTTTCTGCCTATTCCATTTTCACCGTGACCCCTGATCCCAGGCCTCTTTTATTTCACTTTGTGAAAATCCTAAAGCAAAATATCCCAGTTTGGGGATCTTCAGCAGTTAAAGATTTTTTGATGCCATTTCTGTCTATAATTTTAATTTTAAAGATATAAAAGTCTTATACCATGAAGGATGCGTTGAAGGCATCCTTTACAGTATAAAATTGTCAAAAACCTAAATGCGCAGAGAAATGTCAAAAAATTAGTCTAACAGAATATATTTATTGTGAGTAGCTACGACTCGAATCAGGCAGCATGGATCCAGAAAGTATTAGGAAGGCGCTCCAAAGAGGGGACAGTGAAAACGTCATGTTAATTTCTCAGAACATGTGGGGGGTTCCAGGGTTGGTAGGTTGTAGAAACAGTCACTAAGCACATGCCATACATTGTCCAGTCAGACCCTGGGGTTCCTGCCCCTTGAAACTGGCTGCACATAGATAGTTCTCTAAAAGAGCCCAATACCTAAGGCAAAGTGATGTCCTCTAAGATGCTTACTAGGCTATTGTTTGACTTGAAGGTGACTTCAGGAAACCAGTTCCTTAAAGGCTCAAGGTTCAAAAGGACACCATGGACCCAGAAATCTGGAGAGTTAAAACCGTTTCTCAAAATACATGCAGCACGTTATAGACAAGGATTTTCTAAGGCAAATATAATCGAGACGAATAGAAGCTATTTCCCTACACTTAAAAAGAAAATATTTTAAAAACATATTGAATGAATTGTTAATACCCGTATTTGTAAGTGGCATTACTGTAGGAAGAGAACATTGTTAATTAAAATAATGCTTTAACCTGTTGCCAACCTTTAGGTCAGTAAGTTGAGTGCAAAACTTTCGCAACACCCAGGGACTATATAAAAAAACAAAACCAAATCTGTTGCCGCCTAGTCCATTACGACTCATGGCGACTGTATAGGACAGAGTAGAACTGCCCCATAGGGTTTCCAAGGAGCGGCTGGTGGATTTGAACTGCCGACCTTTTGGTTAGCAGCCATAGCTCTTAATCACTGCACCACCAGGGCTCCGCAGATGGATTTAGCCTCTTCAATTGAATGTGAAATACTGTATTTCTGTAAGTATTCCCCATTTTCGCAGAAAGAGAATCCATTGCTACTTTTTCATTCTTTTGTCGTCCCCAGAAGATTCAGTCCTTGACGGTGACAGGCCCATAAGCTTCCAGAGAGTGTAATTGTGAATTTCTGACTGGTTAAAGATGAGGAAGAGGGAGAAGGTAATAGTTTCTGATAGTAGCTCCTGACACCCTATGTAACACAAATGGCTGTTGAATTTGTTTCATTCAAAAAGCAGAAAGAGAGTTTATAATAGGTTAAGCAGCTATATGACTGATTTGAAAGGACAAAGCAAAATATCTGATCTGTTTGTCCAATGAATGGTCAGCCTTGTGGCTATCAGTTGGATATTACCCACAAAGTGAATAAGATTTTAGATCTTACTTTAAAAGAATGAAATGAAAAAATCCTCAATAATGGAATAAAGTTTACTTTGTGTGCCAAAGTCTCATCTAAGATTTTATTATACTGTGAGATGCATCCTATGATAAATAATACTCTGTATGGCTATGTATTTACCTCAGTTTTTAATGAAACAAGAAAATGAAAATGTTTTAATGGAAAATCTTTGCAATCAGTCTCCAAAATAGCTTCTTAAATTGCTCAGTTTCGAGAATATTTTGGGCAAATCAATGTATTCTAGTAAGTACAATGATAGTTCTAAAGAATCCTTAAAATCTTTCACTTTTTTATACCATTTAAAATTGCTATTAAGTTAATGCTGGCATCATTTCAAACAAGCCATCTTTAAATAGTTTTGCTTTATATATATTCTTCTTATAAACTTGTTTCATCAAAATGTCATGTTAATGGGCCTGAAGCTGGTTTCATATTGGAACTGTTCTAACAAGAGCTCACCGGTCATTTCCAGAACCAGAGGAACTCACTTGCTGTATCCATTATCCTCTTTCCTTTCCTTCATCTTCAATCTCTCTTTTCCTATCCTAGCACCTTATCCTCAGTGCACAATGTATTGTGCCCCATGTGAGACACAGGTGTATCTCAGTTTTTAGAAAGAACAAATCTGTCTTGGAAGAAGTACTGCCAAAATGCTCCTTGGCAGCGAGGATGGCAAGACTTCATCTCACATACTTTGGACATGTTATCAGGAGGGATCAGTCCCTGGAGAAGGACATCATGCTTGGTAAAGTGGAGGGTCAGCAAAAAGAGGAAGAGCCTCAACAAGATGGATTGACACAGTAGCTGCAACAATGGGCTCAAGTATAACAATGATTGTGAGGATGGTGCAGGATCAGGCAGTATTTTGTTCTGTCGTACACGGGGTTGCTATGCAGCAGAACCAACTTGACGGCACCTAACAACAACATAGTGAAACTTAGAGAATTTAAATAATGTGCCCTGAGTTAAATAGCTAGTGAGTGGTGGAGCCAGGTGTTGATCCCAGGCAGTGAGACTATACCTTGCTCTTAATCACCGTGCTATACCTCCTTGGGCTTTACTATTTACAGCAAGTAGATTGCTGAGTAGAACTGCCCAGTTTCTATGGTGAACTGAATTATTTTAATCCTAACAACGAATCACTGACGGGGAGCTTAAGGAACATTTTAAATTCAAAAGTCTGCCAAGAAAATTTCATAACCTGCTTGGGTAGGACTCATGTAGATATTACTAGGGAGTCTTATCTTGGAGAATTTTGCATAAGAGCCTAGATCAATATAAAACAGAGGCTTCTTTCTTTAGTTTCCTTTATTGACTTTGCTTGGAAGATACATTAACACAGAATACCAAGATCCCTAGAGTTGTTCAAGTACCAGGCAGGTATGATCAGGGGGGGTTATCATGGTGGAATTCAAAGCAGCACTTGATCATATGAAGTTATCAACTCAGGCCACTTGGCCTATTCAGCAAAGATACATCATTAATTTTTTGATAAATATCTAGAAGGAATTAGTCACTTTATTTAGGAGATCCTTTAAAAATTTGGACCTAGTTGGTGATGATCAATGTCATAAAGTTTTTGTGATAAACAAAGACAGACGTTCAGATCAATTTTTTTAATTCACAAGTGTTTCGCTAATAGAAAGCTAAAGCAAACAAACAGGATGACAAATATTTGCTCTCTGGCCAAGACTGTCCTTGTTCATAGTTGTTATACTACAAAACTCTTCCTACTGATTTCCATTGTTCAACGTGACCCATCTCAAAGGTTAATGTGGGGTTTGAGGCAGTTCACGAGTAATTTGAAACAAAGCTAGATAATTGTACAAGTAATGTATGATAGAATATAGATGGGGAAATTATTATACATGAGATTTCGGCTTAATTCCCTTAAGACAACTCCAGCAGTAATTGTACAGCCTTGTGACTTAAAATCAAATGATTTATCCTCTAATGCTTTGCCTAACCTGTGCTTTTCTCTTAATTTGAGTAAATTGTGGTGCAGTTTTCTTCTCTGATCTTTCAAAAGAAATTATATATATATTTTTTCTTTTTAAGTAACCCAGTGTTCAAGCTAAGAGATGCTTACAATTTACAGCAAAATATACATTGATGAAGGAAAAATTGGATGCAACCTTGTAACCTGCTAGAAGTTACGAAAAATAAATTGAAAATAATTCCTTACCCAGTTAAAACCTGGTAACTTCTAATCAGTTATAAATCTATATTGCTTCTTCCTTTTCCCTATCGCCTCCCAACTTTTTTTTATAGAAAATAGGGGGTAGATGAATGGAAAGGGCACCTGGAGGGCTTCATTCCTTCTTATAAAAAAGGAAGCGGGCACCTGGAATTATACTTCAGTATAAATAAAAGTCAAGCACAACGGTTAAGTTCTCAAGTACTAACCAAAAAGTTGGCAGTTCAAATCCACTCAAAGGCACCTTGGAAGAAAGGCCTGGTGACCTACTTCCAAAAGATCACAGCCATTGAAAACCCTATGGAGCATAGTTCTGCTCTGGAACACATGGGTTTGCCCTGAGTCAGAATCCACTCCATGGCAACTGGTTTGGTTTTTGGTGTTATAAAAGTGTACTTATAATATTGGTCTATGTTTCCTCATAAAGGTTGATTTAAAAGTCTATTTAATCTTTTTAAAAAAGGGTTTCATTGGCAAATGTGTTATAGATTTTTTAAAGAAAATTGATCCATAAATGACTACTAGGTTTTCTCTATATAAAAATAATCATTTCAATCTATAAATAATAGACTATATGCTAGGCATTTTACATTTGCTGTCTGTTTTAACTCTCACAACAAATCTTTAGGGCAAGACTATTGGTGCCCTTATTTTCACAGAGGCAGAAATTAACGTTCAGAGAGATATTAAATAACTTAGAAGGTGGCACAATTGGTAAGTTAGGATTAAAACTCAGATCTATTTGATTCTACATCCTGAATACTTTCTACTATATAATGCCATTGTACATTTGTAAATAAATTATTACCAGAGGCTAAGATCAAGTATACCCTAGATAGAAATTCTATGTAAAAGGGATGTTTTATTCTGGTTCAAGATGATAGGCTGAGTACACATTGGAGGCTTAAATTCGCAACACAAATCCCTAGAAATGCCAAAAATATATGTGGAAAATAAATCTATTACCACACTGCAAAACAAGAAGGGAGACTCTGAGAAAAACACTGAATATGATAAATCTCTGAAAGTCAGAAAGGAGATAGGATCACGTTAAAGAAGGAAATGACACCCACAATCACAAGTGAGGGCTGCTACAAAAATTGGGCATATTGCTATGGGGTCACCATGCTCTGACATAGCAGAAACCAAAAATACAAGGGGCCCACAGGACCATAGCAAGGTGATTACTTGGGAGCCCTTCAGTAGGAGCAGCTCCACCATGTAGCACCCAGTAAGAATAGGGAGCACTCACATCCATGATACTACCTACCAAACCACAAATCCAAGAAGCATATTCTGGCCCTTTCCCATTGTCTCTGGAGTCCAGTCTTCAAAAGTACTTCACAAACCTCCCCAAGAAGGCAGCACAGATACAGCAGAGAATCCAAAGGGAAAATTCAAATACAAAGATGACCAATCAAACCATGAAGAATCACCAAATATGTGCAGAGAGTCGAAACCATGTAAGAGAGGAACCAAGTTCAGCTAACTAAAATGAAAAATTACTCCTGAGAAAAATCTTTACTAAAGCAAGCTGAGAGGACTTTGGAATAAGCATCATTAGTAATATTCAGGAATATCAAGATGATTGCTCATTCACAAAATTGTATCAGGTAGAGGCCATAGAATTTAAACACTTGATTATTAAAAAGAAAACTAAGTAGATGTGCTAAATAGCAGAATGGAAATAAATGAAATACCAACTAGTGAATTGAAGATTGAGTTGAGTAAATCTCAAAAAAAAAAAAAGCAGTGTAATAAGAAATAAATAAGGAAGGGAGAAAAATTTTAACTATGGTTAATAAATCTAGAAGTTCCAATATATTTTAATAAGAATTAAAAAGCAAACAGAAAAGTAAAAGGGGGTAATATTTAAAGGAAAAACAATGGAAAATTTCCCAGAACTAAAGAAAGACATGAATCCTCAGACTGAATGGGTCTGCAGAATACTAAGCTTTGTTGTTGTTGTTAGGTGCCATCTAGTTGATGCTGACTCATAGCGACCCTATGTACAACAGAACGAAACACTGCCTGGTCCTGCTCCATCCTCATGATTGTTCTTATGCTTGAGCCCATTGTTGCAGCCACCATGTCAATCCATCTCATTGACTCTCCACTTTACCAAGCATGATGTCCTTCTCCAGGGACTGATTCCTCCTGATAACATGTTCAAAGTATGTGAGACGAAAAATGACCCAAACCTAGATATATTGTGGTGAAATTTCAGAATACAATTTCAATATAAATTCTATAGCTTCCAGAAAGAAAAAAATACTTAAAAAGAATGGAAATATGTTGACATTATATTACGCATTTGCAACCCTTTGAAGATTCTTTGAAATCTTCAGGTTTCAAAGGAAAAAATAATTTTGAACTTAAGAATTCCATAGCCAGTCAAATCACTCGAAAATGAGAGTAAAACTGGAAAACTCCAAGGACTACGAACATGCTCTGCTCATACATGTCCTCTGAGAGAATTTCTACAAGGTATACTTTAGCAAAGGAAAATGAATCAAATAGGAAGAAGGAACCTTAGTTGCACAGTGGTTAACAGCCTGGCTGCTAACCAAAAGGTCCCTGCTTCAAATCCATCAGCCGCTCCTTGGAAACTTTATGAGGCAGTTCTACTGTCCTATAAGGTCGCTATGAGTTGGAACTGACTCGATAGCAATGGGTTAGGATACAAAAAGTAATGATGAACAGTGTGCAAAAACAAAACAAAATAACTATTGCTGCCGACTCATTCTGACTCTTAGTGACCCTATAAGACAGAGGAGAACTGCCCCCATAGGGTTTCCAAGGCTGTACTCTTTACCAAAGCAGACTGCCACATCTTTCTCCAGCTGAGCAGCTAGTGGGTTCAAACTGCCGACATTTCAGACAGCAGCTGAGCCCCACCACTGTGCAACCAGGGCTCCTTGAACAATGTACAAGGTGCTATTAAAATACTTGATTGTAAAAAAAAAAAGAAGAAGAAGTGATTACAATCTGGACCTCACATTTTTGGAAATATAAGTATGGAGATGGTGTTGGGTGATAAAGGATGCAAAGTGTGCTAAGATAATTGTCTTGTTAGATTTGGGGGATTAGATGATGGTAAACACTAGAAGGAGACACAACGGAAAATAAGAATTCCTCCCACATCCTCATTAATGTCTAGCTTTCTCATTAATAAATGCTAGAAGTAAGAAAGGAGCCCCGGTTGCACAGTGGTTAAGAGCTACAGCTGCTAACCAAAAGGTCAGCAGTTAGAATCCACCAGCCACTCCTTGAAAACAATATGGGGCAGTTCTACTCTGTCCTATAGGGGTCACTATAAGTCAGAATAGACTCGACAGCAATGGATTTTAGAGGTAAGAAATGGATAAAATCCCAGGTTTTGTCTACATCCTAGCAATTCCTGCATAGAGGTCCAGCCTGTTCTTTGAAAGCGTACCTGTAACCTGTGTCCTCAGTTTCCAAACTGATCTAACATTTTGAGACAAAAAGCCATTACAGATGGAGGGAAAGTGTGTGGTTGTGAATGTCTATGTGTAATAAAAAGGATATCTAAACAATATCCAAAAAGGAAGACAAGAAAAAAAAAACAATAAAAATGATAATGAAAGGAAATGAATTGAAGAAAAAATTTGATAGCTAGGAAAAAAGAAAATATGCTAGTAATGACAATAAATGTAAATTGGTTGAATTCACCCATCAAATTACAGAGATGCTCAGTCAGAATTAAAAACAAACTATATACTATGGGCAGGAGATATAAGACAAAAACATCAGAAAGGTAAAAATGAAGAGTAGGAAAACAGACTTTCCAGAAAAATTCTAAGAGAAAGAAAGCATGCTTA
This sequence comes from Trichechus manatus latirostris, assembly GCF_000243295.1. NCBI lineage: Eukaryota > Metazoa > Chordata > Mammalia > Sirenia > Trichechidae > Trichechus > Trichechus manatus. The sequence goes on from NW_004444015.1 coordinate 2,424,422, forward strand.
ATATTATTAACATCAGACACAATAAAATTCAATCAAGATAGAAAGCATTAAATAATCCAAGAAGGATATTCCATTGTGACAAAAGGAATTATCCACCAAATTAACAGTATTTCATATTTAAGCATTTAGTGGCAAAACTTCAAAATATAAAACAAAAGTTAATGAAAATACATATATGAACAAAGCAACATTCATAGGTAGTTTACTCCACAGCAATTATAAACATATTTTCCAGCTATATTAAAAATCTAATTGAAACAAGAGCTATTACATTATTAGAAAGAATATGGGAAATATATTTATGACATTGATAATAGAAGTTATTTTAAAACCTATATTAGAAGGATTAATATCCAGAATATATTGAAAGTCTTAAAATTAATAAGAAAAAGACAAATAATAATAGAAAAACAGTACATAATATTTACATAAAATTCACTTAAATGATAATTACGATAATAAAATAGCATAAATGCCTATTCACCATGCACAAGAAAATGGAAATAGCTGATAAATACGAAAGGATATTGCAATACTACCAATGATCAGTGAAACGTAAAATAAAAAAAAATAAGATACTATACTATTTTCCACCCATCTGGTCGAAAAAAATCACAAAGTTGGTAATGTCAAGTTTTCACAGGGTTGTGAGGAAACAGATGTCAAGTATGCTGCCATTAGAAGTGTAAAATGATTCAGTCGTTTTGGAGGGCAATTTGGCAGTCTAGGTTAAAATTTCAAATGTGCATAACCTATTGATACAATAACCAATAATAATAACCAGTTGCCATCCCATCGATTCCGACTCATAGCAACTCCGCGTGTGTCAGAGTAGAACTGTGCTCTGTAGGGTTTTCAGTGGTTGATTTTTCAGATCTAAATCACCAGGCTCTTCTTCCAAGGTGCCTCTGGGTGAACTCGAATTGCCAGTCTTTCAGTTAGCAGGCAAGCGTGTTAATCGTTTGAACCACCCAGGGACTCCTAGGTCTTAAGAATCAGTATATAGTAGATAAGCTAAAGGGAGCAGGGCACATTTTATCTGGAATTAAGATATCTGTATGAGCTTTAATAGAAGGCATGTATGCCTAGTTGTTAACCATGTGAGCTGTGGAGTCAGACAGATCTAATATTTGGCTTTGCCACTGACATTAGTTGTAGAAACCTAGGCAAGTTACTTAGCTTCTCTAAGTCTCAGTCACTTATCTTCAAACTGGGGATTTTTTCATTAAATCAACAATAATTTATGCTCCGTTTTAGGTAAGATAGCTAGAACAATGAACAAAAATGTTCTCTTGGAGCTTATATTCTAGTGGGAAAGGCTAAGTTATAGGCAAATAAGCATCTACAGTAATTGTTGATTATGCAAAATGCTAAATGAAATAAGAAATAGCCAGAAAGATAATAAGAAAGCAGCCTGATGCTGCTGAGAGAAAGCTAAGGGGTGAGGTAGGGTATTACTCTGGATAGTTTATTCAGAGACTGTCTCTCTTTGGTGGGGACATTTAAGCTGAACCAAAGGACGGTCATGTAAAGTTTGTGGGAAGAGCATTTCTAGAAAAAGAACAAGTGCAAGGTCCTGAGAAAGACAAACCAAAAAACCAAACCTGTTGCCATCGAGTCAATTCCAACTCATAGCGACCCTATAGGACAGAGTAGAACTGCTCCATAGGGCTTCCAAGGAGTGCTGGTAGATTCAAATGGCGGACGTTTTGGTTAGCAGCCTTGCTCTTAACCACTGCGCCACCTGGGCTCTGAGAAAGAAAAAGGCTAGGCGTATTCTAGGAGTTGTCAGAAGGCCAGAATGAGAAAAGAAAATAGTGGTCTGGGTAAGGTTTAACAGACAGTGGACAGATTGCACAAATGCGGAGGCTAAAGTAAGGGATGTGGATACTGCCACTACTAATAATGATGATAACTGTTGCTGTCAAGTCGATTCCAACTCACAATGACCCTATTGGACAGAGTAGAACTGCCCCATAGGGTTTCCAAGGAGCAGTTGGTGGATTCAAACTGTCAACCATTTTGTTAGCAGCTATGCTCTTAACCACTCTGCCACAAGGGCTCCTCTGCAAACAGTAGTGCTATGACCGTCTTACCCTTTAGACTGGTGGGAGGACCTTGTTGGAAGGGAGAGGCATCATCTCTGACTGCTCCAGACCCCACCGCCTTGCCTGTTACCAGGAAGCTATTGTTCAGTTCACATACTAAAATGAATGAATATGAAATATACAAGACCCCTTAACGTACTATCAATGGACTAAAATGGCATTTTTATAAATTAAGTCCACAAACCATGGAAGTAAATGTCTCAACAAGTAGTACTAGCTTGATTTAGGAAGTTATGAAATTGAGTTTTGGGACAATGAAATAAACAATACAATTGTGATCTCTCATGAGAAGTCAAAAGTTGTCAATCATTCTTGAAACTATTTCATTGCATTTTGGCACAATCAACATCATGATTTTTTTGTGGTAACTTGATAGTCACTGAAATAGCATCCTTCGAATATTAGACCCTCACACATACACACTAGATTCAGAATTATACAACACAGCTTAATATGTCACTAATTAAACTCATCATCAATACTCCCAAACTTGTCATATCTTGGTTCTCTATCATATCATCTGTTTCAGTTGAAGTTAGGTTCTATACATATTCCCTGCAGGCACTGTTATGTACCAGTATGTATCATTTCTTCCCTCTTGTTTTTTTGACCATCAAGTAGAAACCATAGGTAGTTTATAATATCAACTACAATAAAGTGATGCGTATCTTGTCTCATCAAGTTTTATTAAGTTAACCTTTTTAAACATTAAAGCATGTTACTTGACCTAATTTTTTAAGATTCGCATTGTTCCATTAAATGTGGAACATCTTGTATATTTCAAGTATTTTATACTTGAGGTTGCCAAGATGAAATAAGTGGTTGGATTCATTGTAGGCAATGAGTTAAGGAATCCTTTCACATTTTTGTCAACTTTAAAATTAAGGGTTCTTAAGATCGTCTGTAGAGCTGTGAAAATGACGTCTCGTGTGTGCTTGGGGAAGAAATGGCACTTCACTTGGGGGAGAGTGTCACAAGATCCCAAGCACCTGGCTGAGCGTGCTGGAATGACGATCTTGAACAGAGACTTCCTTTTCTGTTGTTATTCAACACAAAGCTAAAATGGATAAATATATGCACCACTCAGGGACCTCACTGGGAAAATAGCTTCCTTTGAACAAAAGATCAGATCCCTCCTTCAGCTTTACAAATTTGTGATAAAAACATATTGAACAAAAAAAAAAAAAAAAAACCAGGTTGTATATAAACAACAACAAGAAGACAGAAGTTGATTTTGCTGTCACATAAAAGAAGTCCTGAGATCTCAGTCTAAAGCTATGGAGACTGAATACTGTCGCAGTCTAGGGTTGCCACTTCACATCAAACTACCATGCTGGCATTCAAGCCAGAAAGAAGAAGAAAGGCCCAGGGAAGGAAGGGGCTAACGAATGCACCAGCAGTCTTTTGTGGTGTTTGCCTAGAAGCTGCTGTATATTACTTCAGTTGACTCTCAATGGCAAAAACCTAGTCACCAGGGAGTATGAATGACTGAGTAAAGGTAGCCTTACTCTAAAAAACCATTGCTGTCCGACTCATAACGACCCTATGGGACAGAGTAGAACTGCCCCATAGGTTTCCAAGGAACGGCTGGTGGATTCGAACTGCCGATCTTTTGCTTAGCAGCCAAACTCTTAACCACTGCACCACCAAGGCTCCAGCCTTACTATAGGAGGCCATTAATTCAGCTAAAAACAGGGATTTTCTTACAAGGGAAGAAAGGGAGAACAGATACTAGGATGGACAACTAGCGGTCTCTTCTGAAACATCCAATAAGGGCATCTATTCTACTATCAACATTCTACTTCAGGTCTTCATATTTTCTTAATTCCAGTTAGGCTTCTCTGACTCCAGTCTCTTTAATCCACTTTCCAAATTACCATGAAAGTGTATAGACACACATACACACACATATACACAGGCACAGAGAAATCCTCCTGCCTCATGCATTTTCTCAGACTCTCTTATACCTGGCTCATGAAAACCGTGCCCATTAATATCTCTGACCTGTAGCCTCAAATCCACTCTTACTTCCTGAAGTAAATAAGGTATGAAATGCTGGACTGCCTAATATGCAGACTGAAAATATGTTTAGGGAACCACAAAGCAGAGAACACACTCACAAATAATAATATCTAGGAAGGTTTATCATTCATGTAAAATTGTTGTCATTTCTAAAAAATATTCTATGTATTAATATTATATTTTTAAATTAGATATGGAGGAGGCATCAAAATATTTCCAATGCTTAGAGATTCTAAATGTTTTATCCTAGTTGTAATTAACTTTATTCATCAAAAAAAGGGGGGGACCAAGAAGTTGGAGTAGTCAGATGCTTCCGGTGGACCCTCTTACAACAAAGACCCAAAAAAACAAGTGATTCGATTATATATGACAATCTGGGAGCCCCGAACATCAAAGGCAGAGTTGAGGAACCAGACTGAGTGGCAGGGGAAGGGAGAGATGGTTCAGAAGCAGCAAAGAGTTGCCAGACCTGACTCGGCGAGAGCCTGAGCCCTTCAGGCATGAGCAGCTCCTGGGTGAGTGGTGAGGCAGGCAAGTGGCGGTGCTTGGGAGGCACGTTTTCCACACTGGGAAAGACCCAGCACCAAAGAGTCTGCACGGCCACCCAGAACCAGTGAGAAGCAGCCCTCGGTGAAAGATAAGTACTTGTGTACGGCTTACCACGCAGATCAGAAACACCCCCCGTAGGGAAAAACCTGTCTCCCATTTACTTCCCCATTCCCTGCTCTGCACTGGGTCCCAGACCAGCTTCAGCAATTGCTGAGTGCCCTAGGCTGGAAGTAGGATCTGTCAAAAGCCCTGAGCCATTCTCCAGGCCTTGGAGAGTGAACAAAGTAACAAACATTGGAACCAATAAACTGCAGCTTCCCTAAGCCAGGAACCCGGGGTAAGCACAGCTCCTTTGCCTAGGCACAGGCATAAGGGATCCATGGACTTTGAGTGACTTTCCCCCTGCATAGACTTGTGTGGGCCCATCTCAACAGTGTAGGCCCTCATTACTGCAGTACAACAGGGTATATACCGGAGGTCTAACTTCAACTGTTTCAGCTGTGAAGTGGCAGGTTCTTGACATTTGACACTGCTGTGCCCATTAAGCAGGGTCTTCATCTACCCACATCAGGGGCCTGAGGACTGGTGGCTCCACCCACACCACCTAGCCACCTGCGACAGAGACCCAAGAATAAGAGATGACCCCCAGTCCTTACAGCCAACAGCATTAGGTGCTCATAGTCTGGCTGCAAAACCCACCCACCTACATGATCTAGGGAACAGAGGCACACCTTTCTCTTGGACACTCAGGGGCGGCCGTCAGCCCCCTGCCTTGCTCAGAGTGTGTCCCCCCTGCTGCAGCTGGATGCCTGTGCCTACACCAATTACCCATGCCTGTCTAGGACTGTAAGTGAGAGCCTACACCACACACTTGGTGGCTAACACCTGGGCACCTGAGCTGAATCCATACATGAGTAGTGGGCCGAATCCTGAGCTCACATACCAAGTAACAGACCTAACCACCTGGTGACAGGACATTAGAGCTTCAAAGGTGCCAATAATCAAACTAGCTCATACAAGCAGCCTATTTGGACATGTCAAAACAAAGCAAGAATCTAGGACACAGTAAGCAAACAAAAAATAAATAAATATAATAACTTATTGACGGTTCGGAGACAGTCAATATCAAATCACCTAAAGAGGCAATCCATGATGGCTTCAGCAAGCTCCCAAAATAAACAATCTAAGCTTCCCAGAGGAGGAAAATTTCTTGGAGTTACCAGAGGCAGAATACAAAAGATTAATATATAGAACTCTTCAAGAAATTAGGAAGGAAACTAAACAAAACGCAGAACTTGCAATAGAGGAAATTAAAAAGATTAGAGAAAAGCATAATGACAAATTTAACAGTCTGCAAGAATCCATACAGAGACAGCAATCAGAAATCTAGAAGATTAAAAATAAAATTTCAGAATCAGACAACTCAATAGAAAGTTATAGGAGAAGAATTGAGGCAATGGAAGCCAGAATTAGTGAAATTGAAGATAAAGCACTTGACACCAACTTATTTGAGGAAAAACCAGATAAAAGGATTAAAAAAGATGAAGAAAATAAGAATTATGTGGGACTCTATCAAGAAGATACCAGAACAGGGGGGGATAACAGAAAATACAGAGAAAATTGTTGAAGATTTGTTGGCAGAAAACTTCCCTGATATCGTGAAAGATGAGAAGATATCTCTCCAAGATGTTCATCGAACCCCACATAACGTACATCACAAAAGAAAGTCACCAACACATATTATAATCAAACTTGCCAAAACAAAAGATAAAGAGATAATTTTAAGAGCTGCTAGGGATAAACGAAAAGTCATCTACAAAGGAGAGTCAATAATAATAAGCTCGGACTACTCAGCAGAAACTATGCAGGCAAGAAGGCAATGGGATGACATATATAAAGCCCTGAAGGAAAAAAACTGCCAGCCAACAATTATATATCCAGCAAAACTGTCTCTCAAATATGATGGTGAAATTAGGGTATTTCCTGATAAACAGAAGTTTAGCGAATTTGCAAAAACCAAACCAAAATTACAAGAAATACTAAACGGAGTCCTCTGGTTAGAAAATCAATAATATCAGGTAACTAGAACACAGGAGAGAGCAACAAGATATTGACTCAGATAAGGAAGTCACAAAAATACATCACAGTTAAAACACTGAAAATAGGGAAACAGAGATATCAATATGTAAAAGATGACAACATTAAAACAAAAAAGAGGGACTTAAAAAATGTAGACATAGATTTTTCATATGGAGAGGAAGTCAAGGCAATATAAAGAAATAAAAGACTGGTATACACTTAGAAAAATATGGGTAAATATTAAGGTAACCACAAAGGAAACTAACAATCCTACCAGTTAAAATAAAAAACTAGAAAAATACAAAGACTCAGCAAACACAAAATCAACAACAATGAAAAAGAAGAAAAGAAAATACATAAAGAAAAATGACTCAGCACAGAAACTTAAGTGGAACAAAGAAACTGTGAACAACACACAGAAAAAAGACATTAAAATGACAGCACTAACCTCATACCTATCAATAATTACACTGAATGTAAACAGACTAAAATGCACCAATTAAGAGACGGAGATTGGCAGATTGGATAAAAAAACATGATCCGTCTAAATGCTGCTGCCTACAAGAGACACACCTTAGACTTAAAGACACAAACAAGCTAAAACTCAAAGGATGGAAAAAATATATCAAGCAAACAACACTCAAATAACAGCAGGAGTGAAAAATTAATCTCTGACAAAACAGACTTTAAAGTAAAATCCACCACAAAGGATAAGGAAGGACACTATATAACGATTAAAGGGTCAATACACGAGAAGGACATAACTATAATAAATATTTATGTACCCAATAACACGGCTCCAAAATACATAAAACAAACTCTAACAGCACTGAAAAGAGAGATAGACAGCTCCACAATAGTAGTAGGAGACTTCAACAC
>NW_004444015.1:2435826-2439308 GCF_000243295.1 Trichechus manatus latirostris
CATGGCCCCTGGATTCTCTATCAGCCCAGAAATAAAACAATTTCTGAGGCCAACTCTTCAGACAGAGATTGGACTGGACTGTGGGACATAAAGTGCTACTTGTGAAGAGTATGTCTCTTAGCTCAAGTAGATGCAAGAGACTAATCAGGCAGCTTCCGTCCGGAGGTGAGATGGGAAGGTAGAGAGGGTTGGGAGCTGGTTGAATGGACATGGTGAATCGGGGGTGGAGGGGAGGAGTGTGCTGTCACAGTGTGGGTAGAGCAATTAGAGTCACATAACAATGTATGTATAAATTTTTGTATGGGAAAATAAAAAACCCATTGCCGTCAAGTTGATTCCAACTCATAGCAACCCTATAGGACAGAATAGAACCGCCCCATAGGGTTTCCAGAGAGCTGCTGGTGGATTTGAACTGCTGGTCTTTTGGTTAGCAGCCATAGCTCTTAACCACTATGCACTTTATTTATCAGGGCTTTGAAATCTAAGTCACTTTCCCAGACTCACAAATTAACAGACCTGGGAACTAGTTGCCCAGTCGGAAAGACTAATCTCTTGTTTTGCCCTCCCCACTGATAAACCTTGGAGCTGGTTACCTTAGAGGATGTTACTGGTTGCTCATGTTACCAACTCTGCTGACGCCAACCCTTTCCTTCTTCCCAATTGTGCCTCATTCTTTAAGACTTGAATTTTGTTTGGTCTTCACTCCTTTGTTCTGTTTCCCAAACTGGGCCTTGGCTTGTGCCCTAACCCAGTGCCTGGGGACTTTTAACCATGGATTGATCTCTTAGACATCAAACTGCCCAAACTATTGAAAATTCCAGTGCCAAATACTATCTAAATACTCATTTGAGTTTGCCCAGAGTTTCATATATGCACTTTCTAGGGCTGGTTGATTTCCTGGACACTGCCTTTGTTGCTGTTATGCTTGAGCCCATTGTTGCAGTCTCTGTGTCAATCCATCTCTTTGAGGCTCTTCCTCTTTTTTGCTGACCCTCCACTTTACCAAGCATGATGTCCTTCTCCACGGACTGTCCCTCCAGATAACATGTCCAAAGTATATGAGACGTAGTTCTGCCATCTTTGCTTCTATGGAGCATTCTGTTTAAAAAAAAAATCTATTCCGACTCATAGCGACCTATAGGACAGAGTAGAACTTCTCCCTTGGGTTTTCAGGAACGTCTGGTGGATTTGAATTGCCAACCTTTTGGTGAGCAGCTGTAGCTCACAGTAGCTCTTAACCACTGTGCCACCAGGGCTCCAGATTGGGCAGTGTTTCCTTCTGTTGTACATAGGGTCGCTATGAGTCGCAACCGACTCCACGGCACCAAACAACAACAGCCTTTGTTGGCTGGCTCACTTTCCCATGTTAGAACTTAGCTCTTCCTTTGTAAGTCACTTCTGCCATTAGGGAAGCAATCTGAACACCCAACCTTTGTAATAAATCGTTCATACGTGTATCCACCAAGCAGTCCCCTCAAGAAGCTACCAATTTTGTTCCCCTTGAAAGAAAAAGATTTTGACCTCGTACAGAAAGGTTTAAAGATAGGCCTGAAGTGAGTCACTGGTAGGATAAGGAATAAAGCTCCAAATCTCTGACTCAGTCTTGCATGATCCCCACAAGCTCTTCGGGTCTTCTCTAAAAAGCTTACAAGAAGGCTAATAAATATTCTGGGTACATTAAATATCTTTTCTTAAAGAACATTTTGACTAAGTAAATATGTGAGAAACATGGATTGAATTTCCTTTACAATGCTCATTGATTTCCAATTTAAGGAATGACTTCTTTTCTAAACACTCTTCACTTTAGGGTAAGGACAAAATGTTAGCATGACCTCAGATACTTAAACCCAAAATATTACCTCATTTGAAAATACCTTGTAAGAAACTATTGAAACAACACTGAATAATTGAGCACAGCAACCGCCTTCCAAGGCATTGCAGTGGAATTCCACTCATAGTACTGCCTAATTAACCTTTCAATTCTCATTCCTTTGCCCATACTTTTGATTCTTTTAGAAAAATACCGAATCTATAACAAGGGAGGTATCAGCATTCTTTCCAATGGACGACTTTTATATCCTGAAATGCCATTCTGTCTTAACTCTAGGTCTTTATAAATTCTTTCTACTTCTTTAAATATTTATCCCCACTCTGGGTAATTTCTAACTTCTAGCCATTCTGTTTCTAGAAAGCCTCTGCTGAAATCCCAGACTGGGTTAAGTGACCTTTCTTTGTACACTCATCACACTCTGTACTTATTCATATCAACACTCACCACATTGAATGTAATTTCTTATTTACTAGTCTGCTTTCTCCATTAGACTGTGAGTGCCCTGAGTATAAGAATGGCATCTATTTTCTTCACCAATTCTATGCCTCATTCACCTTAGTACCCCCAACACCTAGTATAGCTAGGTATAGTATAGTATAGCTAGGTATAGTATAGTATAGCTGTCTATGTATTTGTGTCCTCACCATACTGAGCTCCTCTATATTTTATTGCACTAGTAAACATTAACTAACTAGTAGCTAGATAGATGCAGGACAGAGGGAAGGGGAGATGGGTGGACAGACAGATGGACGGATGGATGGAAAGACTGACATAAAGGCTCTGGTATGGGCATTTAACATAGAAACGGTGGGATTGTGAACCAGGATGGAGTTCTCATCCAGGAACTCAATACATTGGACATGTTTCAGATACCAGATTCAACAAAAGTGTAGGATGCCCAGCAAACATAAACAAGCCCATGAGTCACAGCTCCAGTCCTAGGTGTTACACATACTTTACAACGTCATCCTCCATAAACATTTGTTTAGTCTTTGTCTTCTGCCTGAAATGCAAGTGGAAATCTTTTCTTCCTACCAAAACCTTATACAACCTTCAAAGAGTGGCACTTTTGACCACTCCTTTGTTTTCCTTAATTTCTTTAAAATGGACTCCTCTTTCCCTTGTCTTCCCACAGCACTGTTTGTACCTTGATTAGAATACTTATCACATTCTGACTGGTAGGACCTGGGCAGGCAGAGGAAAAACAGCTACAGTCCCTGGCCCCAAGAAGCTCAGTCAATAGAGTACTTTACCACAGACAGCTAACTACATACAAGTCATAATGTGCCTATATGTTTGTCTCCCCACTGAGCTGTAAGCTCCTTGAGGACAAGGACTGGTTTGGTTCATCATTGTATTTTCAGTGCCTACCTGGCTCAGAACTTAGCAAAAAGTAGCATTCAATCTAGGTCAATTGGCATAACAAAGCTTATTAAGAAAATGTTCTGCATCCTACTTTGGTGAATGGCGTCTGGGGTCTTAAAAGCTTGCAAGCGGCCATCTAAGATGCATCAATTGGTCCAGCCCACATGGAGTAAAGGCGAATGAAGAACACCAAAGTCACAGGGAAGGTAGTAGCCCAAGAGACAGAAAGGGCCACATAAACCAGAGACTCCATCAGCCTGAGACCAGAAGAACTAGATGGTGCCTG
>NW_004444015.1:2440202-2471006 GCF_000243295.1 Trichechus manatus latirostris
TATATATATACTGTCTTAGTTATCTAGTGCTGCTATAGCAGAAATATCTCAAGTGGATGGCTTTAACAAAGAGAAATTTATTCTCTCACAGTCTAGGAGTCCAAATTCAGGGTGCCAGCTCCAGGGAAAGGCTTGCTCTCTCTGTCGGCTCCAGGGGAAGGTCCTCGTCATTAATCTTTCCCTGGTCTAGGATCTTCTCAGCTCTTTTTTTGGTGGTGGGTGCCCCCCGCCCCCGGTCTCTCTGCTCACTTCTCTCTTTTATATCTCAAAAGAGACTGACTCAAGATACAACATAATCCTGTAGATTTACTCCTGCCTCATTAACATAACTGCCTCTAATCTTGCCTTATTAACATCATATAGATTAGGATTTACAACACATAGGAAAATCACATCTGATGACAAAATGATGGACAACCACACAATACTGGGAATCACGGCCTAGCCAAGTTGACACACATTTTTGGGGGACACAATTCAATCCATAACATATACCAAGGAGTCTTTTAGGTGCTAGGGCTACAGTAATGAACAAAATAGAGTAACGGTCCTCATAAGCTGACATCCTAAATAGGGGTTGTAGACAATAAATGAGTAAACAAATAAATCATACCACCCAGATATTAATAATTGTTATGAAGTAAAGTAAGCAGGACAAAGAGATAGTGGTTGAGGGTAAGAAATGAGGGTAGAGTGGCAATTATAAGGTAGTCAGGGAAGTCCTCTCTGAAGAGGTGATATTTCAGCAGAGACTTGAATAAGAGGGTAAGTTATGAAAATATATGCTGGAGGAACATTCCAGGTAGAGGAAAATGCAAGCTACCCTGAGGTGGTAACATGCTTTGTGTATCTGAGGAGCAGTCAGAAAGGTAGTATGACTGGAGCAGAGGAACAATGAGAAGAAGGGTAAGAAATGGTGTCAGAGAGAAAAGCAAAGGCCACATCATGCAAAGTCTCATAGACCATAGCAAAGAGTTTGGATTTTATTCTAAGGGAGATGGGAAGCCAGTGGAGAGTTTTCAGCAGGGGAGTGATATGACATTTTAGAAATTTTAGTCTGGTTTCCAGGGCAAGAATGGACTCTAGGGGTTTAAGAGTCAAAGCAAGGGGCCAGTTAGGAGGTTTATACAGCCGTCTAAGAGTGAGATGCAGGTGGACTGGACTACGGTGGTAGAAGTATACATGTTGGAAAGTGATCAGATTTGGAGTAATTTTGAAACTAGAAGCAACATAACGTGCAATAGATTAGATGCAAAATAGGAGAGTAAAAGAGGAGTCAAGGATGATTCCAAGTTCTGAGGGCCTGAGAACATTGGTGAAGGAGGTCATATTTTCTGGGGGAGAATCATGTCTGAGTAGGAAAATCAAGAGTTTGTTTATGGACATGCTAATATTAAGATGTTTGTTAGACATCCAAATGGAAATGTCAGGTAGAGAATTGAATAATTAAATTAGAAATTCAGGCGAGAGGTTGGAGCTGAAAATATATATTGGGAGTCGAGAGTATATACATAAAATCTAAGATAATGAGACTAGGTGAGATCACCTCTTAAATGAGCATAGAGAAGAAAAGAATGGGTTCATGTACTGATCCCTAAGGCCCTTCATGGGTTCAAAGTCAAGGAGAAGAGGATGATCCATCAAAAGAAAATGAGAAAATTTTTAAGTTACTATCAAATAGAGAATATATCAGATATTATAATAATAAGAACACATATTATACTTTATTTTAGGCAAAATGACAGGAAACAATTTATTCATTTATTCAACAAACATTATTATGTGCCCACCATGTGCCAGGCACTGTTGTAGATACTATGGATGCAGAAATGAAGAAAGAAACAACAGACCAAATTTCCTACCTTTATGGAACTTTCATTCTAGCGAGGTGAGCAAACAAGCAAATAAATAAGTAATCTATAGTATGTTAGGTCACAATAACTGCTGAGAAGAAAATAAAACTAAATCAGGTCTTTGCATTGTTCTTTCCTCTGTTGTTGCTCTTACCCTAGAAACCCACATGACTGGTTCCCTCAAAGACTTCATCTCTTTGCTTTACCGTCATCCTCTCAGTAAGGCTTTCCCTGTCCAGTCTATTTAAAATGACAGTACTCCCACCCACCGTCCCTGACATGCCTAGACCCCTCTTTGCTATATTTTTCTCTATAACATTCGTCGCCATCTGACACACCTTATTTATTTGCTTGCTTGCTTGCTTGTTTGTTTATTCATTATTTGTCTCCTTCAATAGAATATCAGCTCCATGACGGCAGGGATTTGTTTTTAACTTGTTTTGTTTAGTGCTCTACCCCAACACCTAGGGCACTTCCTGGCATACACTAAACACCCAGTAGTTACAGAATAAATGAATGAATAATTCAATGAATAACCATTGTCATCACTGAGAACACACCTTTACTTACTGACTACTTGGAGTATTGCTCCAATATATAGAAAGATTGAGTGCGTTCTTGGGAGCTTTTGGTAAATTTAACCATGGAGACAAAAGAAATTCCTTAAAAAATCGATGAGGTTTTTTAAGAGAGTTAAGTAACCCAAATCTTCCTCTGATAGCTTTTAAATTCTAAGGCAGAAAGCAATATAATTCCTAATTAAATGCCTAGGTGATGTTGATCATAGCTCTGCTATAAATATTGTTCAAATAAATGACCAAAGTAGAGTTGTAAATTTCATGTATTGAATGCACCTCTTGGTACATTGGGACTTCTAGCATAATCAACTTGAATGGTATATGAATGCCCATTTAATAAAACCTAGAGTATGATTTTACTAGTTTAAATGCATATTAAGGTTTGCAGTTGTACTTTTACATTCAGAACACAATGATAGTCATTGCTCTGATTACTGGGTGTCAAGTTTTGGCCATGCATGCAACCCTTAATTATAACATTGTTCCAAAGGAAAAGAATGATCTGTTTCATCAGGTTTTGCTTTATAATAGTTTCTAGGTAAACACTGAGGTAAAACTTACTGAATACATGTTTATTAAATTTATGAGGAAAGAAATTTGATGTTCATTTTTGAACTTCCATCATATTAAAAAATATTATTTGCTTTGCAAAGATGTTACAGCAGACAACTATGTGAGTATTAGAATGCAATGTGACAAATATCGTGTTAAAGATATGAAGAAACATTATAAGTACAGAGAAAAGAACATGTAATGTTCCTTGAGGGAGTTGGAGAAAATTTTACAAAATAAATGCCCATCAGTAGGGTAGGGGGAAAGATATGTGATGTATGATTTATTCATATAAAGGAATACCAATCAGAAATTAAATCAATGGAGCTTACACAAATGAATAAATAAAAAGAAAATAATATTAAGTTTAAAAAGGAAGTTGTGATAAAATATGAGGGTGGGATGATAAAGTGAAAATTTTGACAAACCCTCTCCAAGAGAAAAATATGTATATAAAACTGGACTTAATCGTCAACAGTATTTCAGGTCTTTGGAAGTTCACCCCAAAATAACAAGTGTTTATTCATGAAAAAGTCCCGAATATCTGGTAAGACCAATGGGATTCTGTGGCATTCTTGCCTGGGAATTCTCCCCTTCCCACCTTCCAACTCAGTTGGATAAGTTAGCTCTACCAGGACAAGACTGGTCATGAAAACCAGTAGCTTTGCTACCAGAGGGGTGTGACTTGATTTGCAGTAGAGGGTGGAAAAACCCGTGCCCAACATAATTTTCAGTAAAAATACCAAACTTGATAGGAAACAAATGGGGGAAAGCCCACAGGTCTGCTAACCTGAGACTAGCCAAAAATTTAATATGATATCTTAAAAATGGGAGAATTATAGAGGGAACGTATTAATAATAGCTGTTCATAAGCTCTCTGGTATACTGGGAGGCTGTGTACATGCACAGGGAAGATCGGAATGGTTTTGTAGAAAACGAAAAGGGTCTGAAATGTGAATGCAGTTTTCAGCTCATACATAGATCCATCAGCACAATCTCTAAATAATCATGGTCTGATCACTAAACAGATACATAGGCAATCCTTAAGAAGCTAGGCTAAAAATGAAAAATAATAATAAAACTTTGGGGAGACATCAACAGCCGCACACTACGGAGAGGCAGATTCCACAGAATAGGTTCACAGAAGTTACTAAGAAATACTAACAACAACTACCTACATGGGGGAGAACAGAACCTAGAGTTCTTGCAATATATTATCTAAAATGTCCAGTTTTTAACAATAAAAAAATTATTAGACCTGAAAGAAACAGGAAGGTGTGACCCATATTCAGAAAAAAATAATCAATCGATATTAACTCTGAATTGGTACGGATGCTGATGATTTTGGCAGATAAAGACCACAAAACTGCTATTATTAATATGTTCAAAAATATAAATTAAACCATGTTTAAATAAGTAAAGTTAAATGTGATGAATGTCATTTCACAAATAGAGAATCTTAGTGACGAAATGGTATTGTTGTTAGATGCCATCAAGTCAGTTCCAACTCACAGAGACCCTATGCACAACAGAATGAACTGCCCAGTCCTGAGCCATCCTCAAAATCGTTGCTATGTTTGAGCCCACTGTTGCAGCCACTGTGTCAATCCATCTCATTGAGGGTCTTCCTCTTTTTCGCCAACTCTCTACCAAGCATGATGTCCTTCTCCAGGGACTGGTCCCCCCGATAACATGTCCAAAGTATGTGGGACAAAGTCTTGCCATCCTTGCTTCTAAGAAGCGTTCTGGTTGTACTTCTTCTAAGACAGATTTGTTCGTTCTTTTGGCAGTCCATGGTATATTCAATATTCTTCACCAACACCACAATTCAAAGGCATCAACTCTTCTTCAGTCTTCCTTACTCATTGTCCAGCTTTCACATGCATATGAGGTGATTGAAAACACCATGACTTGAGTCAGACACACGTTAGTCCTCAAGGTGACATCTTTGCTTTTCAGCATCTTAAAGAGGTCTTTTGCAGCCGATTTGCTCAATGCAATGCATCTTTTGATTTCTTGACTGCTGCTTCCATGGGTGTTGACACTGGATCCATGTAAAATGAAATCCTTCGCAACCTCAATCTTTTTACTCTTTATCATGATGTTGCTTATTGGTCCAGTTGTGAGGACTTTTCTTTTCTTTATGTTGAGATGTAATCCATACTGAAGGCTGTGGTCTTTGATCTTCAGCAGTAAGTGCTTCAAGTTCTCTTCACTTTCAGCAAGCAAGGTTGTGTCATCTGTATAAAGAAGGTTGATAATGAGTCTTCCTCCAATCCTGATACCGCATTCTTCTTCATATAGTCCAGTTTCTTGGATTATTTGCTCAGCAAACAGATTGAATAGGTATGGTGAAAGGATACAACCCTGACGCACACCTTTCCTGATTTTAAACCATGCAATATACCCTTGTTCTGTTCAAACAACTGCTTCTTGATCCACGTACAGATTCCTCATGAGCACAATTAAGTGTTCTGGAATTCCCATTCTCCGCAATGTTATCCATAATTTGTTATTATGCACACAGTCAAATTCCTTAGCATAGTCAATAAAACCCAGGTAAACATCTTTCTGGTATTCCCTGCTTTCAGCCAGGATCCATATGACATCAGCAATGATACCCCTGGTTCCACGCCTTCTTCTAAGTCTGGCTTGAATTTCTGGCAATTCCTTGTTGATATACTGCTGCAGACTATTTTGAATGATCTTCAGCAAAATTTTGCTTGCATGTGATATTAATGATATTGTTCGATAACTTCCACATTCAGTTGGATCACCTTTCTTGGGAATAAGCACAAATATGGATCTCTTCCAGTCAGTTGGCCAGGTAGCAGTCTTCCAAATTTCTTGGCATAGAGGAGTGAGCACTTCCAGTGCTGCATCCATTTGTTGAAACATCTCAATTGGCATTCTGGAAATTCCCGGAGCTTTGTTTTTTGCCAATGCATTCAATGCAGCTTGGACTTGCTCCTTCAGTATCATTGGTTCCTGACCACATGTTACCTCCTGAAATGGCTGAACTTTGACCAATTCTTTTTGGTATAGTGACTCTGTGTATTCGTTCCACATTCTTTTGATGCTTCTTGCATCGTTTAATATTTTCCCCATAAAATCCTTCAGTATTGCGACTCAAGGCTTAAATTTTTTCTTCAGTTCTTTCAGCTTGAGAAATGTCAAGCGTGTTCTTCCCTTTTGTTTTCTATCTCCAGCTCTTTGCACATGTTATTATAACACTTTACAGTGTCTTCTCAAGCCACCTTTTGAAATCTTCTGTTCAGCTCTTTTACTTCATCATTTCTTCGTTTTGCTTTAGCTACTCGACGTTCAAGAGCAAGTTTCAGAGTTTCTTCTGACATCCATTTAGGTCCTTTCTTCCTCTCCTGTCTTTTTAAAGTCCACTTGCTTTTTTCACATATGATGTCCTTGAAGTCATTCCACACTGGTCTGATCTTTGGTCATTAGTGTTCAGCACATCAAATCTATTCTTGAGATGGTCTCTAAGTTCAGATGGTATATACTGAAGGTCATACTTTGGCTCTTGTGGACTTGTTCTGATTTTCTTCAGTTTCAACTTGAACTTGCATATGAGTAATTGATGGTCTGATCCACAGTTGGCCCCTGGCCTTGTTCTGACTGATAATATTGAGCTTTTCCATGGTGTTTCTCCACAGATGTAGTCGATTTGATTCCTGTGTATTCCATCTACCGAGGTCCGAGTGTATAGTCGCCATTTATGTTGGTGAAAAAAGGTATTTGCAATGGAGAAGTCATTGATCTTGCAAAATTCAATCATGCGATCTCCAGCATCATTTCTATCACCAAGGCCGTATTTTCCAACTACAGATCCTTCTTCTTTGTTTCCAACTTTCGCATTCCACTCACCAGTAATTATCAGTGCATCCTGATTGCATGTTCAATCAATTTCAGACTGCAGAAGTTGGTAAAATCTTAAATTTCTTCATCTTTGACCTTAGTAGTTGGTGAGTAGATTTGAATAATAGTCGTATTAACTGGTCTTCCTTGCAGGCATATGGATATTATCCTATCACTGACAGCGTTGTACTTCACGATAGATCTTGAAATGTTCTTTTTGACAATGAACACGACACCATTCCTCTTCAAGTTGTCATTTCTGGCATAGTAGGCCATATGATTGTCCAACTCAAAATGACCAATACCAGTCCATTTCAGCTCACTAATGCCTAGGATATCGATGTTTATGCATTCCATTTCATTTTTGACTATTTCCAATTTTTCTAGTTTCATACTTTGCACATTCCAGGTTCTGATTGTTAATGGATGTTAGCAGCTGTTTCTTCTCGTTTTAAGTCATGCCACATCAGCAAATGAAGGTCCCAAAAGCTTGACTCCATCCACATCATTAATATCAACTCTACTTTGAGGAGACAGCTCTTCTGCAGTTGTATTTTGAGTGCCTTCCAACCTGAGGGCTCATCTTCCATCACTATATCAGACAATGTTCTGCTGCTATTCATAATGTTTTCACGGGCTAATTCTTTTCAGAAGTAGACAGCCGAGTCCTTCTTCCTAGTCTGTCTTAGTCTGGAGGCTCAACTGAAACCTGTCCCCCATGGGCGACCCTGCTGGTATTTGAATACCAGTGGCATAGCTTCCAGCATCACAGCAACACGCAAGCCCCCACAGTATGACAAACAGACAGATGTGTCGGGGTGTGAGGAAATAGAAACTACAAAAATGAACTCAGAGTAAACCTGTCTCTCACAAAACAAAGATTAACAGAGTTGAACAATGGGTAAAGTAAACAGAATTTATATAATGAGAGCCGGGTTTCTAACTGCCAGAGAAACAAATTATAAATAAGCAAAAATGGAATATTAACTCTGTGGTACTGGATAGGAGGCAGATATATCAATATGAACTCACTTTTAGATAGATATAGATATGTGTGCATACATGAGTTTGTATATATACATATATTTACTAGCTCTATGCACTGAGAGAGCCTAGAAGTAGTGACATTTTAGGGGCAATAAGCACACCTAGCACCCAAATCTTGGTTTCTACATATCATTCTCCAATAAAAGGAGCCTGGGCTTCTTGGACAGCTAGGTCAGGGAAAACACAAGATGAGTCTGAGCATCGTGTGTCAGAATGTAAGGAAGTGCTCAAAAAAACAAAAAAAAAAAGGATGGGGGTATGTCAAAGGGATACAGGAATAACCTGAAGAGCTTCCAAGGGCCAGAGGTAGAACAAATTTGATCCACACAATAGATAACAATATTATTTTATTATAACACAAGGAATAAAATAAATGTTGATACATTGATAATGCTAGAAATAAGTGATGGGATAAACAAATATGTAGGGAGACGGAAAATCCTTCCTTACAGAAGAATCCCAATTAATAACTATACAATGAATGAGGAAAATAGAAAATCACCATTAGAGCATTGCAGTAATAGGTGCTACAGGCAAGATCCACTAATGATCACTAAAGTCAGTCATCAAAAGTTTGACAATAAACAAGATTTTTGCATAGTCTCAAAATATCTATCCTAAGAAGTCGGCACAACTGGACTAAACCAAAAGCTAAGAAGTTTCCTAAATACAACCAAACACTTCAAGGGACAGAGTAGCAGGGGCAGGGGGCTGGGGACCATGGTTTCAGGGGACATCTGGGTCAATTGGCATAACAAAGTTTATTAAGAAAATGTTCCGCATCCCACTTTGGTGAGTGGTGTCTGGGGTCTTAAAAGCTAGCAAGCAGCCACCACCAATGACCTCCCTGACTGGTTACACAACAGAGTCCCTGAAGGAGCAGGAGAAAAGTGGGGTGCAGAACTCAAATTCTAGTAAAAAGACCAGACTTAATAGTCTGACCAAGACTGAAGGGACCCCAGAAGACATGGCCCCCGGACTCTCTGTTATCCCAGAACTGAAACCATTCCCGAAGTCAACTCTTCAGACAAAGACTAGACTGGACTATGGGACATAAAATGATACTGGTGAAGAGAGTGCTTCTTAGCTCAAGTAGATACATGAGACTAAATGGGCAGCTCCTGTCCAGAGGTGAGATGAGAAGGCAGAGAGGGTCAGCAGCTGGTTGAATGGGCACGGGAAATCCAGGGTAGAAAGGAGGAGCGTGCTGTCACAGTATAGGGAGAGCAGCTAGGGTCACATAGCAATGCGTGTGTGAATTTTTGTATGAGAAACTGACTTGAACTGGAAACTTTCACTTAAAGCACAATTAAATATATATATATATATATCTACCCCAAGATATTTGCTAATTAGAAATGGAAATAAAATAATTTTAGAATGGGAAAATCTAGAAGACACCATTTTAGCCAAGTAATCAAGGTTAACATTACCTGTAATAGGACATATAATCATTGTATATCACCTCATACGATGCACTAAGACAGACATATCACCTTGATGGCAATCAAGCCAAAAATACATAATCTCAATCTACTAATGAGAAAATTCTAGAGAAATTCAAATTGAAGAAAAAAAAAAACCATTTCCATCGAGTCGATTCTGACTCATAGCGACCCTATAGGACAGAATAGAACTGCCCCATAGTGTTTCCAAGGAGTGGCTTGTAGGTTAGAACTGCCAACCTTTTGGTTAGCAGCCAAGCTCTTAACCACTGTGCCACCAGGGCTCCCCAAATTGAAGAACATTGTACAAAATACCTGACCAACACTATTCAAAAGTATTAAGGTCATGAAAGGCAAGGAAAGATCGAGGAACTATCATAGACTGGAGGCAGCTAAGGAGATAGGAAAACTAAATGCAATGTGGGATCATGGGCTGGCTCCTATATCAGTAAAAGGACATTTGGGGAAAAAGTGACGAAATCCAATTAAAGTCTGTAGGTGAGTCAATAATATAGTACTGATGTTAATTCCCTGGTCTTGATAACTGTACTATAGTTAAGTAAGATGTTACCATTAGGGGAAGTTGGATAAATGGTATTATCTAAACAATAACCATCTTTTACAAAATAAGCTGCACATGCTTTCAGTTGGCAGCCATAAGCTTAGTTTATATTACAGTAATGGTGAATAGAATTACCAACAGCATCTGCTACAGGCACTAAAGTCAGGCTGCCTAGATTCAAATCCAGACTCTACAACTTATAGCTCTGTCACCTTGAGTAAGTTACTTACCTCTCTAAGCCACAGTATACTTTGAAGTGGATCTTCCAAGGCCTGTCAACAGTCAAATGAGTGAACTTGCAAGATCTTCCCTGAATTAAACCTTAAAATGACTAATGCTTGCCCCAGCCAACATCTCGATTGTCGTCTCATGAGACATCTTGGGCCAGAACCACCCAGCTAAGCCCTCCCATATCCCTGAGCCACAGTAACTACGAAATAACAAATTTTTGTTGCTTTCAGCAGCTAAGCTTTTGGGGAATTTGTTAAGCAGCAATAGATAACTAACACAACTTATCACAGTGCCTGGTGTGTTTATAAATGCACAATAAATCTGAGTCATGATTAAAAACTAAAAAACAAAAAGTACAATGCATAAAGGTACAAAGTATAGAAATGAAAAATTCACTGTATGGTCTCATTGGCAACATTGAGATGGCAGAAGAAAAAATCAAGTTCATTGCTCCCAGAAATACCTGACACAAAATATGAAATAGCACTGGATGTTGTCTTGAATCCAGAGAAAGAAATGAAGTGTACTGGAAATGATAAATATGTGGAGTAGTCTAAGATGACTCCAAGGATTCTGTCATGAGGACCAAGGGAAAGGGAATACAGGAGGAAGAGCAAGTTTGGGCATGCTGGAGAGATGCTGCGTTCATTGTGGGCATGATAAATTTGATGTTTGAGGCTCCTATAGAACATCCTAGGGGAGATGCTCAAGAGGCAATTGGAAATAGGGATAGTCAACAAAGCCACAAAAAGAACTGAAGAGTGTCAGAAGATTCAAAGAGGCCAATAAAAGAAAGAGGAATGTAATCTTGCAAAAACCATGGACAATCCACACAGCATATGTTGCATGAAGGTGTGTTTGTTACACTACCCGAAATCATAGCCTGGTTAGGAATAGTTTCGAATCTTCAGTCTGAAAAGTCAAACATAAATCTATAAAGCAAAGACTGGTTTAGATAGAAAAATAATAGAGGTCATTTCTGCTGAAAGCTACATATTATTCTAATATCAGGACCTGGAACATTCTGAAAGCAGGCAGTTTTTGTAGCTCAAAAAGGAATGTGCTGCTCTGCACTGGACAGATTTGTCATCAAGATGTTTTATAGGCTAGAAGTGTAAAAAAGTTCAGCAAAGGTTTAGATCGATTCACTGATGGAAGATGTAAAAGAGCTGAAAAAGGAGACTCAAATGCACTTCCTAAGCTTGCCAGGGCAATTTACTGCTATCATAAGAGTCGGATGGACAATTGGGCAGACCTAATACCACATGTATTATACTTTGTGACTTCCTGAAACTAAAAATCAGCTGCAAGTGCTGAAGACAGATGGAATTTGGCATTCATTCCAAACCAGGGCTTCTAATCAGTTTGTTCCAGTTCAAATCCCTGCTGAGAATTTGCATTTCCACCCCCAGATGTACTGAATCAGAATCTACAGTTTAACAAGATCCCCAGGTGATTCTTACGTAAAATAAATTTTGAGACCCGCTGCTCTACAAGTGGTTCTCAGAACTGGTCCCTAACCAGCAGCATTAGCATCACCTGGGAACTTGTTAGAAATGCAAATTCTCAGCAGGAGGTTGAACCAGAATAAACTGGTTCAAAGTTCTGATCTAAATTCATTAAGTCAAGCACAAGTTATTAGATATACTGAGTAAATGTGATTTGATTTTAGGTTAACCATCTAAGCCTGTGAATAGATGTTTATGACATTCTACTTACTCATCTAATGAGTAGTAAATATTTTGAGTAGCTGGGTGTTTTTGCACAAAAATATCCACCATAGTATAATATCACACTGTTTGATTTGAGAATAAAGCTAATCAACTATAAATCAAAATACAGCAGTCAGAATTGGAGAGTCGGAAGCGACCTTAGAGATTATCTAGTCCAGTTTCCTACCAAACCCAGGAACACCTTTCTGCCTCAGCCCCTCACGTGAACACTCAACTCAGCCGGAACTTCTTCAGTGACAAAAAAAAGAAGAATGTCCCATCAGCCGAGCACTGTGCTAGCTGCTTCACATACACTATCTCATATAGTCTTTACAGCACAATTCTAAGTGTTAGGCCATTTTACAGACAAGAAATCTGAGGCACAGGACGTTTACATAACCTATCTAAGGTCACAACAGTAGTGATGGGACCCAAATACAATACCTAACTTCAAATCCCATACTCTATCTATAAATGACATGAGCTCCATCTCCTCTGTAGGATGTAGCATCACTCTTTAGGGACAGCTCTTCTAAAGAAAACAGGATGCAGAGGGTGGTAGAAGCCTCACTTAAAATTTTACATGAATCCATTTCAAAAGGGTGGATGGCTACGGAAATTGAACTTCAGTTTGTGATAGGGTGTTGTCTTTTGGCTCAGAGCCAAAGCACCGGACATGTATCCTGGATCAGAGAGAATGGGTCAGCCAGGGGTTTTAGCAGCAGCTTTTCAGGTTTCCGAAGTCCATTGAACTGTTACATTCTTAATAAAAAAGCCCAGCATTCAAAGCACAGAGCAGAACCTCTTTATCTTCCCTGTCACTGCACCACTAGTATCTAATAGGATATTATGGTACATGCTGACAGAACTTATATCATAAAAAATACAAATTGGACTTTTCTTGGCTAATTTGTCAGGGTAGGGAACCCACAGGAGAGAGAATAAAACACATGTAACAGTGGAGAGTTAAACCTAAATTCCGAGAAATACTACTGATCTATACATAAAGAAAAATGAACGAAACCAGAACATGTAGAACAATATATTAAATTGATATGACAGAATTTCTTTTTTTTTAGTTTGGTGTTCCTTCAAGAAGAATCCAAAAGCAAGTCAAGGTGATTTTTCCTGAAGAATGAAGCACAGAAAAATTTAACTCAATGTCACACATAGCAATACAGATTTGGCCCAAAGGCATAACAGTCTCCTTCACTGTCAAGTGTTACTAATCCCAAATGCTCAACATTTCAGTGCATTTTCTATGGGCCCTTTGTTACTGGTGCAAATTCTACACAACTGGCCTTGCAGCAATATTTTCAAATGTGCTCCTTGAAATATAGCATTCCGAAAAAATATTCTCTCCCTCTCTCTGTTTCTCTCTATACACACAAGTATATACACATACATAGATATGTATATAGACATATAGGAGTCCCTGGGTGGCACAAATGGTCAGGCGCTTCACTACTAACCAAAAGGTTGGTGGTTCAAATCTTCCCAGAGGTACGTTGGAAGACAGGCCTGGCAATCTGCTTCCAAAAGGTCCCAAACCTGAAAACCCTATAAAGTAGTTCTACTTTGATACACATGGGGTCACCATGAGTCAAAATTGACTTGATAGCAACTAACAATAACAACAAAATATACATATACATAGGTGTATATATACATAGGTGTATGTACATGTATATATATAAATATATACACACATACACACATACATACATGCATGTACGCACACAAAAAATATGTGGATGTGTAAAAAATCTTAATATCCAGTCTCCCATTTATCATTACAAAACTATTGCAAAATACTTTGAAACATTACTTAAGCTGGCTTTATTCTATGCTAAATTAGAAAAGTACCTCAGGAGCCATTGGTCTGTTGAAGGTGTTCCAAAGAGCTAGTTGATTACTTTATAGGGAATTTCCAATGTCCAGAACAGAATATTTTTGTAGAAATGTAAAAGTTGATTCCAAAAATAATTTGAAAATTCAAAGGACCTAGAATAGCCCAAACAACATTTCAAATAAAGGGATCAATATTGGAGGACTACTCTGCCTGATTGAAAGAATTACTATAAAGCTATACTCATGAAGATGGTGTTTTATTGGTGTGAGGCTATATAATTCGTTAAAGTGAACAGAAAATTCAGAAATAAACCCACACATATATGTTCAATTGACTTTCAACAAAGGTATCAATGGAACAATGCTAGCCTTTTCAATAAATGGTGCTGGAACAACTTGATATCCCATCCCTCACCTCACAACATGCATAAAACGTAACTTGAAATAAGAATAAAATTCAAAACTAAAAATTCTACCATGGGGTAGATAATAATTTCTTAAACAGGCAACAAAAATTATTTTATCTAGCAAATGCTGATATACAGAATATATAACTATTACAATTCAATAATGAAATGGAACGCATAAACATCGATATCTTAGGCATTAGTGAGCTTAAATGGACTGGTATTGGCCATTTTGCATCAGATAATCATATGGTCCACTATGTCAGAAATGACAACTTGAAGAGGAATGACATTGCATTCATTGTCAAAAAGAACATTTCAAGATCTATCCTGAAGTACAACTGTCAGTGACAGGATAATACCCGTACATCTACAAGGAAGACCAGTTAATACGACTATTATTCAAATTTATGCACCAACCACTAAGGTCAAAGATGAGGAAATTGAAGATTTTTACCAACTTCTACAGTCTGAAATTGATCGAACATGCAATCAGGATGCATTGAGAATTACTGGTGATTGGAATGCAAAAGTTGGAAACAAAGAAAAAGGATCTGTAGTTGGAAAATATGGCCTTGGTGATAGAAACGATGCCGGAGATCACATGATAGAAGTTTGCAAGACCAACGACTTCTTCATTGCAAATACCTTTTTTCAGCCATATAAACAGCTACTATACCTGTGCACCTCACCAGATGGAATAAACAGGAATCAAATCGACTACATCTGTGGAAAGAGATGATGGAAAAGCTCAATATCATCAGTCAGAACAAGGCCAGGGGCGACCATCAATTGCTCATATGCAAGTTCAAGTTGAAACTGAAGAAAATTAGAACAAGTCCACGAGAACCAAAGTACGACCTTGAGTATATCCCACTTGAACTTAGAGACCATCTCAAGAATAGATTTGATGCATTGAACACTAATGATCAAGGATCAGACCAGTTGTGGGATGACATCGAGGACATCATACATGAAGAAAGCAACAGGTCATTAAAAAGACAGGAAAGAAAAAAAAGACCAAAATGGATGTCAGAAGAGACTCTGAAACTTGCTCTTGTACGTCGAGTAGCTAAAGTAGAAGGAAGAAATGATAAAGTAAAAGAACTGAACAGAAGATTTCAAAAGGCAGCTCAAGAAGACAAAGTAAAGTATTATAATGACATGTGCAAAAAGCCGGAGTTAGGAAACCAAAAGGGAAAAACATGCTCGGCATTTCTCAAGCTGAAAGAACTGAAGAGAAAATTCAAGCCTTGAGTTGCAATACTGAATTCTACGGGAGAAATATTAAAGGATGCAGGAAACATCAAAAGAAGATGGAATGAATACACAGAGTCACTACACCAAAAAGAAGTGGTCAACATTCAACCATTTCAGGAGGTAGCATATGCTCAGGAACTGATGGTACTGAAGGAAGAAGTCCAAGCAGCACTGAAGGCATCGGTGAAAAACAAGGCTCCAGGAATTGACGGACTATCAATTGAGATGTTTCAACAAATGGATGCAGCTCTGGAAGTGCTCACTCATCTATGCCAAGAAATTTGGAAGACAGCTACCTGGCCAACCAAGTGGAAGATATCCATATTTATGCCTATTCCCAAGAAAGGTGATCCAACCCAGTGCAGAAATTATTGAACAATGTCTTTAATATCACACGCAAGCAAAATTTTGCTGAAGATCATTCAACAGTGGCTGTAGCAGTATATTGACAGGGAACTGCCAGAAGTTCAAGCTGGATTCAGAAGAGGATGTGGAACCAAGGATATCATTGCTGATGTCCAATGGATCCTGGCTGGAAGCAGAGAATACCAGAAAAAAGTTTACCTGTGTTTTATTGACTATGCAAAGGCATTTGACTGTGTGGATCATGGCAAGTTATGGATAACCCCGGGAAGAATGGGAATTCCAGAACATTTAATTGTGCTCATGAGGAACCTGTACACAGATCAAGAGGCAGTTGTTTGAACAGAACAAAGGAATATTGCATGGTTTTAAGTCAGGAAAGGTGTGCGTCAGGGTTGTATTCTTTCACCATACCTATTCAATCTATATGCTGAGCAAATAATCGAGAAGCTGGACCATATGAAGAAGAATAGGGCATCAAGATTGGAGGAAGATGCATTAACAGCCTGCGTTATGCAGATGACACAACCTTGCTTGCTGAAAGTGAAGAGAACTTGAAGCACTTACTGGTGAAGATCAAAGACCACAGCCTTCAGTATGGATTATACCTCAACATAAAGAAAACAAAAGTCCTCACAACTGGATCAATAAGCAACATCATGATAAACAGAAAAAAGATTGAGATTGCGAAGGATTTCATTTTACTTGGATCCACAATCAATACCCATGGAAGCAGCAGTCAAGAAATCAAATGACCCATTGCATTGGGTAAATCTGCTGCAAAAGACTTCTTTAAAGTGTTGAAAAGCAAAGATGTCACCTTTAAAGACTAAAGAGCACCTAACCCAAGCCATGGTGTTTTCGGTCACCTCACATGCATGTGAAAGCTGAACAATGAATAAGGAAGACTGAAGAAGAATTGACGCCTTCAAATTGTGACATTGGCAAAGAATATTGAACATACCATGGACCGCCAAAAGAACAAACAAATCTGTCTTGGAAGAAGTTCAATCAGAATGCTCCTTAGAAGCAAGGATGGCAAGAGTATGTCTCACATACTTTGGACATGTTATCAGGAGGGATCAGTCCCTGGAGAAGGACATCAGGCTTGGTAAAGTAGAGGGTCAGTGAAAAAGAGGAAGACCCTCAACAAGATGGATTGACATAGTGGCTGCAACAGTGGACCAAGCATAACAACAGTTGTGAGGATGGCACAGGACAGGGTAGTGTTTCATTCTTTTGTACATAGGGACGCTATGAGTCAGAACCACCTTGATGGCACCTAACAACAACAATTCAATAATAGAGAATAAACAGACAAGCAACTGGATAAAATATGGGTAAAGATTTAAACAGACACATCAAAAAAGAAGATATATGAATGGCCAATAATTACATGAAAAGGTGTTCAACATGTTGTCAGTTGCGTGTAAGTCTGCTCCTACTCAGGACTAAGGCAAGGAACAACAAATGAAATGGTACCCCATTGTGTTTATAATTTGCATTTTCCTAATGACAAGCAGCTGAAAATATCCATCACACGCACTAGAGTGGCTAAAAATAAAAATACTAACAAAACCAGATGTTGGCGAACATACAGACTGACCAGAACTCTCATACTTTGCTGGTGGGAATGTAAAATGGTAGAACCACTCTGAAAATGTCTGGCATTTTCTTAAAAGGCTACACTTATCTAGGGCAGACACCCAGACTTCTAGAGACCTGGGTGCTCATAGAATGTAAGCGTAGAGTTGGGAGACGGGAAGGAGGCCACAGGCTCCACCACCAGGGGATCTTCCCTGTCAGTGATCCCTCACATTTAAAAAAAAAAAAATACAACCTGCTCGAAGTTGAAAAACTTCATAGGGAAACTGATGAAAGAAGTGAGTTCAGTGTTCAGGGTTTAGTGAACACAGTGAGGATACTCTGCAAGGAGACAAGAGCACTGACACAGAAACATGTGGAAATAAGCCACTCGAAGTCACAAGGAAGAAGGGAATGGGCTTTTGACTGACACTGGGCACTAGATTGAAGTCAGGACCAAATTTAAGCAGATTGCTGAAAAGTAGTCCTAGCCAACATGTGAGTTACGCTTATATTTGAGGCAGTAGAGTGTAGTATGGGGCTTACTAGTCACTTTTTGGAATCAAATAGACCAAGTTCAAACCAAACAGATTTCAGCTATGATTCTTTTTCAACTACGTAGTAGCTGTGAGACCCTGGGCAGGTTGCTTAATTTCTCTGAGCCTCATTTGTAGAATAGGAAATGTAATGGTATCTCACAGAGTTGTTTGTAGGATTAGATTAAAGATATATAAGCAGCTATTCATATAAATATCAGCTATTGTTATCCCTGAGTGCTGAAAATAGTGAATACGCTTGGCTGCTAACTGAAAAATTGGAGGCTTGAGTCCACCCACAGGTGCCTTGAAAGAAAGACCTCACACGATGTTTAAGGTGCTCACCTGCTAACTGAAAAGTTGGTAGTTTGAAACCACTGGTGGCTGCTCAGGAGAAAGATGTGGCAGTCTGCTTCCGCAGAGATTTAAAGCCTTGGAAACCCTATGGGGTCACTATGGCTCAGAATCGACTCAATGGCAATGAGTATCTACTTCTGAAAAAATCAGCCATTGAAAGCCCTATGGAGCACAGTTCTACTCTGACCCACAAGGGATTGCCATGAGTCAGAATCAACCCAATGGCAACTGGTATCGTATTATTAATTATTAATAAATAATAATCACTCTCTTGGTATCCAACACTCAGTGCATAACAATGGCTTGCCATGTATTAGGTGTTCAGTAATATGTGCTGATAATTAAATAAATCTTGACTTTCTGTTAATTTCAAAAGATTAGTTATCATTAGTATCATGGATTGAATTGTGTCCCCCAGAAATGTCTGTCGGCTTGGCTGGGTCGTGATTCCCAGTGTTGTGTGATTGTCTACCATTTTATCATCTGATGTGATTTCCCTGTGTTTTGTAAATTCTATCACTATGATGCAATAAGATGGATTAGTGGCAGTTATACTGATGAGGGCTACAAGATTGGATAGTGTCTTAAGCCAATCTCTTTTGAAATATAAAAGAGAAGCGAGCAGAGACACTTGGGAACCTCATACCACCAAGAAAGCAGTGCCGGGAGCAGAGTGCGTCCTTTGGACCTGAGTTTCCTGCGCAGAGAAGCTCCCAGACCAAGGGAAGATTGATGACATAGACCTTCCTCCAGAGTCAACAGAGAAAGTGTTCCCCTGGAGATGACTCCCTGAATTTGGACTTGCAGCCTACTGGACTGTAAGAGAATAAACTTCTCTTTGTTAAAGCCGTCCACTTGTGGTATTTCTGTTACAGCAGCACTAGATGACTAAGACAATTAGGAAAAAGGCAGGTAGAGTATCCGCTGTTCACAGAGTGCCATTTCTCCCAGATCCCAACTATTTTGAGCTTCTAGGTAAGGCATCTCTCATTTACTAGGTCAAAGCACGGGCTCGCTCACCACACAGTGCTTCCGTTGGTCAAAGAAAATACAGGCGCAACTCGTGAAACAGACGCAGTGCACAGCGCCAGATACTCAACTGTGTTTTCCCTTTCTGTCATCTCACCGTGCCTCAAAAGGCCAACAACTGTGTGAATGCCATACTTAACCTTTTCAACATAATAGCATCTTAAATATTTTAAAAAGGATGCAATATTCAAGACATACAAAAAAGAATGACGGACGGATAAACAGCATACAGGAACTGACCCAGCTACTGCAACAAGTCAATAGCGTGAAAAGATAAACAGGAGGGAGGACCGTCTTAGATTAAAAGAGACGGGAGATCTAACGGCTAAACAGCATGTGTGGACCACATTTAGATACTGAATTGAACAAAACAACTGTAAAAAGGGGATTTTTGAGACAATTAGGGGAAGTTTTTTTAATAGGCTTTTAATTATTGTTAATAGCGACAATGGCATTGTGATATAAAAAAATTCACATTTTAGATAAGTATACTGCAGCATGTCAAAATAAATGACATAATGTTAGAGAAGGGCTTTACAATACACTTTAGAAAAGAAAAGGAAAATGAACAAAATACAGGAAGCAAACAATTTTATAGTTCCTGAATATGAAACATGGGTAGAGAGTAGTTCATTTTACCACTACCTCTACTTTTGTGTACATTTGAAAAAAAATAGCATATTTAATGAAATAAAGCTATGAATACAACAAATGCCTGTGTATCCAAACTGAGTTAAATTCCCTGCCTAAATTACCTCTATCCTCTACAGAGATGGCTACTATACTGATTTTGGTGTTTATTATTCCATTTGTTATTCTTTACACATTTACTATATATTCATGTATTCCTAAGCAATATATAGCATTGTTTTCTATGTTTTTAAACTTTATATAAAGAGTATCTGATTGTATGTGTTCTCCTGCAATGTGCCTTTTTTTGGTCAACATGACATGCACATGACTTATCCATGTGGCTCCAAAATAGAGTCTTCCAAAAATATCTTCTGTATTCTTTTCCTGAACCAGCAAAAGTTTACATCAGCATTGCAATATCTTGCACATGTCCCTACTGGAAGCATGCTATGTTGTCTTTATTTGTAAGCGGTTGTAGAACTTCACTGAACTAAAAGGTTCTCTAAATGGAGACCCATTACTATGGAGTGAATTCCGACTCATAGCGACCCTCTCTAAATGGAGAGGTCTGTATAAATAATTCTTTCATTAATTAAAGGTTAACAGAATTGTCTTTCCTCTCAGACCTCAGTATTAGTTTTTTTTTTTTTTAATTTTCTAAAATACATCAGTTATTTTTCAGTTGTTAGTAGATACATTTTTACTTCCCTAGCAGATAAGTAAAATAAGGCATAATGGGAGCACATTAATTAGTGGTGGTGATTGTTGTTGCTGATGTTATAAGACTTGACTTCTACTGGCTGAATCTAAAGATTCTATAGTAGCTGCCTCACCTCGCTCTGAACATAATAATGACAAGAAGCAAATATTCACAGTGTGGAGAATTTGATGTATCTATGATTATTCGTCTTGGATGGTTTTTGAACCTAGCTCCGGAATGAGTATTGTTAGGAACTGTCTAGTTCAAGGAGATTTTTCTGCCCACTCCCTTGAAGAGAAACAATCACCACGTGTAGATCTTTCAGAAAGGTGGATGATTATTCTAAAATACTACTTTAGGCCTGTTCCCAGGTAGTCTCAGTCACATAGTAGGTGCTCAATAAATGCTTACAAATGATTTTTTTCTTCTGATTTGAAAGTGAAGTAAGGACAGAGTCTGTTGAACACATGGTTATCATGGAAAACACATTCTCAAGGAGAAAAGATAAGAAAATGGAAGATGTTTGAAGGTGTCTCTCTCTCTAGGAGTCTAAAGCGTAATTGACTTCAGGGTAGCACGGGGAATAAAGGAGAAGCCCTTTGTCTTTGCTCCTGCTCTGAGGCTAAGAGACAAGCCTGCACTGGAAGTTGTGTCTCTTTGATAATACAGCAAAAGTAACAAGATCTTCTTCTGGCCTTGCCTAATGATTCCTCTTCTTAACTCACAACAGTGGCAGGAAGGGGTCTGCCTCTGCTTTATTCGTGCCAGAGCCTGGACCTAATTGCATTTAGATGTTTTCTTCTCTTTTTAAGCCATAAACCCAGCACTATCCTTTGCCCTTATTACATTTTGTGATGATAAAAATTTTTTTTTACCTCACTGACAATTTATTGTTGATGTCCTCAGCCTGTTATTAATCATCTCTACTGTAAAGACAAGCTTGTTAAGTATTACTTTCAACCCATAATTCCAAATCAGAGATTTATTTTTATTGTAGCCTGCCTGCCATCTTAAAAAGACAAATTCTAAAGCCCAAAGATCTGTTAGAAGTCTCTCCTATTAGGCATGCCCCGTTGTTTGTTGTTAGTTACCTTGGAGTCAGCTCCGACTCACAGCCACCTTATGTACAGCAGAGCTAAACGTTGCCCAGTTCTGGGTCGTCTTCATGAGTTTTGATATTATTTAAGCCCATTGTTGAGGCTATTGTGTTAATCCATCTCCTTGAGGTTTCCTCATTTTCGCTGACCCTCTACTTTACCAAATAGGATGTCCTTTTCTAGGGATTGCTCTTTCCAGGTGACATGGCCAAAGTAAGCAAGACGAAGTCTCATCATCCTCACTTCTAAGGAACGTTCCAGTTGTATTTATCCTGACTGATTTGACAGTCCATGATATATTCGATATTCTTTGCCAACACCACAATTCAAATGCATCAGTTCTTCTTCTGTTTTCTTTTCTGATTAGGTGTGCTTATATTTCATGCTGCCAATTTTCTCCAATAATTATTTAAGTTTTGGATCTGAGGTTTCATGCATTCTATGCTGTTGAAAACTTCCTTCAAAATACATGATTATAATCTAATCCGTTACTCTGTTAAGAAATCGTATGTTTATCCCACATCCCAACCTGGTGCATTTAAATGATTCATTTTGTATGTGCCCACATACTTGCCAGAGTACTCAGACACAAACAGGCTTCCACTCTTTGCTAGTGGAACTTGTTCAGATCCACTCTCATTCCCAGTTGTATATCTGTTATCCCCTTACTCTCTTCTTCTTTGACTCCTCAGTCTCACAGGACTCTGCTTTCTTTTTCTTTTTTGCAATGCTTGCTCTGAAAAATCATTTGGTCACATTTCGATGGCTTCGTTTGGCACCTTCACCCAGACTCATATTTAGTAACTTCCCTCTGGCCAAAATTATCATACTAGTTGATAACATGGGCTTTGATATTTTCAATCTCCTTGGTTAATGAACTGGTTTATTAACTTTCTGGAATATCTCAAGGAGAATAGACAATCTAATCATACTGACTATTATCTTGGTCTTGAAGGATAGAATGGCCAGTCCACCACCAAACCAAACCTACTGCCGTCTAGTCAATTCCAACTCATAGCAATCCCATAGGGTTTCCAAGGCTGTAAATCTTTATGGAACCAGACTGCCACACCTTTCTCCCATGGAGCCACTGGTGGTTTCAAACCACCGACCTTTCGGTTAGCAGTCAAACGCTTTAACCATTGTGCCACCAGGGCTCCTTGATACAATGGCCAGTGTCCCTTAACAGGGTAGAGGAGTACATTGGATACTTTGGTGCTGATTTCCATTAATCTTAACAAAGAGTTGTACACAGTATGGAAACAGGGACACTCATTGGGCATTTTAAGATTTTAAGGCAATGGTAAGTGCCATTCAATGAAATATTCTTCCATCTCTGTGTGTGTATCAATACATTTATTCACCAAGCATTCACTGATACTTTGTAATGTTTCAGGTACTTTGCTGTGTGCTGGGGACTCAGAGCTCTCAAGAAACTTATTTTTTCCACAAAATTGTATTCTAAAGGCTATTAATAGGTGTTATATGAAAATAAACAAACTAACAAAAAAAGCCTCCATGGTTAAATAGGTCTGGAAAAAGGCAGACTAAACATAGTAAGTTTCTTACCTACAGAATATCTTGAGCTTTTAAGATGTTTGCCATCTAATTCTTATTGTGAATGTCTAAGGGAGATTAGAATAGGATAAAAAAAAGAAAAGGCATGCCAATTTTACTTGACTAAGAAACGCTTTCTTTCCTGATTGTCTCATTGGGATAATGTTCCTCAGAAATGGGAAATGCTAGTGTGGTATATACAAGAATCATATCATGGTTAGGTTGATGCCAAAGGATTCGTTGCTTCTTTTTAACCTGGAAATACTATTCTGTCTGATGCTAAGATAGCCAATATAGCCTTCTTGGAGTTACTATTTGTATGGCATATCTTTTTACATCCATTTCTTTTCAACTTCTCTGTATCTTTCTTTAAAGTGTGTCTCTTGTAGACAGCTTATAGTTGGGTGCCGTTATTTTATCCATTCTGACAATCTCTACCTTTTAATTTAAGTGTTTCTTCTATTATAATTTAGTATAGTTATTGATGTGACTGTGTTGGTTCTCTCTTCTATGAGCCTATAAAACTCATGAAATAGCCAAATACTAATCATAAACACCGAGGTTTACTCTCACAATATTTCTAAGCCTGACCAAATTCCTATGATGCCCGTGGTACTTAGAAATAGTATGCGATATTTACATACACATCAAAGGAACACTGAGCCACTTTCGGTGTTACGGATGCTTCTAGTGGGATATGGATTGTCATTAAAATCATTGTTAAAGTTGGTTTAGAAGGAAAAGCATGCCTTGGGTTACCCAATGGTACTAGCATGTACTATTCATCCATTTGTCTGCAAATCAGACTGGTCTCTACACTCAACACATTATTTTTATGATTCTCAAGGATGCCATGAGCACTGAGGGAACTACATGATAGTGATGGTTAAAGTTTCTTATTGCAGGGGAGTTATTGGTTTAGGTGTCTTTCTTCTTCACTAACTGCTTCGCTCCTTGAGGGAAGGGCCAATATCTTATTTATATGTGTATCACTACTACCTTGCACAAAACCAAAAAATAAAAAATAAAATCCAAACCTATTGCTGTTGAGTGACCCTATAGGGTTTCTAACGCTGTAACAGTGCCTGGAAAATAGTATATACTCAAATATTTGAATTAATGAATAAATGAGCAGATATAAATTCAAGAAAACATGCTGAAATGTAAAACTAATGGACATATGTGTTTGTCTTTCACATAAAGAAAAAGTAGCAGGCGTGTTAGTATTAAAGGACTCAAAGGCAGTACAGTACCTTGGTGGAATTTGGACCCATGATTTTGTAGAGGAATTTGTAGAGAAATCTATTACATGTTTTAGTAAAGGCCCCATTACATATTACCCAAGTTAAAGATCTGTGGGAAGTGGTGAAAATGTCTGAGAGCTAATCCTATCATCTGATTCTTCAGGATGTCCAGAAAGAAAATGTGTGTGTAGTGCATGTGTGTGTGTTGGGGGCAGGGGAAGGGAGAGGAAAGGAGAGAAGAGAAAATGAATGAGCATGAAGGTGTTAATGCGAGAAAGAATCAAAAAAAAACTAGCACTAGGAGGAGGTCTAAAAATGAAAAGAAGTATTTCTAAGCTTTTCCAATACAGTGGTTGGAACTTCCTTAATTTTGATAGTCTGAAGAAAGGGAACAATCCAAAATCAATACTAACTCAGAAACTCTACTCTCCTCAAAACTCCAGGAGGATTTTGTATACCTAAGAAAATTTAACATTTCACTGCCCTTGGGTAGAATGATGTGTCTCCATATTTGCATGAATGAAAATTCCCATTCTCGTCCTTCACTTATGAACACAAGGGGGTAAACATTTTTAAGCTCTAAAAGATATGTACCATTTACCTCCCCTAGGATACTATGGTTGTATGTTCTCTTACTGTCTTTAAAAAAAATTAAAAGCTAAAGCGAGTCCTATATTTTAAACTGTACATCGTCATTTGTATACCTAATGTCCCTCTTGGCATAAGAATTGTATTGAGTACAAAATGGTCAATTAAATTGATAAAATTGAATAGTTTAAATTGAACTGCCTGGATATGTGGTCAAATTGAAAACATTATCGAGCTGTTGTTGGGATGCATTTGGCATTACTTGCAGGTGGGTTACAAAGATGATTCTCTGAGTCATTTGATTCTTCTTTACTCTAAATTTGTTATGCACAGCGTGTGTCTGAGTGTAGTTATTGAATTAACTATGATTCAGTCGTTGGAGGATTTCTAATAGGGACTTCAAAGAAAAATAATTTCCATTGGAAAGAATGAAATGCATCTTCCCTAAATTTTCATCCTAAGCTACTAATAAATTGCAATTTTTACTTCATGTTTCATATAAATCAGAGATCCCTAGTTATACCAAAGATGCAAAATGTAGTACTCTGAATTTAGTTATGCCTAACAGAACAGAAAACATGGTGATATTCAGTTAATACCAATGTTACTTGTCTGGGAAATCCAATGAGACTTACTGCTATGGACGTTCCAACTGGAAGAGAGAGAGAATGCAGCCTGAGCACTTGCTTAACACATTCACAATTAAAATTGAATCAAAACCATCCCCTCAAAAACTGACAGTTGGTAAACACTATAATTTAAAGTTTATTACAGATTTATGATATGTGTTAATCATTTACTACAATGATAATTCTCAATGAGCTCTAGTATGCTAAGGATTTTTTTTTTTAAATAACACAGAAATATCAGAGAAAGGCCTTCGAAACACTGTACTTAGACTATTCTGCAAAACATGTTTTTGAGCATTGGTAGGTATAGTCATTTAGAAAAATAGATTTGTCTTATGTATATCTAGTGATTAATGAAAATTTTCTCTCATTTTTTGTGCCTTCTGTGAACTCTTAAAGAAGATTAGCTATTGAAAATTTATTTTTACTGTGTTTAAAATATATTAAAAAATTAAATATAACTGCGGGGCCAGGATGGCGTAGTCAGATGCTTCCCGTGGTCCCTCTTACAACAAAGACCAGAAAATAAACAAGTGAATTGATTATATATGACAATCTAGGAGCACTGAACATCAAAGGCAAAGTTGAGGAATCGGATTGAGTGGCAGGGGAAGGGAGAGACAGTTAGGAAGCAGCAAGGAGTTGCCAGATCTTCTTGGCAGGAGCAGGTGCCTTGCAGGCCAGATTGGCTGGCATGCGTGGTGAGGCAAGTGGTAACATTCAGGACGTGTTTTCCACCTCGCGAGAGACTGAGCGGCAGACAGTTGGATCAGGCCTCCAGAGCTAGTAAAAAGCAGTGCTCAATTGGCAAAAGATAAGTAAATATGTTTAACCTACTGCCCGGATCAAAAAACACCCCGTTTGGGAAGAACCTCTCCCTCCCCCCTCTACACCTGGTCTCCAGACAGCTTCAGCGATTGCCCACTCCCCTGGACCAGACATAGGACCTGTCACACCCCCTGAGCCATTCTCCCAGCTTTGGAGAGGGAACAAATTAACAAACAGGGAAAAAATAATTCTCCAGCTCCCCTAAGCTGGGAACTCAGGGCAGGCACATCTCCTCTGTCTTGGCACAGGCATAAGGGGTCCACAGACTTTGAATGCCTTTCACACCTGCATAAAGCTGTGTGGGCCCATTTTAACAGAGTAGGTCCTCATTAACACATTATACCAGGTTATATACCTGAAGCCTAACTTCACTGTATCAGCTATATGGTGGAGTGACAGGTTCATGACATTTGATACTGCTTTGCCCATTAAGCAGGGTCCTCACCTACCCACATCAGGGGCCCGAGGACTAGTCGCTCCACCTATGCCACCTAGCCACCTGTGGCAGGGGCCCAAGAATAGTTGGTGACTCCCAGTCCTTACAGCCAACAGCACTGAGTGCCCATAGTTCAGTTACAAAACCCACGCACCTATGAACTCTAGGGAACAGGGACACAATTTCTTCTCAGACACTCAGGGGTAGCTGTCAGCCTCTTGCTTTGCTTAGCGTGTGACCCCCTACTGCTGCCAGATACTTGTGCCTACTCCAATCACCTCTGCCCATCTAGGACTGTAGGTGAGAGCCTGCACCACACACTTGGTTACTGACTATCTGGACACCAGAGCTGAATCCATACAACAAATATAAATGGACCCCTGGACTCACATACCTAGTAACAGACCTAACTACCTGGCGACAGGATGTTAGAGCTTCAAAGACACCAGTAATCAAACTAGCTCACATGAGCAGCCTATTTGGGCATATCAAAACAAAACAAAAAAGAAGCTAAGACACAGTAAGCAAATATAAAATAAATAAATATAATAACTTACTGATGGCTTGGAGACAACAATCAATATCAAATCACATAAAGAGGCAGACCATAATGGCTTCAGCAAGCTCCCAAAACAAAGAATCAAGAAATTTTCAGGAGGAAGAGAACTTCTTGGAATTACTGGAGGTAGAATACCAAAGATTAATATACAGAACTCTTTGAGAGATCAGGAAGGAGATCATGTAAAATGTAGAACAAGCCAAGGAACACACAGGTGAAGCAATAGAGGAACTTAAGAAGATTATAGAGGAGCATAATGGCAAATTTAACAGGCTGCAAGAATCCATAGAGAGATAGCAAAGAAAAATCCAGAATATTAACAATAAAATTTTAGAATTAGACAACTCAATAGAAAGTCATAGGAGTAGAATTGAGGCAATGGAAGTCAGAATTAGTGAGATTGAAGATAAAGCACTTGACACCAACATATTTGAGGAAAAATCAGAAAGAATTTTAAAAAATGAAGAAACGCTAAGAATTATGTGGGACTCTATCAAGAGGAATCACCTACGAGCGATTGGAGTACCAGATCGGGGGGATAACTGAAAATATGGAAAGAATTATTGAAGATTTGTTGGCATAAAACTTCCCTGATATTGTGAAAGATGAGAAGATGTCTATCCAAGATGCTCATTGAACCTCACGCAAGGTAGATCCCAAAAGAAAGTCAGCAATACATATCATAATCAAACTTGCCAAAACCAAAGATAAACAGAGAATGTTAAGAGTGGCTAGGGATAAATGAAAAGTCATCTACAAAGGAGAGTCAATAAGAATAAGCCCATACTACTCAGCAGAAACCATGTAGGCAAGATGGCAATGGGATGACATATATAAAGCCTTGAAGGAAAAAAGTTGCCAGCCAAGAATTATATATCCAGCAAAACAGTCTCTCAAACATGACAGCGGAGTTAAGGCATTTCCAGATAAACAGAGAATTTGCATAAAACCTAACAAAAATTACAAGAAATACTAAAGGGAGTCCTCTGGTTAGAAAATCAATAACATCAGATAACAACCCAAGACTAGAACACAGGACAGAGCAACCAGATATCCACCCAGATAGGGTAGTCACAAAAATAAATCAAAGCTAAAACACTGAAAATAGGGAAACAGAGAAGTCAAAATGTAAAAGATGACAACATTAAAACAAAAAAGAGGGACTAAAAAATATGGTCATAGATCTTTCATATGGAGAGGAAGTCAAGATAATATAAAGAAATAAAAGATTGGTTTCAACTTAGAAAAATAGGGGTAAATATTAATGTAACCACAAAGGAAATTAACAATCCTACACATCAGAATAAAAAATGAGAAAAATATAAAGACTCAGAAAATACAAAATCAACAACAATGAAAAAGATGAAAAGAATTACATAAAGAAAAATGAATCAGCAAGGAAATTAAGTGGAACAAAGAAACTGTCAACAACACACACACACACACACAAAAAAAGTCTAAACTACATCACTAAAAGTTTACCTGTCCATAATTACGCTGAATGTAAATGGACTAAATGCACCAATAAAGAGACAGAGAGTGGGAGAATGGATTAAAAAACATGATCCGTCTATATGCTGTCTACAAGAGATACACATTAGACTTAAAGATGCAAACAAACTAAAACTCAAAGAATGGAAAAATATATATATATCAAGCAAGCAACACTCAAAAAAGAGCAGGAGTGGCAATATTAATCTCTGACAAAATAGACTTTAAAGTAAAATCCACCATAAAGGATAAGGAAGGACACTATATAAAGATTAAAGGGTCAATACACCAGGAGGACATAATCATAATAAATATTTATGCACTCAATGACAGGGATCCAAAATACATAAACTCTAACAGCATTGAAAAGAGAGACAGACAACTCCAAAATAATCGTAGGAGACTTCAACACACCACTTTCAGTGAGGGACAGAACATCCAAAAAGAAGCTCAATAAAGACACGGAAGATCTAAATGCCACAATCAACCAACTAGACCTCATAGACATATACAGAACACTCCACCCAACAGTAGACAAGTATACTTTTTTTCCCAATGCACATGGAACAGTCTCCAGAATAGAAGACATATTAGGCAATAAAGCAATCCTTAACAGAATCCAAAGCATCAAAATATTACAAGGCATCTTTTCTTACCACAAAGCCATAAAAGTGGAAATCAATAACAGAAAAAGCAAGGAAAAAAATCAAACACATGGAAACTTAACAACACCTTCCTCAAAAACTACTAGGTTATAGAAGGACTTAAGGACAGAATAAGGAAATTCACATAATTAAATGAGAATGAAAATACATCCTAACAAAACCTTCAGGACACAGCAAAAGCAGTGCTCAGAGGTCAATTTATAGTAATAAATGCACACATCCAAAAAGAAATAAAGCGTCAAAATCAAAAATTAACCCTACAACACCAACAAGTAGAAAGAGAGCAGCAAAAGAAACCCTCCGGCACCAGAAGAAAGCAAATAATAAAAATTAGAGTAGAATTAAAAGAAATATAAAAACAATTGAAAGAGTTAACAAGACCAAAGTTGGCTCTTTAAAAAGATCAACAACATCAATAAACCATTGGCCAAACTGACAAAAGAAAAACAGGAGAGGAATCAAATAACCCAAATAAGAAATGAGATAGGTGATATCACAACAGATCCAACTGAAATTAAAAGAATCATAACAGAATACTAAGAAAAATTATACTCTAAAAAAATTGAAAACCTAGAGGAAATGGGCAAATTTCTAGAAACACACTACCTACTCAAACTAACACAAACAGAGGTAAAACAGCTAAATAAACCCATAACAAAAGAAGAGATTGAAAAGGTAATTTAAAAACTCCCAACAAAAAAAAGCCCTAGCCCTCACGGTCTTAGTGGAGAATTCTACCAAACTTTCAGGGAAGAGTTAACATCACTAGTACTAAAGATATTTCAGAGCATAGAAAAAGATGCAATACTCCCAAACTCATTCTATGAAACCAACATAACCCTGATACCAAAACCAGGTAAAGACAACACAAAAAAAGAAAATTACAAAACAACATCCCTCATGAACATAGACGCAAAAATCCTCAACAAAATTCTAGCCAATAGAATTCAACAACATATCAAAAAAAAAAAAAAAATTCACCATGACCAAGTGGGATTCATACCAGGTATGCAGGGATGGTGCAACATTAGAAAAACTATCAATGTAATCCATCACATAAATAAAACAAAAGAACCACATGATCTTATCAATCAATGCAGAAAAGGCCTTTGACAAAGTCCAACACCGAGTCATGAC